>NC_044036.1:93257414-93563481 GCF_901765095.1 Microcaecilia unicolor | reverse complement strand
CTCCTAAATTATGCTCTATTTTCAGTCAATTAGAAGCATAACTTTTCAGTGAGAAGTCATCTTAATCTAGGAGCTTAAGTTCTGCTCATAAATTTAGGCCTGCCATTCATTTCCTAGATTGATTAGCCTAATTTATGAACCTAGTACAAGCTTCTAAATTCTTTTCCATAAGAACATAAAAATAGCCTTACTAGGTCAGACCAATAGTCCATCTAGCCCAGTATCCTATTTCCAATAGTGGCCAATCCAGGTCACAAGTACCCAGAAGAAACCCAAATAGTAGCAACATTACATGCTACCAATCCTAGGGCAAGCAGTGCCTTCCCCATGTCCATCGCAATAGCAGCCTATGGACTTTTCCTCCAGGAACTTGTCCAAACCTTTTTTAAACCCAGATACAATAACTGTTATTACAACATCCTCTGGCAATGAGTTCCAGAGCTTAACTATTCGTTGAGTGAAAAAATATTCCTCCTATTTGTTTTAAACGTATTTCCATGTAAACTCATTGAGTGTCTCCTAGTCTTTGCACTTTTTGAAAGAATAAAAAAAAATAAATTCATTTTTACCCGTTCTACACCATTCAGGATTTTGTAGATCTCAATCATATCTCCCCTCAACTGTCTCTTTTCCAAGGTAACCTCCTTAGCCTTTCATATGAGAGAAGTTCCATCCCCTTTATCATTTTGATTGCTCTTCTTTGAACCTTTTCTAATTCTGCTATATGTTTTTGAGATACAGTGACCAGAACTGAACACAGTGCTCAAGGTGAGGTCGCACCATGGAACGATACAGAGGCATTACAGTATTCTTGGTTATCATCCCTTTCCTAATAATTCCTAGCATCCTGTTTGCTTTTTTTGTCTGCCACCACACAGTGCACAGAAGATTTCAGCTTGTTGTCTACTATGATATCTAGATCTTTTTCTTGGGTGCTGACTCCCAAGGTGGACCCTATGATTCGGATTATTCTCCCAATGTGCATCACTGCATTTGTCCACAAATTCATCTGCCATTTGGATGCCCAGTCTTCCAATTTACTAAAGTCTTCCTGCAAATTTTCAGAGTCCGCATATGTTTTGAATAGTTTTGTGTCATCTGCAAATTTAATCACCTCACTTGTTGTTACGATTTCCAGATCATTCCTGCAGCACTCCACTATTCACCCTCCTCCATTGAGAAAAATGGCCATTTAACCCTATCCTCTCTTTTCTGTCCAATCACTAATTCCTAGTCCAGAACAGAACATTGCCTCCTCCTATGACTCTTTAATTATCTTAGGAGTCTCTCATGAGGAACTTTGTCAAAGGATTTCTGAAAATCTAAAACACTACATGAAACAGCTCACCTTTATCCACATGTTTATTCATGAGGCTTCCCTTGTTTGAATCCATGCTGACTCTGTCCCATTAAACCATGGTTGTCTATGTGTTCCATAATTTTATATTTTATAATAGTTTCCACTAGTTTGCCCGGCACTGAAGCCAAGCTTACCAGTCTAATTTCCTAAATCACCCTTGGAACCCTTTTTAAAAATCAGTGTTACATGGCTACCCTCCAATCTTTAGACACTACTGACAAATGTTAACAAGCTACAGATAACTAACAGCAGATCAGCAACTTCATGTTTGAGTACTTTCAGTACCCTAGGGTGCATGCCATCCGGTCTAGGTGATTTACTATTCTTCTCTATTTGTCTCAGTAAGCCTTCCAGGTCCACCAAGATTTCTTTCAGTTCCTTTGCATCATCACCCTTGAAAACAATTTCTGGTACAGGTAGATCTCCCTCAACTTCTTCCATAAAGACCTAAGCAAATATTCATTCAGTCTCTCTGCTATGGCCTTGTCCTCCCTGAATGCCCATTTTGCTCCTTCATGATCTAATGTCCCACAGATTCCCTCACAGGCTTTCTGCTTCTGATGTACCTGAAAAAGGTGTTACTATGAATTTTTGTCTCCGCGGCAATTTTTTCTTCATATTCTCTTTAGCCTTCTTTATCTGTGTTTTGTATCTAGCTTGACAGTGGTTATGCTTTTTTTTTTCATTCAGATCCTTTTTCCATTCTTTGAAGGATGCTTTATTGACTCTAATAGCCTCTTTCACTTCATCTTTTAACCATGCTGGCTGTCGTTTACTCTTCTTTTCACCTTTGTTAATATTTGGAATACATCTGGTGGGGCTTCCACAATGGTATTTTTAAAGAACGCCCATGCCTGATTTAAAGTCCTAGAGGATGATATTCAGACCATGGCAGTTAGACCAGCTACCTCCCGAGGTCAGCGCTGAGCCTCGTTATTCAATGCCGGACCACTTCTGGTGACCGGCATTGAATATCTGGTTTATTTTGGGCCACTTTAAAGATAGACGGCTAAGCTGATATTCAGCATTATCTGGTTATCTTGCACTCCTGCACTCTGGTTATCTTTACACTGGCCAAAGATATTCCATGTTTTCTTGCAGCCACATATGGCCATTAAGCTAGTTTTAAAAATCCATAGATAGCCAGTTATATCAGGCGATATACCGGCTATGCTATCAAGTACATAAATATTGCCACATTGGGACAGACCAAAGGTCCATCAAACCCAGCATCCTGTTTCCAACAGTGGCCAATCCAGGTCACAAATACCTGGCAAGATCCCGAAAAAGTTCAATATTTTATGCTGCTTACCCCAGAAATAGCAGTGGATTTTCCCCAAGTCAATTTAATAATGGTCTAAGGACTTTTCCTTTAGGAAGCCAGCCAGACCTTTTTTTAAACCACGCTAAGCTAACCGCCTTTACTACATTCTCTGGCAACGAATTCCAAAGTTTATGTTTAAATCTTTTTATTAGTGGTAACAGAGCTTGTACAAGTTGCTCAGAAAATGAGACAAACGCAAATTATCAATGATATCACTTAAGTCACCATACACTTTTACATTTTATCCCCCCTTCCCCCCCCCCCCCCCCCCCCCCCCATCCCTCCCTATTCCATCTCTCGCCTTATGTTTATTAATGCGAATCACCCTTGCATATTCCAAAAGGGTGCATACCACCCTGCTCAATACAACCACACAGAACAGCCAACATCGAAACACAGGAGGTGTCGACCATACGATATAGCCTGCCCCACATGGACTTATATCTTATGACATAATCTGCCCCACATGGACTTATATCTTACAGCCCTTCATCCTGTGCCAACACCTCTTTAGAAGTCGTGCAAACTTAGTAATAGGAACCCCCATATTCAAGGAGTGAGTCATCTCTACATTGTGGATTGTCCTTGTCTGCTCTCCTCAGTATTACCTCAGTCCTTCCCGCCTCACCCACCCCCCCACACTGCTTCCCATCAGTCACTCCACATTCATCCCCTCTCAACCCAGTTCATTCAGCACCTGACTTCTAGCTCTAGGGGCTACTACATTCAAATATGCAGTCCATGTTCGAACAAAGTGTTGTCTCCTTTTCGGCGTGTAACGGGCACCCCTAGCCTCCCATAACATGAGAGCATGCAACTTGTTCCTCCAGTACCAGTATGAGGGCGGTATGTCCATTAGCCAGTGGTTCATTATGCATTTCTTCCCCAGAATGCAGGACTTGCTCAGGAACAATTTTTCTTCCCTTGTTCCCACCGTCCATACTCTGGGGAGCTAAACATTACCCGTTCAAATGTAAAGTGTATCCTACTTCCCAATAGCTCTGATACGAACCGGGCGAGAGCCGCCCAGAATCCTTGAATGAGCCGACATTGCCACATCCCATGTGCCAGAGAAGGCATGCCCACTCCGCACTTCCCGCATTTATCTGCCCCCACTATCCCGGCATGCCACGCTTGCTTACCCGAGAAATATGCCCTAGGATTGATCTAAAATGACATTCCTGCAGTTCCGCACTATGCACCACCCCTGTCATCCCTTTTAAGGCAGCCATTACCTTCTCGATTGCAAAGGAACCCCCCACTTCTTGCTCCCATCTCCCCACTACCTCACCAATATCTTTTTTAGGCTTCAGTTCTTCCAGTGCCTTATGAAACAAAGAGATTGAAGTCTGCCCCACTGCATCCCCCTTCAGAAAGTCACGAATCTTCCTCCCAAAATCCAATGTGAGTGCAGACTGGGGCAAACCTCTAAAGTAGTGTTCCAACTGCAAGTAGGCCAATTTTGCCAGTGGACCTCCCACACATCTCCTTTCAAATTCCCCATAGGGCAACAGCGAACCATCCACTTGCAAAAAACTCTCCAATAAAAACACTCCCTGCCTCTTCATGTCTTGAAAAATACGACTCTCCTGACCCGCCGGAAAGTCCATGTTCCCCACTATCGTCAGCATCACACTGGTTCCCGGATCCTGTCCCCAGTGCCCTAAGAGTACCCTCCAGGCCTGTCGTAGAGGTTGCAAAAGTACACTATCTTTAAACGGGTTTGGTATCCCCCTTCTGTTAGCGTGTAACAAACAATTTAAGGACCATGGCCTGAAGAAAGCTTGTTCCCAACATATATCGGTATAGGTTGTCTTATTAAGGAGCCAATCCCGCAAGTGTCTAGCCAAGCACGCCCAATTATAATCCTTCAAATCAGGCATGCCCAAGCCTCCCTTACACTGCGCCCCATATACATGTTTCCATTGCATTTTCGATTTTTTCCCCGCCCAACAGAACCACGCTACATGCCTCTGCAGGGCTTTCAGATCTTTAGCCAACAGCCTAATAGGCAAGATCTGCAGCATATACAACCATTTTGGGAATATTATCATGCGATATAAATGTATTCTTCCAAGAAAGGACAGTGGCATGGAAATCCACGCCGCCAGCTGTGCTTTAGATTCCCCAATCAAACGAGGGACGTTAACCTTATACAGCTGCGCTGGATCCATTGGGAGCTGCACTCCCAAGTACCTAAACTCCCTATGTGTTTGACGGAGCTGTGTCCGATTCCAAATCACCGGATCCACCCCCGCGCTAACTAGTGCCTCCGATTTCTCCAGATTCAGTTTAAACCCTGAAAAGTCCCCATATTCCCGCAAACTGTCCATCAGTTGGTCCAACGAACTCTGTGGGTCTGTGATCAGTACCAACAAGTCATCCGCAAATGCCGCTGTTTTAAACTCCTGACCCCGGATCCGTACACCCTTAATTCCTACATTATTTCCAATTTCCCGTATTAGCGGGTCCAGGGTCAATACGAACAAAAGCGGCGAGAGCGGGCAGCCCTGCCGGGTTCCCCTCCCTATAGTAAACCAGCCAGAATATAGCCCATTGACACACTCGCGCCCTAGGCTCCGTATACAAAGTCTGTAAAGCCTTCCCAAAAATCCCGTTATGCCATAGGCCTTTAAGGTCTCAAACATAAAGCCCCAGTCCACCCTGTCGAAGGCTTTTTCAGCATCAAAGCTGATTAACATAGCTTGCAAACCTTCATTCCGCACTCGCTCCAGGGCACCAAGTATTCGCCTTAGATTCTTGACTACTTTCCGGCCTTTCACAAAGCCCACCTGTGACTGCTCCAGCAATGTCGGTAAGAACCGAGCTAGTCTATTTGCCAGTATCTTAGCTATAAATTTTGTCTCTGAATTCAACAGAGATATAGGCCTATAGGCCTCCGGCAGGTGCGCTTGCTTGTTCGGCTTCAGTATGACCGTAATATTAGCCTGGTTCAAATGGCTGGGCATCTGTCCCCTACTGATCACTTCGTTAAAAACCTCCGATAATTGTCGTCCTATTCCCGGCCTAAGTAGTTTATAGAATTCATTGCTGAGACCATCCGGCCCAGGTGTCTTACCCAGCGAGCTCTGCTTTACAACCCAGTCTACCTCATCCTCCGTTATTGCTGCATTTAAGATCTGTAGGTCATCATTGTGCAGCTTCGGCACATCAACGCTCCCAAGATATGCCTCACTCGGAGTTGCTATCTCCAGCTGCGGTTTGTACAGCGCTTCATAGAATTGCCTAAAGATCTCCGCTATTTCTCTATCCTTATGCTTTAGCTCCTTTTGTTTATTAACTAGCGAAAGAACTTTCCTGGAGCCCACCTGCTTGTGCAATAATCGAGCTAAAAATTTTCCCCCTTTGTTAGCGAATTTATAAAGGTGATACTTATAATACAGTGCAGATTTTTGCGCTGTTTGCTGCAGAAGTTCATTTAAAGCTTGCTGCGCCTCCAACAACCGGGCCCGCACTTCTGGTGTCTGAGTGTGTCCATATAGTCTCCTCAAAGCTGTTTAATTACACATTGAGTGGAGAAATATTTTCTCCGATTCGTATTAAATTTACTACTTTGTAGCTTCATCGCATGCCCCTAGTCCTAGTATTTTTGGAAAGAGTAAACAAACGATTTTGTCTAGTTCCACTCCACTCATTATTTTATAGACCTCTATAATATCTCCCCTCAGCCACCTTTTCTTCAAGCTGAAGAGCCCTAGATGCATCAGCCTTTCCTCATAGGGAAGTCGTCCCATCCCCTTTATCATTTTCATCGCTCTTCTCTGTACCTTTTCTAATTCCACTATATCTTTTTTGAGATGCAGTGTCCAGAATTGAAAACAATAATTGAGGTACAATCAAACCATGGACCGATACAAAGGCATTTTAACGTCCTCACTTATGTTTTCCATTCCTTTCCTAATAATACCTAACATTCTATTTGCTTTCTTAGCCGCCGCAGCACACTGAGCAGAGGGTTTCAACGTATCATCAACAAAGAGCCAAGAGCCCTTTCTTGGTCTGTGACTCTTAATGTGGAACGATGCACTATGTAGCTATAATTCGGGTTCCTCTTTCCCACATGCATCACTTTGCACTTGCTCACATTAAACGTTATCTGCCATTAGATGCCCAGTCTCCCAGTCTCGTAAGGTCCTCTTGTAATTTATCACAATCCTCCGCGATTTAACAACTTTGAATAGCTTTGTGTCATCAGCAAATTTAATTACCTCACTAGTTACTCCCATCTCTAGATCATTTATAAATATGTTAAAAAGCAGCGGTCCCAGCACAAACCCCTGGAGAACCCCACTATCTACCCTTCTCTATACTGACCATTTAACCCTACTCTCTGTTTTCTATATTTTAACCAGTTTTTAATCCACAATAGGACACTACCTCCTATCCCATGACTCTCCAATTTCTTCTGGAGTCTTTCATGAGGTACTTTGTCAAGCGCCTTTTGAAAATCTAGATACACAATATTAACCGGCTCGCCTTTATCCACGTTTGTTCACCTCTTCAAAGAAATGTAAAAGATTGGTGAGGCAAGATTTCCCTTCAGTAAATCCATGTTGGCTTTCAGGCTTATTTTCGAAAGAGAAGGACGCCCATCTTTCGACACAAATCGCAAGATGGGCGTCCTTTATTTATTTATTGCATTTGTATCCCACATTTCCCACCTCTTTGCAGGCTCTATGTGGCTTACAATACATCATGAGTAATGGAAATATATTAGAAATTAGATATTTAGTGTTACAGAAGAATCTTTGGTAACATGATAAAGATAAGACATGATAGTAGTATTACAAGCAGATATTATAAGACAATTCTGAATATGTGTGGAGGAGTTATGTATATTCACATTGGTTGATCTTTCTGGTAAGCCTTGTTAAAGAGATGGGTCTTCAGTAGTTTGCGGAAGTTCATTAGTTCATAGATCATTTTTAAGTCCTTCTCACTGGGTCACCCAAATCGGCATAATCGAAAGCTGATTTTGGGCATCCTCAACTGCTTTCTGTCGCGGGCATGACTAAAGTTCATGGGGGCATGTCGGAGGCTTAGCGAAGGCGGGACTGGGGTGTGCCTAACACATAGGCATCCTCGACCGATAATGGAAAAAAGAAGGCGTCCCTGACGAACACTTGGACGACTTTACCTGGTCCTTTTTTTCTTACGACCAATCCACCAAAAGGGTGCCCTAAATGACCATATGACCACCAGAGGGAATTGAGGATGACCTCCCCTTAATCCCCCAGTGGTCACTAACCCTCCCACCCTCAAAAAACTTTTTAAAAATCTTTCTTCCAGCCTCTATGCCAGCCTCAAATATCACACCCAGCTCCATGACAGCAGTATGCAGATCCCTGGAACAGTTTTAGTGGGTGCAGTGCACTTCAGGCAGGCGGGTCCAGGCCCATCCCCCCCCCCCCCCCCCACCTGTTACACTTGTGGTGGTAAATGTGAGCCCTTCAAAACCCACCACAAACCCACTATACCCACATCTAGGTGCCCCCCTTCACCCATAAGGGCTATGGTAGTGAAGTACAGTTGTGGGTAGTGGGTTTGGGGCAGGGTTTGGGGGGCTCAACACACAAGGTAAGGGAGCTATATACCTGGGAGCAATTTATGAAGTCCACTGCAGTGCCTCCTAGGGTGCCCGGTTGGTGTCCTGGCATGTCAGGGGGACCAGTGCACTACGAATGCTGGCTCCTCCCACGACCAAAGGGCTTGGATTTGGTCATTTCTGAGATGGACGTCCTCGATTTCCATTATCGCTGAAAATCAGGGGCGACCATCTCTAAAGTTGACCTAAATTTTGCGATTTGGGCGTCCCCGACCGTATTATCAAAACGAAAGATGTCCTGCAAGGATTTCCTCAGGAAAACTTGGGCGCCCCTTTCGATTATGCCCCTCCATGTCTCATTAATCCATGCTTTTGAATATGCTCTGTAATTTTGTTCTTTATAATAATCTGTACCATTTTGCCCGGCACCAACATCAGGCTCACCGGTGTATAATTTCATGGATCCCTTCGGGAACTTTTTTTAAATATTGGAGTTACAATGGCTACCCTCCAATCTTCTGGTACCACACTTGATTTAAAGATAAATTACATATTACTGTCACATCTGTGGCCATGATCACCCTCAGACTTACCTTATTTCTGGGGGTCAACTTCTAAGCTGCCTTCTGCCTATCCTTTCTGGAGTAGTTTTCCTTCTGTGTGCTGGCTGCTTCCAGCATGGCTCTAATTACTCCACTCTACTGCACCTGGGGGTGCTGCCTGAGTTAGCTCTACCTCTGTCTCCAGCCTGGCTCTGTTTGCTCCTCTCTGCTGCACCTAGGTATTCTAAGTCTCTCTGCCTGCTCCTTGGTTTGTGCTCCTCTCACCTGCTGGTGGCCAGAGCCAGTGGCTGTCATAGTTTGTCTTGCTGTTCCTACCCGGACCAGACTTTAGCCCAGTCCGGTCCAGTTCTTCCAGGCTGCCGGACTTGTCTCTCTTGTTTGTGCCTGGACAGCCTCTGTAGTTGCTTACTGATGGCTGCAGCTGCTCCTCAGGTGTTGAAGGGCTTTATTAATCACTTAGAGACTGCAGCCTTTGCATCGTCTAAGGTCCCTGGTATGTTAGAGTGCTCTGTGCACTGCTACCTTGTCCAGTTCAGTGTGAGTTTCTAGTTTGTTACTAGTAGCTTGGGCATAGCTTTTCTTGTTGGCTTGTGTACAGCTTTACTAGTTCTCCTGTGTGTTGTGTTGTGTGAGTTCCTAGCGTGTGACTAGTTAGCTTGGGCATAGCTTTGCTTGTTAGCTTGTGTACAGCTTTACTAGTTTGCTTGTGTTTAGCTTCCTGGTTTTCCCGTGTGTGTTTTCCTTTGCTTCTGGAGCTTCAGCCCTAGTCCTGTCCGCTGCCAGTACTCCTTGCTACTGGAGCTCCAGCCATAGTCTTGCTACTTGACCTGACCATTGCCTGTATCTGACTACTCTCTGCCTGAACCCCGATACTTGCTGCCTGCTGCCTGACCCGACTACTGCCTGAACTCGGATATTCTCTGCCTGTGGCCAGACCTGACTATTGCCGGAAACTGGACATTCCCTGACTGTCTGCCTTGCTTTCGCCTAGGTGCCTGGGGGCACTTCTGTATCCTGATTCCTGCTGTTCCTGCTTGCTAGTTCCAGTTCCGGTTTTCCTGTAAGCCCTGCCGGCTGCCCGAACCTGAGGGCTCAACCCTCGGGGAACGGTGGCTAAGCGTAGGTGAAGCCTAGGTCCAGTGTGTTTCTGTTCAGCAGGTTCCGGTCCCGTGTGTTCCAGTCCAGTGGGCTCCACTCCAGTATGTACCAGTCCAGTGTGCACCCATCCGGTGCGTTCCAGTCCTATGTATTCCAGTGCAGAACTCCAGTCCGGGGTTCCAGTCCAGCCTTGCCTCATCTCTGCTTTGAAGGTGACCTTGCCTGCCACTGCTGTTCCACAGTAGTGGTCCAAGGGCTCACAAACCCAGTGCTTCCAGGGAAGAAGTTACTAACAATAGTTCTGCCAGTTCATTTTTCAATTCTATCAGTACTCTGAGATGAATACCATCTGGTCCAGGAGATTTGCTACTCTTCAATTTGTCAAATTGCCCCATTACATCCTCTAGGTTTATAGAGATTTCATTCAGTTTCTCCAGCTTGTTAGCTTGGAATACCATTTCTGGCACCAGTATCTCTCCCAAATCTTCCTCAGTGAAGACCAAAGCAAAGAATTCATTTAATCTCCCGCTATGGCTTTGTCTTCCCTGATTGCCCCTTTTACCAGTCGGTCATCTAGCGGTCCAACCGATTCTTTTGCCAGCTTCTTGCTTTTAATATACCTAAAAAAGTTTTTACTATGTGTTCTTGCCTCCAACGCAATCTTTTTTTTCAGTCCCTCTTTGCCTTCCTTATCAGTGCTTTGAATTTGACTTGAAATTCCTTATGCTGCTTCTTATTATTTTCAGTCGGTTCCTTCTTCCAGTTTCTGAAGAATTTTCTTTTAGCTCTAATAGCTTCCTTCACCTCACTTTTTAACCATGCTGACTATTGTTTGGTCTTCCTCCCTCCTTTTTTAATGCACAAAAAAATGAGTAAGATATGGGAGACAGATTTATTATTTATTTGTTACATTTGTATCCCACATTTTCCCACCTATTTGCAGGCTCAATGTGGCTTACATAGTACCGTAAAGGCATTCGCCAATTCTGGCATGAACAAATACAGTAATGTTGTGGTAGAATAAGGTTCGTGTGTATAGGCACATTAGGGAATCGTAGAGAGGAAGAGAATCGTAGAGAGGAAGAGTTATTATATGTCCATTATGAGCTTTGGTTTTGTTGTGTTGCAGGGTACAGGCATTTAAGTTGGGTTGGTAGGGTATGCCTTTTTGAACAGGTTAGTTTTTAATGATTTCCGGAAGTTTAGGTGATCATAAGATGTTTTCATGGCTTTTGGTAATGCGTTCCATAGTTGTGTGCTTATGTAGGAAAAGCTGGATGCATAGGTTGATTTGTATTTGGTGCCAGAAATGGTATTCAATGCTGATGGGTCAGAGAAACTGAATCAAATCTCTGTAAACCTGAAGATGTAATGGGGCAATTTGACAAATTAAAGAGTAACAAATCACCTGGATTGGATCCCAGAGTATTGATGGAATTAAAAGATGAACATGAAGAACTATTGTAAGTAAAATATAATTTATCTTTAAAATCAGGCATGGCACCGGAAGATTGAAGGGTGGCCAATGTAACGTCGATTTTTTTAATGGGTTCCAGAGGTGATCCGAGAAATTACAGACCGGTGAGCTGATGTCAGTGCCGGGCAAAATGGTAGAGACTATTATAAAGAACAAAGCTACAGAGCATATACATAAGCATGGATTAATGAGACAAAGCCAACATGGATTTAGTGAAGGGAAATCTTGCCTCACCAATCTACTACATTTCTTTGAAAGGGTGAACAAACATGTGGATAAAGGTGAGCCGGTTGATATTTTGTATCTGGATTTTCAAAAGGCATTTGAAAAAGTACTTCATGAAAGACTCCAGAGGAAATTGGAAAGTCATGGGATAGGAGATAATGTTCTATTGTGAATTAAAAATAGGTTAAAAGATAGAAAACAGAGAGCAGGGTTAAATGGTCAGTATTCTCATTGGAGAAGGGTAGGTAGTGGGGTTCCACAGGGGTCTGTACTGGGACTGCTGCTTTTTAACATATGTACAAATGACCTAGATATAGGAATAACTAGTGAGGAAATTAAATTTGTTGACGGCACAAAGTTATTCAAAGTTGTTAAATCGCAAGAGGACCTTATGAGACTGGGAGACTGGGCCTCCAAATAGCAGATGA
Organism: Microcaecilia unicolor; assembly: GCF_901765095.1. Taxonomy (NCBI): domain Eukaryota; kingdom Metazoa; phylum Chordata; class Amphibia; order Gymnophiona; family Siphonopidae; genus Microcaecilia; species Microcaecilia unicolor. Next base: position 93,551,440 of record NC_044036.1, on the reverse strand, counting down.
TGTGGATATCCAGGTGCTGGGACTACTGAACCAAGCTCCTGCAAAAAGGACAGGTTTATTCTGACCCCTAAATCCCTTACTTCTCAAATTGACTGGCTTAGGTGCTGGGACTACTGAACCAAGCTCCTGCAAAAAGGACAGGTTTATTCTGACCCCTAAATCCCTTACTTCTCAAATTGACTGGCTTAGGTGAGAAACTACCTGATATTTTGTCCTAAATTTTTAAGGCTTGTTGCTTAATCAATTTAATTAGCACTGGGAAACCTCTCTTTCTGTCTTTCTTGCTTGCTTTCTGTTCCTGCCAAGCTCTGATAAAGGGGAGGGGCATTTTTACATAGCTGAAACTGCTAGAATTATTGGCAATATCTAGATTTATTCAAAAGGAAAGTTATTAATATCTAGGGTAGTTTTAAAAGTTTAATAAACTGTAAGGTCCTTGATCAGACACTACCATTTGGGTCCATTAAGCTAGAGAATTCCCTTGATAGCAGCACTTCGCTGACACTTTGGGACTTATAATCCCATCCACCCTCCCCACAACCCACCCACCCCAGGGTTTTCCACACATTTATAGACAAACCAAACCTCATTAACTTTACTCCTCAGTCATACACAGGCAGTCTTGCAGGCTGATACTCCAACATAGTACACCTGTTCATACCCATTTCAACCAATCAGGATGACTTTTATTCTCTGCAATAATTGTGCTGCTTTAGTTTCAAGGCAAATCATCTGGAAACTTAAAGCTTGTCCTATATGTCTTCAGCTATCTACTTTAAAACAAAAGCTCTATAAAGTAATGCAAGAATTAGATGCAATTAAAGCAACTTATAGGACTGTGCAGAATCATAACTTCTCACCACTGCCTCAGAGAATAAAACCACAAAGGAACAGATGGCTCACAGTAGGCTCAGGCAGAATTCGTCATGTGACACAGAAGCATCCACCCGCACAAGTGTTGCCACTACAAAATTCTTTTGCTCCACTACAGCACTGTGATGTTCCTGAAACTAAAATTGAAGCAGAAAAAAAGAAAAAGCAAGGAAGAGGGAACAAAAAGAGGAGAAGGTACCCAAAGACAAAAGACACTCACAAATCACTAAACCCAAAACACATACTAGGAAATGTAGTTGGAAAGCAATGACCACAAATGCTCACAGTCTAAGCAATAAAATTCATGACCTTCAAGCCCTGATGTTGGAGACTGACTTGGACATAGTTGCAGTCACAGAGACATGGCTCCATGGTTCCCATGAATGGGATGTAAACATACCAGGCTATAATCTTTTTAGGAAAGATAGAGAGGGACATAAAGGTGGAGGAGTAGCTCTGTATGTGAGAGATGATATCGCAGCAACTGAAATGACAGGGAAGTGGGGAAAGGAAGAAGCAATATGGATCACCTTAAAAGAGAGGATAGAACCTTGGTCCACGTGGGTGTTGTCTATAGACCCCCGACACAATTGGAAGAACTAGATAAAGATCTGATCGCTGATATTCAAAAGTTGGGGAAGAAAAGAGAGGTGCTGCTGTTGGGAGATTTTAATCTGCCAGATGTAGATTGGAAGGTTCCGTCTGCAAAATCGGAAAGAAGTAGAGAGATTGTGGATGCTTTCCAAAGTGCTCTGCTCAGACAAATGGTGAACGAACCCACGAGGGAGGGAGCCACGTTGGATCTGGTGCTCACGAATGGGGATATTGTGTCAAATGTCCGAGTGGCTGCACACCTGGGAAACAGTGACCATCAAACGGTTTGTTTTGATGTAACGGCTCATGTGGATGGCGGCCACTCTAAACTCAAAGTCCTGGATTTCAAGCGAGCTGACTTTAACAAAATGGAAGAATACCTGAGGAAGGAGCTGATGGGCTGGGAGGACATACGAGAAGTGGAAGGACAGTGGTCCAGGCTAAAAGAAGTAATAAACAGGGCCACAGACCTTTATGTAAGGAGGGTAAATAAAAGTAAGAGAAAAAGGAAACCGATATGGTTTTCAAAGCAAGTGGCTGAGAAAATAAAGGCTAAAGAGTTAGCGTTCCAGAAATACAAAACATCTCAAGTAGAGGAACACGGGAGGAATACCGGATGAAACTGAAAGAAGCCAAGGAGAGGTACGTCTGGCGAAGGCCCAAGCAGAAGAACAAATGGCTAGAAATGTACGGAGGGGAGACAAAAACTTCTTCAGGTATATTAGTGAAAGGAGAAAGACTAAAAAGGGGATTGTGAGACTAAAAGATACAGCAAAACACTATGTAGAAAATGATGAAGAAAAAGCCAATTTGCTAAATAGATACTTTTGTTCTGTTTTTACTGAAGAAAATCCTGGGGAAGGACCGAGAGGGACTGGCAAAAGTACACCTGAAAACGAAGTGGATAGAGCACCGTTCACGGAAGAGAGTGTATATGAACAACTTGGAAAGCTAAAGGTGGACAAAGCCATGGGGCCGGACGGGATCCACCCCAGAATACTGAGGGAACTCAGAGAGGTTCTGGCGGGTCCTCTTAAAGATTTGTTTAATAAATCCTTGGAGACGGGAGAGGTTCCGAGGGATTGGAGAATGGCGGAGGTGGTCCCTCTTCACAAAAGTGGGGATAGGGAAGAAGCTGGAAACTACAGGCCGGTAAGCCTCACTTCGGTTATTGGAAAAGTAATGGCAGCCATGCTGAAGGAAAGGATAGTGAATTTCCTGGAAGCAAATAAGTTGCAAGATCCGAGACAACATGGTTTCACCAAAGGGAAGTCGTGCCAAACGAATCTCATTGAATTCTTTGACTGGGTGACGGGAGAATTAAATCAAGGACGTGCTATGGACGTCATCTACTTAGATTTCAGCAAGGCTTTTGACACTGTTCCCCACAGGAGGCTCTTGAATAAACTAGAAGGGCTGACGATAGGACCCGAAGTGGTGAACTGGATTAGGAACTGGTTGACGGGCAGACGCCAGAGGGTGGTAGTGAATGGAGTTTGCTCGGAGGAGGGAAAGGTGAGTAGTGGAGTGCCTCAGGGATCGGTGCTGGGGCCCATTCTGTTCAATATTTGTGAGTGACATTGCCGAAGGGTTACAAGGTAAAGTTTGCCTTTTTGCGGATGACACCAAGATTTGCAACAGAGTGGACACCCCGAGGGAGTGGAAAACATGAAAAAAGATCTGAAGAAGCTGGAAAAAGGGTCTAACGTTTGGCAATTAAAATTCAATGCGAAGAAATGCAAAGTGATGCACTTAGGGAGTAGAAATCCAAGGGAGGCGTATGTGTTAGGTGGGGAGAGCCTGATAGACACAGACGGGGAGAGGGATCTTGGGGTGATAGTATCTGAGGACCTAAAGGCGATGAAACAGTGCGACAAGGCGGTGGCCGTAGCGAGAAGGTTGCTAGGCTGTATAGAGAGAGGTGTGACCAGCAGAAAAAAGGAGGTTTTAATGCCCCTGTATAAGACGTTGGTGAGGCCCCACCTGGAGTATTGTGTTCAGTTTTGGAGGCCGTACCTTACAAAGGATGTTAAAAAAATGGAAGCGGTGCAAAGAAAAGCTACGAGGATGGTATGGGAGTTGCGTTCCAAGACGTATGAAGAGAGACTTGCTGACCTGAACATGTATACTCTGGAGGAAAGGAGGAACGGGGTGATATGATACAGACGTTCAAATATTTGAAAGGTATTAATCCGCAAACGAATCTTTTCCGGAGATGGGAAGGCGGTAGAACGAGAGGACATGAAATGAGATTGAAGGGGGGCAGACTCAGGAAAGATGCCAGGAAGTATTTCTTCACAGAGAGGGTGGTGAATGCTTGGAATGCCCTCCCGCGGGAGGTGGTAGAGATGAAAACAGTAACGGAATTCAAGCATGCGTGGGACAGGCATAAAGGAATCCTGTGCAGAAGGAATGGATCCACAGAAGCTTAGCTGAAATTGGGTGGCGGGGGGAAGAGGGGTTGGTGGTTGAGAGGTTAGGATGGGGGAGGGCAGACTTATACGGGGTCTGTGCCAGAGCCGGTGATGGGAGGCGGGACTGGTGGTTGGGAGGCGGGAAATACTGCTGTACAGACTTATACGGTCTGTGCCCTGAAAAAGACAGGTACAAATCAAGGTAAGGTATACACATATGAGTTTATCGTGGGCAGACTAGATGGACCGTGCAGGTCTTTTTCTGCCGTCATCTACTATGTTACTATGTTACTATGTTTAACGTGAGCAAGTGCAAAGTGATGCATGTGGGAAAGAGGAACCCGAACTATAGCTACATGATGCAAGGTTCCACATTAGGAGTCACAGATCAAGAAAGGGATCTTGGCATCTTTGTTGATGATACGTTGAAACCCTCTGCTCAGTGTGCAGCAGCAGCAAAGAAAGCAAATAGAATGTTAGGTATTACTAGGAAGGGAATGGAAAACAAAAATGAGGATGTTATAATGCCTTTGTATCACTCCACTGTGTGACCGCACCTCGAGTACTGTGTGCAATTCTGGTTACCACATCTCAAAAAACCTATAGTGGAATTAGAAAAGGTACAGAGAAGGGTGACGAAAATAATAAAGGGGATGGGACAACTTCCTTATGATGAAAGGCTAAGACAGCTAGGTCTCTTTAGCTTGGAGAAAAGACAGCTGAGGGGAGATATAATAAAGGTATATAAAATAATGAGTGGAGTGGAATGGGTAGATGTGAATCACTCATTTACTCTTTCTAAAAATATTAGAATTAGGTGGCACACAATGAAGCTACAAAGTAGTAAATTTAAAACAAATCGAAGAAAATATTTCTTCACTCCACATGTAACTGAACTGTGAAATTCGTTGCCAGAGAATCTAGTAAAAGAAGTTAGCTTAGCGGGGTTTTAAAAGTTTTGGATATTTTCCTAAAAGAAAAGTCCATAAGCCATTATTAATATGTACTTGGGAAAATCCACTGCTTATTTCTAGGATAAGCAGCTTAAAATATATTGTACTGTTCTGGGATCTTGCCAGGTACTTGTGACCTGGATTGGCCACTGTTGGAAACAGGATACTGGACTTGATGGGCCTTCAGTCTGTCCCAGTACGGTAATGCTTATGTTCTTATATTTATATCCCACATCCATCAATAAAGAATCTAAGCAGGTTATAATAAGATTACAATATAAAATCAAGAATAGAAAAATCCTTACACTACTTAATTACTCAAATATTATTCAAAGAGATAGGTTTTTGTACTTACGGAACAGTAAATAACCTGGGAAGGTTCATATTTGCTGTGGTTTGAGTTCCAGAGTTTACTAACCGGATATGTAAACAAGCTATCAGAGATTTGTTTTATAACAGAGACCTTTAACCGATGGTAAGCCAAATAATAATGTTGAATGAAAATGAGAATTCAGCCAGAAAGTTGCATAAGCTACTGAGTAAGAAAAAAAGGGCAGTTCATTTGTAGAATTTCAAAAATAATACAAGCTATTTTAAATTTCCACCCATGCACATAATGGCAACCAGTGTAGTTCTCAAAACAAAGTGCACATACAACTTTATTGGTAGGTCCCTCACTTTAGGTTGAAGCAGAACATCTTTGTTTGTTCTTGCTGCCCTATTATATCCCTCAGCAATAGCTTCAAGAGGGTATCCTTTTGGACTGGAACTGGTAGGTCATCTCTCTTGCCTGGTTTTCAAAGAAGCAATCCTTAGAGCACAGTCTTTTACTCCTTAAGAACTGACTATATGGGAGGTTCATTTTCAGTGATCGATTGTGGCAGCTTCTAAAATCTAAATACTTATTGACATTTGTTGGTCTCCTGTATAGGCTGCTGTGGAAGGTACCATCTTCCTAAATGATACTGATATCTAAAAAGGGAATGCATTTCCTGTCATAGGACATCTGAAACTTAAGGTTCTCATCAAAATTGTTCAAAATTGTTTTAAAATGTTGAAGTTCTTCCACTGTACCTTTCCAAATCATAAGGATGTTGTCAATATAACATCTCCACAAAACAATTTGTGCACTCCGTGGCTGAGTTTCAAAAAGCCTCTTTCAAATGTCGCTACATATAGATTAGCCATGGAAGTTACCATAGTAGCTGCCATGGCAGTGCCTTTCACTTGTTGGTAAAAAAATACCATCAAAACAGAAAACATTCCTTTTCAAGGCTATAGATGCTAGCTCCGCTACATATTCCACAGAAATGCAAGGGTATACATTCTCCTTGATCAACACATCTCTAATTATTTCAGTGGCTTCAGTCTGGGGGATGTTCATATACAGCAATTCAGCGTCCAATGTCACCAAAAGAATCTCACCTTCAACTCAAACATCCTTCATTGTGGTGATGATATCAGCAGAGTCTCTGGTGTAAGAAGTTATTTTAGGCACAAGAGATCTCAGAAACTTCTTACACTATCTGTAAAGCTATCTAGATAAAACTAGGACTATCTTTATTTGGATCACCGCTATTCAAATAAAATTTGGCCTCCACTCATGCTCTACATGATTTTCAGTGGCACTAATCAGATAATACCACACTGACAATGAATGGATAGTTCTGGTCAGTGGCATCTATATAAGTGTGTTTGCAGGGCTTGACCTGGGATTGGCTCATCTTAAAAGTGAAACCAAATTTTTGTTCATTTTTCTTTTTGGATTTGCTTTCAACACTAAATGAAACAAGACAATTTGCCCGTTGCCTACGGAGGGCTGGAGGCTGTACGCCCCGAGTGCACGCTGCAGGAGTGGTGCAGGGATCAGCTGCGCGGCTGTCGGCTCCACTGCTTCCCTGCTCCCTCTGCCCCAGAATAGGAAGTAACAGCAGAAGGAGCAGGGAACCAGTGGAGCCGACTGCTCCCAGCACCCCAGCAGGTAAGAATGCTTGGAGGTGATGTGCTGGGGGGAGGGGGACGCTGCACCGGCTGGGGTGTTGTGCTGCACCCGGTGGGGGGGGGGGGGGGTGCGCAGCAGTGATCTGCCCCAGATGGCAGTTGGCCAAGGAACGCCAGTGAACTTTGCTAAAATGTCCCATTTTGTTTCAAACAAAAGCACCACCCAAGAATGCTCTTTGCTCCCATATTTGTCCTGTCCCTGTGGAATGTGCTCCCTATTGGCCTGAGAACAGAAACATCTTACTTCAAGTTCAAAGCAGGACTATATCTGGTACTCTGCTCAGGCTTTTAACACTGACTAGGTTCCTTTTTTTGATCCTCAATAACCAGGGCTGGTCAAGGTATGGCCTAGCTTTTGTCTCTCTGGACCAGATCTGTTTGTCCCTTCCCTTGACCCTTATTAGAATTTGTTTCTTGTCCTTTGATGTTAGTCTTTGCTGTTGTTTTTAAAATTCATTTGGTACCCTGCCATCGAAATGTGGTTAATCAAATTGAATAAACCTAAACAACAAAATTTCAGCATTTTGTGAACAACTAACAATAGAATCCTATTTTCATATTGCATATTTCTGTACTGCAGCTTAGAAGCACTATAAGCTCATTGTAGATGCATCTAATACTAATCATTGTCTGTTTTTGTTTCATAAGCCAAAAGTAAAGAAATTACAGATCTGAGATCATCGGGTGTGTTTCATCCAGGGCATCCTGCTAGATTGTAACAGACCTCATTGTAGTAATGGTAAAGAGAATGACTGAACTACCAACTGTCTGGAGATGAATTTGACACACATGTTTTCTACACTTTCTTTCATCCTACCTTGGGTAATTTTTTTTACCATTATGTTCCAGGCTGCAAGGAGCAAGTCAAAGGTAGTGTTCACATCTCTGTTGATTTGTGAAATCAGAAATGGAATCTCATTTGCACAAGTACAAAACGTGAAGGTCATGAGGCCCAAGAGTGGTGAGGCAGTATGGTAGATTATAATATGCTTATAGCTTTCTTGTGCAAGGAAAGGAAGGAGGAGAACAAGGAATTTTCTTGTTTTTTCCAGTGTCATCCCTGACATCAGCATCCTATTCAATACTTTTACTGACTATCTGTTTAATATACTATAGAGCACGTCACTGCATTTGGCAGGGACTAGGCATCTGCACTGCAGAGACTGATTTTGGGAAGCTAAAAGCATACTGTACAATCACCTACAGCCCCCCCCCCCCCCCCCTCTCTCTCTCTCTCTTTTCTCTTCCCCGGAACCTATTTGAGAATATTTTGCATAGGGCAAGTTCTTACTAACCTAGCTTCAGTATGCTACCTACCAGTCCCAGAGCCCCAGGTCAACTACATCCTGCTGTCCAGCTATTAAATTATGCTTTGCTTCAGAAAAACATGCTGAAACCTGGCAAGGGCCTGAGAGTCAAACCGGGTGTAAAATGTCACCTAGTTCTTAATGGAATGGCTCTTTTGCCCAGCATGTAGAAAGAAAAAGAAAAAACTGATACAGAGCAAAAGAGAGAGGGCAGTTGAGGGTAAGACTTTACCTTAGCCTGATCTTCTGAGGACCTGCTGATTTCCCTGGGCTCTGTCCACTAGATGCAGCAGGATCCATTTTAAAAGCTACTTGTACTAAGGCACAAAGCTGCTTTACTGAAAGGATAGAGTTGAGATTTGTACTGCACATACTGTTCAGAGCTTTCTGGCTTCAGTTCTATTTCAACTCATCCCCATCTCTGTAATCCCTTAACTCACCCACCCTTGGAGATGAGAGTTATCATTTCCTGAAATCTAAGTAGTGGAATTCTGCTCCATGCTATACACACACAAATACACATACACACTTTCATCTCCACAGACTCTCTTCTCTTCTTTCTGTAAAGCTTCCCTGTGGATGTATTTATCATTGCTATAATACTGTAATCATGCCACCTCTAAACCCCTGGGTATCCACCTGCCTATTATCACACATACAGCCCATCCCCACACACACACATACACTGCCCATACACAATTGAATACTGACAATGTTAGTGCCTGAGAAACTAGCGGATTACCAGGCACAGTGTAGAGCTGGCACAGTGATTCCCTTAAGTAGCTTAAAGAACTATATAGGGGAATTTCCAGAACATTCTGCAGATTGCGATCAGATCTTCAGTATGCCAACAGCCTGCTGCTGGGAGATGCATAGATATAACCAAAACAGTTCCGATTATTTCAGAGAAACATCAAAGGACCTGCATACACAGATATAAAACTACTTAAAGACATACAGCCACCATACTTACCGAAAAGATACTCACTACCTGAGATCTGCAGTCACACCAATGGCGTGCAGGTTTTTGGCAGAGGAACTGAGGAGATGGCTGCTTTTTGAAGAAGCCTCTGGCACATCTAAAATCTCTTGTCTCTTTTGCATTTCAAACAGGAAGCCAGCCTAACCCAGCAGGTTTAGGCTTGGCTACACTGCACCCAGCTCCTTGGCAAGGATTTTCAGTAGCCCACCTAATCAGAGCACGCTCTTTGAATTGCTCATCCTTCAGCTACAGGACAGTTTCTCCAAAAATGTATTCCCACATACCATGTTCTATATAACCCCTCACAGGTGACTAAAGTTGTGCACATAAATCAGCACGCGTAGCCAATTTGCATGTGCAACTTAACTATTTAACAAGCTAATCAGTGCCGATAATTGGCCATTAACAAGCAATTATTTGTACTGATTGACACTAATTAGAATTTACGCACACAACTTTTTAAGCATATTCTGTAAAGTGGTCCATGTAAATTCTAAAGTGTAGATCACAAAAGGGGTATGGCGGGTCATGAGCATTCCTGAAAATTATGTGCACTGTTACAGAATATGCCCGATCCACGCCTAAATAAGACATAGGCATTTACATCAGGTTTTACTTAGCATAAATGACTGCGTCTAAATGTTAGTCATGGGACAGCTGCTATGCGCATTCTATAAACCATGCCTAACTTTAGGCGAGGTTTATAGAATAGCGCTAAGCAGTTTCTTTCAGCACTGATTTTTTTGGGTGCCATATATAGAACCTGGCCCACATTGTGCACCATTTGTAAAGAGAGCACCCTCTTTTTGGAAGAGTGCACACTATTAACAATGCATGAAAAAAACTAAAATTTCGGGTCATTTTGGACAGAAAATGACATGGAAAATGTCAAGTGACATTTCTCATGTCTTTTCAAAGGAATGCACATCCCTACATGAAAGCAGGTAATGCCCATTTAAATATAACCTGCAGCAACGTTATACTGCTTTAAAGCAGGCTTTCTCAGATATATTGAAGGTTAACCCTGATTCAGTCATGGATTTGACAAAACTCGATTTGGGAGGGCAGAGGAATTTCTAATCAGCATTGTTTTGAGATACCAGTATGTGTCTTGCATTTTCACGTGTGGTTCTAGAACTGTGACTGTTTTTTATTTCAAAACTGGACAAGTGATTAAAATGAGGGGAAAATAATGAGCAGTGCTGTGAACATGTAATTGTACTACAGAAAGCCCCTCTATCTGAGGTCTTTATATAACATTTATATAAGCTTTGAAGTTTCTGTTTCTCATGTTTTCAAATTTTTGATTGAATGTTTTTTTTTCTTTTTTATATTCCTTGGATTTATACACTTTTTCAGAGGTTGTGTTTAGTGTGTGATCATTCACTTTATCTCCTAAGCGAGGGGTGGGCAACCACAGTCCTTGAGGCCTACAACCCAGTCAGGTTTTCAAGATTTCCAAAATGAATACATGAGATTGATTTGCATGTACTACTGCTTCCATTGTATGCAAATAAATATCATGCATATTCATTGTGGAAATCTTGAAAACCCGACCAGATTGTGGCCCTCGAGGACTGTGGTTGCCGTTGCCCACCCCTGCCCCTAAGTATTATGGTGCATATCTTAATTTACCTCCCCTGCCTCCCCACCGAGAACTTCTTTTCTCCCACAGATTATCAAAAGATTTGGTTCCTTGCTGAAAACACTGCAATCTTCTTAATATCTCATGCTGTTTGTCAGCAATAAATAAACCATTAAGTGGGACATGACATGAACAGATCACACATTCATTGGCTGCAGATTTAACTGTTGCTCTTTTGCTATCAGCAGTCTCTCTACTACCTTGGTTTAATAATGCAAATTACCGTTTTATATTTCATGTTGCTTTGATACAGCAACATAACATTTAAAAGGTGTGATGACAGTATCCATTACAGTAGGGATATGATCAGTGTGCTGTTTCTCAGTCTGAAACAGCCACCCTGAAGTGCTTGTGGGCTGGAAGTATAGAATAGTGGTTAGAGCATGATGCTGGGAAAAGGGAGAAACAGAGTTCATTTCTCCTTTCCCTATTAGGAATTTATACAGGGAGAAAAAATCCTGGCTTGTTTTGGGAAATTATTGTAGTGTTATTATAGTTCACTTCACACATTTGGTTTAATAAAAACGTGCATTAGTACTTTTTAATGTGCACAAATTGATTGTCATGAGCATTAATTTTCAGGTTTATGAGCACTAAGGGGCTCATTGTTGAAACAGAAAACATCCAAAATGTGGCACAAAGCGGCAGATGGACGTTTTTTTTTTTTTTTTTTTTTTGCCAAACATACAAATCGTTATTTCTGAAACCCATTTTAAGACGTTTTTCTATGCAGTTCCTATGCAGTACATCTAAATCACAAGGGGCTTGTTTGGACGTGATTTGGACATTCCCAAACCTTAGATTTATTTCTGCCATAATGGAACAAAGCCAAAAACATCCAAGGCTAAAAGTTAGATATTTTGATCTAGACCTGTTTCAATAACGATTAAGTCATAGAAAGGTGCAGTAAATGACCAAGAGGGTCATAAATCGAACTGGGCGCCCATCTTTAAGGGCGCCTATCTCTCGCCCTGGCGAAGGGGCGGGGCATCCCATATTATTGAAACAAGATGGGCGTCCATCTTTCGTTTCGATAATACGGTCGGGGACGCCCAAATCTTGACATTTAGGTCAACCATCTTGATATTTAGGTCGGCCTTAGATATGGGCGACCTCGGTTTTTGCCGATAATGGAAACCAAGGATGCCCATCTCAAAAATGACCAAATCCAAGGCATTTGGTCATGGGAGGAGCCAGCATTCGTAGTTCACTGGTCCCCCTGACATGCCAGGACACCAACCGAGCACCCTAGGGGCACTGCAGTGGACTTCATAAATTGCTCCCAGGTACATAGCTCCCTTACCTTGTGTGCTGAACCCCACCACAAACCCACTGTACCCACAGTGGGTTTCGAGTGGGTTTGCAGGGCCCCATTTACCACCACAAGTGTAACAGGTAGGGGGAGATGGGCCTGGGTTCCGTCTGTCAGAAGTGCACTGCACCCACTAAAAACTGCTCCAGGGACCTGCATATTGCTGTCATGGAGCTGGGTATGACATTTGAGGCTGGCATAGAGGCTGGAAAAAAATGTGTTTTAATTTTTTTGGGGGGTGGGAGGGGGTTGGTGACCACTGGGGGAGTAAGGGGAGGTCATCCCCGATTCCCTCCGGTGGTCATCTGGTCAGTTTGGGCTGTTTTTCGAGGCTTGGTCGTGGAAAACAAAGGGACCAAGTAAAGTCGGCCAAATGCTCGTCAGGGACGCCCTTCTTTTTTCCATTATCGGCCGAGGACGGCCATCTCTTAACCATGCCCCTGTCCCGCCTTCGGTACACTGCCGACACGCCCCCCTTGAACTTTGGTTGTCCTTGCGATGGAAAGCAGTTGAGGACGCCCAAAATTGGCTTTCGATTATGCCGATTTGGGCGAACTTAGGAGAAGGATGCCCATCTCCAGATTTGTGTCGGAAGATGGGTGCCTTTCTCCTTCGAAAATAAGCAGGAAAATGACCACTGGAAAGATTAAGACATGACCCCCCACTTTCTCCCCCAGTGGTCAGTGACCCCCATCCCAAACTCCCAAAGATATAAAAGAAACAGTACATACCATCCTCTATGACAGCTTCAGATGTTATAGCCAGTCCTATTGCAGTAGCAAGCAGGTCTCTGGAGTAGCCTAGTGGTCAGTGCAGTGCACTGTAGAAAAGGGGACCCAGGCCCACATCCCACTCTAACTATTACAGTTGTGGTGGAAAGTGTGAGCCCTCCAAAATCCACCAAAAACTTACTGTACCCACAAATAGGTGACACCTGAACCCAAAAGGGTTATTGTAGTGGTGTACAGTTGGGTACAGTAGGTTTTTGGTGGGTTTTGGAGGACTCACCATACAATATAAGGGGTTTAACGGTAAGATGTGTACCTAGGACCTTTTATATGAAGTCCACTGCAGTGCCCACTGCTCTGCTAGGATGTCTGTGTGGCCAGTCTACTAAGAATGCTGGCTCCTCCTACATCCCAATGGCTTGATTTTGTGCATTTTTTTACTTGGACATATTTTTTTTCCCAAAAATGGTCCAAAAAGATAGATGCACTGAGCACAAAATGGTCATTTTTGAAACATAAAGACAGACATTTTTCTGGTTCGAAAATTGCTGTGTTTGCTACTTGATTTTTGATGTTTTCAGTAAAAAAACATCCAAAATCGGATATAGCTATATCAGAAATGTCCCTCTAAATCTATTTTGGGTGCTCTAAATGTTTTTACAGTCCACCATCAAATCTATTGTGTGCTGACAAATGCACAATAACACAATAAATGACAGCAGATAAAGACCTGCACAGTCCATCCAATCTGTGCCATCACTCTGTGCAGGTTATAATCATTCATGATTAAACACTGGCTGGCAATTTGCCATCATGCCAACCACAAATTAGCAATTAAATATGATGCGGTCTTGGAACAATGTATGTTAATTTATAGAAACTTACCATTTATATAGCCAAGCAATAAACTTGTACAGAAAGGAAATTAATCTAACACTGATAACCGAATTCATAACTAAAAAAAGAGTTGCACATTCCCAGAGGGTCCAGCCACAATTGATTTGGATTCACAAAGGGATGTTTCATTGCCCAAGGTAGAAAGGTGAGACAGATCGAAGTAAACATATTTCACAGACTGGTATCTAATGACACACCTGCACGAATATCTTATGAAAAAATACCAGCATATACTATCGTTCCTTAAATTCTGGACTTTGCTAGATAACTATTGCTCTCAAGCTCCAGACTTGTGACCTTATTGTTGCACTCATACTTAGCGTTATTACATATTATGAGCCAGATTCTATAATGCGGCACCTAAAAAATCCATATGGTAAATATTTCTGCCTAAGCATATTCTATATTTTATTTATTTTATTTATTTTTGTACATTTATACCCCCACTTATTTCCCATAGTTTTGTAGGCGCAAAGTGGCTTACAATGCACTGATAGGCTATTGCCAAATCAGAGGTGTTACAGTTACAATAAAACAAATCAAATAGAATCAAAGAAGTAGAAAATTAGGCAAGTAGGTTACAGGTGAAAAGTGTTTAAAAATGGTCCGCAAAGATGACATTAGGAAGGACTTCAGCGAGGTGTTAAAGCTGTGGAGTAGGCTGAGTTTCTGTGGTTGCCTGTGCAGGACTCCGACATTGAGAAGGGTTGGTCTCATAGTGCAAGGCAGGAGAAGATGAAAGCTGCCGAACCAACCAAGTCAAAATAGCAGGCTGCAGAAGGAGGCGACAGCTGCTCCTCATCTGATCAACACCAGCTCCCCAGACGGTGGCTTCAGCAACCAGGCGTCGCAGCTCTGAAAGGCCCAACAGCCCAACCGCCACGATCAATGGTCGAGGGCAGTGCTCACCACACTGCAGATCACTCTCGATGAAAGATAGAAAGCGGGCCTAGGATGCCAACGGGCCCAGCAACGACACCGCCAGGAACAAGGACATGAAATCTCCCGGAGCAGAGGCCGCCTCCCCACATCAACCGGAACCGGCAAGGCAAGCCGAGACGTCCAGGCAGACGCACACTGCTATGAACGGCCTGAGTGGGTGGCCACAGCGACAGGCACACGGAAACGGAGGCAACCCGCCGACATGAGCAGCCAGACGCAGCCGAACAGGCTCCCCACTACACCCATGGCCAAGAGAGATGCAGGACCAGCGATGCCATGCCGGTCTGTGGCCAAACAACCGCGGGAAACCCGGGGGGCCCTGGGAGCCAACGAGAACCCGTCCCACTATGCGGTGGCCATCTTGTTCAAGATGCGGCACCTAGATTTAGGAATGGAATATAGAATATGTTTAGTTGATATCCCAGCGCCTAAAACTATGTGCCTCCATTTACACCAACAAAAATGTGGCATAAATCCCTGCATGTACATTTACACTTACTGGGCCATATTCTATAACCTTTCACTTGAAAGCCAAATAAACTCCACTGCAAAGAAGATGTTCTTCTCACTGTGGAAGCTAAAACAGTTAAAACCTTTTTTCCTGAAAGAGGTATTTCGTCACCTGATACAGTCAATCATTTTATGTCATTTGGATTATTGTAACGGAGTTTACGCAGGTTGTAAAGAGCAACTTATTAAGAAACTGCAGACCGCCCAAAACACAGCGGCAAGATTAATTTATGGTAAAAACCAAATTTGAGAGTGCTAAACCGCTTCGAGAGAAATTGCATTGGCTTCCTGTCAAGGATCGCATCACATTTAAAATCTGCTCCCTAGTATACAAAATTCTCTATGGTGAAGTCCCTGACTACATGATTGACCTAATCAGTCTGCCACCGAGGAATGCATTAAGACTATCATGTTCATACCTTAACCTTCATTATCCAACCTGCAACGGGCTTAAGTATAAATCCACATATGCTTCATCCTTCTCCTTCATCAGCTCACAATTATGGAATTCCTTGCCAAAAGCTATAAAAACCATTCACAACCATCTAATTTTCAGAAAATCTCTAAAGACTTTGTTATTTGGAAAAGCTTACCCCAAGGACTCGACATGTGTCTCCACTACTTGATTCATAACGCTATAATGACAATTTTGGACACATCCACCCTTCCCTTCCCTTCTCTCCCCTGACTTCCCTGCTCCTTTCGTTTCTTCCCCATTCTCTCCTTCATTTCTTATGTAGGTTACTTGCCAGCTTATTTTCAAAAGTGATCGGTGGCCATTTCCCGACATAAATCGGGAGATGGCCGGCGATTTCGGAAAAGCGGCGAAATTGGTATAATGGAAAGCGGCATTTTTGACAGCATCGCCGCTTTCCCGTCGCTTCGCCGGCGAAAGTTCAAGGGAGCGTGTCGGTAGATTAGCGAAGGTGGACATGGGCAGGCATGGGCGTAGCTACCAGGTGGCTGGCTTTCGCCGATAATGGAAAAAAAAAACCGGCGTTAAGCAGTATTTCGCCGGCTTTACTTGGTCCTTTTATTTTCACGACCAAGCCTCAAAAAGGTGCCCCAACTGACCAGATGACCACTGGAGGGAATCGGGGATGACCCCCCGATACTCCCCAGTGGTCACCAACCCCCTTCCAAACTAAAAAAATAAAACTAAAAACCTTTTTTGCCAGCCTGTATGCCAGCCTCAAATGCCGTACCCACCTCCATGACAGCAGAATGTGTTGTATCATCCGACAGCCTTTCCCTGGTTGCGATGTGGCTCTTGGGTGAGTGTGACACCTTTTCTGTTAGGTGCCCTGCAGAGTCACATTAGCAATGCATTGTGGTGGGTTTAGGGTACTGGGCTGTACTCCCATGGTGCTTTTCCCCCTGCTAACTGGGTCAGAGTGTGCCCTGTTTTGTTTCCTGTTGTAGTCCATGCGGTAGTGGCCATTTTTGTAAGCCAGTTTTAGTTCCCTTTCCTGTGTTACCCACGTTAGAGAACGTAGTTCTTACCTTGAATGGTGCTGAAAGAGGGCATTGTACACCGTTGTGCCAGCTCTGACCTACTGCTAATCTTAGTACCAGGGGACTCTTTACCAGTGGGGCACAACCTCTGATCTACAGTTAACTGTGAGTAAACGTGGTTATTTCAAGAAAGGACTTTTTCAGAGAGATTAGTCTTCAGGTGTGAACTGGTGTGCCAAAGTTATACAGCAGCAATAAGTCCTAGAGGCTGTATGCAGGTCCCTGGAGCAATTTTATTGGGTGCAGTACATTTGTGGGTAGTGGGTTTGGGGGGGGTTGGGGGGCTCAGCTCCCAAAGTAAGGGAGCTATGCATGTGGGAGCTTTTCTGAAGTCCACCGCAGTGACCCCTAGGGTGGCTGGTTGGTGTCCTGGCATGTCAGGGAGGCCAGTGCACTAAAAATGCTGACTCCTCCCATGGCCAAATGCCTTGAATTTGGCCGGTGTTTGAGATGGCCGACATAACTTTCTATTATCGCTGAAAAACAAACCCGGCCATCTCAAACCCGGCGAACTCCACGGCATTTGGTTGGGCTAAACCGTATTATCGAAAAAAAAAGATGGCCGGCCATCTTTTTTGATAATATGGTTCCGGCCAGCTGTAGCGCCGCCGCCAACATAGATCGCCGGTGATCTATTTGGCCGGCGACGTTCGATTATGCCCCTCTTGGTGTATTAGTTTAATTTGCTGTATTGGCGTCCGCCTTTGCAGGGTGATGTAAGCCACATTGGGCCTGGCACAGTTGGGAAAATGTGGGGTATAAATGAGATAATAAATAAATAAATAACTAGGCACATAAATTTTGAACCACCCACGAAACACTTATTTCCCTGCCCATAGCCACACCCCTTTTGAACTACATGCATTAGAATTTAGGCACAGTTCATTACAGAATATGCTTACTGAGTTGTGTGCGTAAATTTGAATTATTACCAATTAGTGCTTATTGTTGCTTGTTAAGTGCTGATATCAACACTGATTAGCTTGTTATGCCAATTAAGTTACACACGCTATTAACGGATATGCCTGGATTTCGGAGCGGATCTCTAGGCATGCTATATAGAATCTGGGGGTATTTGCTTCACTATAACGTTCTAGTTCCCTCCTCAAACTCTACAGCACTAGCACTACTGAATGGATGTTATCCTAATGGTTAGAGCACCGGTCTTGCAATCCAGAGGTGGCCGGTTCAAATCCCACTGCTGCTCCTTGTGATCTCGGGCAAGTCACTTATCCCTCCATTGCCTCAGGTACAAACTTAGGTTGTGAGTCCTCCTGGGACAGAGAAATATCCAATGTACCTGAATGTAACTCACCTTGAGCTACTACTGAAAAAGGTGTGAGCAAAATCTAAATTAATAATAATAATAGCCTCTTGAAGTTCTTTCGCTTGAATAGGCTTATTTAAAGCTTGAACCATTTCCGGTTTCAACTGGGAGACCTATGTGATCTAGAAAAAACGAAGATTGCTGACTAGCTTGCCCCCCAACGGAAGAATAGAGAGCACAAGATGGGAGGCGGGGCTAGTGCTGGGCAGACTTCTACGGTCTGTGCCCTGAAATGGCAGATACAAATCAAGGTCAGGTATACACATAAAGTAACACATATGAGTTTATCTTGTTGGGCAGACTGGATGGACCGTACAGGTCTTTCTCTGCCGTCATCTACTATGTTACTATCCAGCTCATTTTCGAAAGAGAAGGGCGCCCATCTTTCGATACAAATCGGGAGATGAGTGCCCTTCTCTCAGGGGTGCCAGAATCGGCATAATCGAAAGCCGATTTTGGGCGTCCCCAACTGCTTTCCGTCACCAGGACGGCCGAAGTTCCCGGGGGTGTGTCGGAAGGGTAGCGAAGGCAGGACAGGGATGTGCCGGGGTGTGGCTAAGAGATGGCTGGCTGCGGCCAATAATGGAAAAAAATGGGCGTCCCTGGCAAGAATTTGGTCCGCTTTTTTTGGTCCCTTTTTTTTTTAGGTCCAAGTCACATAAAAGTGCCCAAACTGCCCAGATGACCACCGGAGGGAATCGGGGATGACTTCCCCTGACTCCCCCAGTGGTCACTAACCCCCTCCCACCCTCAAAAAAATAACTTTAAGAACTTTTTTTGCCAGCCTCTATGCCAGCCTCAAATGTCATACTCCGGTCCATGACAGCAGTATGCAGGTCCCTGGAGCAGGTTTAGTGGGTGCAGTATACCTCAGGCAGGTGGACCCAGGCCCGTCCCCCTCCCTAGCTGTTACACTTGTGGTGGAAAATGTGAGCCCTTCAAAACCCACCAGAAACCCATTGTACCCACATGTGGGTGCCCCCCTTCACCCCTTAGGGCTATGGTAGTGGTGTATAGTTGTGGGGAGTGGGTTTTGGGGGGTTTGGGGGGCTCAGCACCCAAGGTAAGGGAGCTATGCACCTGGGACCAATTTGCCAAGTCCACTGTAGTGCCCCCTAGGGTGCCTGGTTGGTGCCCTGGCATGTGAAGGGGACCAGTGCACTACGAATCCTGGCCCCTCCCACGACCAAATGCCTTGGTTTGGTTCATTTTTGAGATGGGCGCCATCGGTTTCCATTATGGGGGAAAACCGAGGGCGCCCATCTCTAAATCCGGTGATCTCAGCATTTAGGTCGAGATTCGGGCGCCCCCAACCGTATTTTCGAAATGAAAGATGGATGCCCATCTCTTTCAAAAATATGGTTGGCCCCGCCCCTTCACCGCGCCATCCTTGGAGATGGGCGCCCTTAGTGATGGGCATCCCCGTTCGAAAATGCCCCTCCACGTTTATATTGTTAATGTTGTCATAACTGTTTTTGACACCTTTGTATACTTCTATATTTAATGTTTCTAAAAATTTATAAATAAAATTGGGGGGGAAAGAGTAGCAGCTTTCTGACGTACACCTGATCTCAAAAGCGTAAAAAGCTTTTGGCATTTCTGAGTATCATGAGAAACATCCGGAAAGACTCTAATCTTAAAACCCAGAAAAGGAACAATGTATGCTGAAACCAAAAATATCGCTAACAGTATTCAGCTTGCTGATTTCAACATTAAGATGTCTTCCCCTCCCCACTGAGATGCACAACACCCTCACTTGTAGCATATGATAATAACATGATATATAATATGCAGACTTGGCCATTTACAAACTGTAGAGTCTGTCCAGCATTGACCTTAGTTCCCAAGTACTAGAGATACCGAATCTATACCTGTCTTTTGCCATTTATGGGACACAGACCATAGAAGTCTGTCTGGCACTGGTCTAAGTTCACAACTACTCTTGCATGACATATTGTTTCTTGTTTACAGGGAACTTGATATACCACATTATAAGGGGATGCTCAAGGTAGTTTACAATCTAAATCAAAAAAAGGAAAGGAACTCCAACAGTCACAGGACAGGACAGTGGGAGAAGAAAAAGAAAAGAAAGGTGAAAAAGGGGGAAATGACAAAGAAATATAAGACATTAACAGCCATGTTTGGCTTCCATCCTCTGTTTAGGTATCCCTGTGTTTATCTCACTCATTTTGAATTCCCTCACTGATTTTGACTCTACCACCTCTCCCTGAAGGAAATTCCAGGCATGCATTATCCTCCCTGTGAAAAGGAATTTCCTGATGTTACTCCTAAGTCTACTGCCCTGCAACTTCAATTCATGTCCTCTAGTTCTACCATCTCCTCATCTCTGAAAGAGATTTGTTTGTATATTAATACCTTTCATTACTTAAATGTCTGTATCGTATCTTCCCCATCGCTCCTTTCCTCTACCTTATGCATATTCAGGTCTTCCAGTCTCTTCTCATGCATCTTTTGACGCAAATCCTGTACCATTTTTGTCACCTTCCTCTGAACCACCTCGTCTTTTTTATGACCTTAGAGAGATATGGCCTCCAAGACTGAGCACAATACCCCAAGTGGGGCATCACCAATGACTTGTACAGAGCCATCACTTCCCAGTGGCGTTCCTAGGGTGGCTGACACCCGGGGCGGATCACTGATGCACCCCCCCCCCCGGGTGCAGCATGACCCCCCCCCCGGCAAAAAGACACCCCTCCCAGGTGCATTTTTACCTGCTGGGGGGGGGGGGTGCCGCGTGCCTGTCGGCTTTGATCGTTCCATGCTCCCTCTGCCCCGGAACAGGAAGTAACCTGTTCCAGGGCAGAGGGAGCAAGGAACAAGCGGAGCCGACAGGCGCACAGCACCCCCCCAGCGGCGTGCAACCGGGGCAGACCGCACCCACCGCCCCCCCTTGGTACGCCACTGTCACTTCCTTTCTTCTACAGGTTAAGCCTCTCTCTATGCAGCCTAGCATTCTTCTGGATACAACCACCACCTTGTCACATCGTTTCACTGCTTGAGATCCTCAGACACTATCACCCCAAAATTCCTCTCCTTATCTGTGCACATCAGTCTCTCGCCCCCTAGCACATAATTTTGGTTATGTAATACTGTCTAATTAAAGTGCTGTTAACAAAAACAAAAGAGAACATCTTAATCAGTAGTCAAAGAACAATCAGAGAGTGTAAGAAACAAATGCACATCCCTATTATTTACTAAAATGCCATAAGGTTTTGCAGTAACTGCAGTCAATTTTAGTTATGTAATAAAGTGCTGTTAACAAAAACAAAAGAGAAAATCTTAATTAGTAGTCAAAGAATGATCAGAGAGTATAAAACACCAAATGGTAGAGTGGAACATGGTAAAAATAAAAAACATCTATAGGGGGGATCAGTGGTAATGTTTGAAATTGGTTTTCCTCTTATATGTCAGGTAGACAATTGAAGGTGATAATTGGGAATATTGTATCTGAATAGTATAAAGCTGTCATGGAGTACAGCAAGGGTTTATTGATTTAGTTATTATTTATTTAATGTATGTTTATTATTGGAACCAGAAATAACCTGAAGAACACAAGTTATCGACAACAACTGCATACTGTCAAAAGAAAACAGCATTTTCTCCCCAATGTCCTCCCCCCCCCCCCCCACCCTACTCACCCCACAAGAAACCCCTAGTCACAATATGGTATGGTGAATTAGCCATTCAATATTCAGCTCCTAGCCAGTGGCGTCAAAGTATCCCAGAAGGGAGTCCATAGTCAAAGATATTTATCGCCTCGAGCAGAAGCCAAGTCCCCAATGTTTATGCGTTCAAGTGCACTCAGAGCAATCATAGACACTCTCCAATGCTGGACAGTCAGAGGGACTGGAGAAAGCCACACTTTCAAATTTAAAGAAGTCTTTATTAAATAAATAGAGATAATACAAAGCATCAAATACAACTTCAATAAACAGATAAGAGGAAACAGCTTAAAAATATGATAAACCTCTAAATATCAGTAAATTGTACCACAGAACTGATGAACATACGAAAGAGGAAAAAGAACAAATTTTAAAGGAAAAAAAACCCCACACTTTTAGGTTTGTCTTCTTCCCCACAATGACTGCCTGCTTGAGAAAGTCTTTCATTCCAGCTGGCACTCTTCCTCACAAATGGAATGAGTTAAATAATAGGAGAGGCCTAGGGGACCAACTTAGGTGCCAAAACTGTGACATGTGCACAAAGCTGTCTCCAAAATCGGTATACTGTCGGGCATAGCCAGAACATGTGGCCCAGGTGTGCACCAGGACCTGCACATTTAGGACAATGTTGCACAAAATGCTCTATGAGGCGAGGTGTACAGTCGCATGATAAATTTAAATTGCATTTCCCAATAATCTACACAAATTGTGAATTTATATGCATTTAATAAGCAAGTATTCAATTGAGTACCCTGCAACGAGAGATCCAAGTCATGTAACCACTTTGCTGCTATTTTCCCATAATCAAAACAAGGCAGGCTTTCCCGAAAGTGGCCATGATAGTATCTGAGAAGTACAATTCAGTGGCATAGCCAGACCTGACATTTTGGGTGGGCCCAGAGCTAATATGGGCACTATGGGCCTGATATTCAAAATTATTTAACCAGCCAGGAATGGCTCCTGGCCAGTTAAATAGCATTTTAGCACATAACCATGGATATTCAGCAGGAGATAGCCTGTCATCTCTTGCTGAATATCCATGTTTAGTGGCTAGCCACTACACATCATGCAACATAGCTGGCTAGGCACAGGTATTCAGTGCCAAACCAAGCAGGCCTATCTTTAATTGCTAAGCACTTAATGGGTTAGCACTGAATATTGACTTAACCAGTTAAGTTGCCACAGTCAAAAATGAAACTGGATATTTTATGCCAGATGCCGGAAATGGCTGGAATTGAATATCTGGGTTTAACACTGAATGTCAGGGGGTCTGTATATAGGTATGTTTCTTGAGATAGTACTAAATAATGCCTTACAGTACACTTGATGACGGATTTCTAAATAAATAATCTGCCCAACAACTGTCCTGCATCAACATAAACCACATACATACTTAATGGAAACACTGACATTTTAAAATATAGTTACATTATCCCATAACTTAAACTTGACCAGTCTACTATAATGAAAATACCCTGCAAAATAATTATACCAATGGCACATATCCTTCAAATTTTGCTTTATAGCAAATGTTCATGTCGATGGCACACTGAAATTTGCAGTCTGTGGCAGAACTAAAAAAAAGCCCAAATATAATGTATTTTCATTTTTTTTTTAAAGGGAAGCAAGGGAAATATAAACTGCTCTTAACAGAATTTACTTTCATTTCAATATCAATTCATTTACACACATTAATAAATATACATTTTTCACAAATGTTAACCTTTGTCTACACTTCAACACAATATTATCTATGTAGGACTTATAATTAATACAGAATGCAACAGATCGCATACAGTTTTGCTACTTTGGTTGAGTTACATTGGCTATCTATTAGGTAATAGATATGGTTCAAATGATTTTCAGGTCCTTTTACTAAGGTACACTAATGGATTTAGGATGTACTATTGATTAGCGCATGCTAAATGCTGCACCGTCTATTGTATATCTATGGGCTGCATAGCACATAGCACACATTAATTTGTTAGTGTGTGCTAAATGCATTAGTGCACCTTAGTAAAAGGACCCCTTTAAATTTAAGGATCAGTTCTTTCATATAATTTGTGGAATGGCGAAGGGGCTACAGTAGCTCCATCCATAGCATGTCGTATGTGTGAAATTTGAATGAAACTTACATTTATTCATTGCCTTATTGAAAGGATGTGAAATTATGGACTAGATTTATTAACAATATATATTTTTAATTGGACTGGACAGATGACTTATTATTGGACTTTGTACAATAGATAATTTTTCAAGAACCACATCTTCAGTTTATTTCTCAGATTAAATCTACAACATTTTGTTCTTTATATTTGTGCATTACAAAGATACTTAGAAAGTTTAGGACATTAATTGTTTGATAAGATACTGACAAAAATAGCATCCTACATTATGAAAGCTACCACACTGGAGCAGTGGCATAGCCAGAAAGTTTGAAGAAGGGGTGCATCTTATCCCCCCCCCCCCCCCCCCCCACCACCACCATACCTTAAAATCACCAAGTCCGCACTCAGAGGCTGCCTGCACTGGGACTTTCTCTCTGAATCATCCCACCCTTCAGAAAACAGGAAGTTGCTTCAAAATGGATGAAATGGTTCATAGAAAAAACCCTAGTGCAAGCCACAGGCAGCCTATGAGTGCCACTGCTGCTGGCGTTGCCCAGGCAAAGACTGGAGATGATTTTAAGGCATGGGGGAGCAGGGGAGGGAGGGAACTTTGAGAGGTTGTGGTTGTGCGGCTGGAAAGGGAAAGGAGAGATGCAGCAGGAGGGAGAAGGGAGGGACTAACCAGGGGTGTGTACGCAACACACACACATTGAATGGATACGCCACTGCCCTGGAGTTTTGTGGTAATATTTCAACTGGTCAGTCTGCTTCTCCTATGTTTGTGCTCTGATAAGATCTTGAAAATGAAGCTATGGATATACTACCTAATTCTACACATAGTGCTCAAAATTGCATGCTCAAATTGTGTGTGGTATTGTTTAATGAGCCAATTAGTGCTGAGAGTGGAGGAGTGGCCTAGTGGTTAGGGTGGTGGACTTTGGTCTTGGGGAACTGAGTTCGATTCCCACTTCAGGCACAGGCAGCTCCTTGTGACTCTGGGCAAGTCACTTAACCCTCCATTGCCCCATGTAAGCCGCATTGAGCCTGCCATGAGTGGGAGAGCGTGGGGTACAAATGTAATAAAAAAAAATAATAATTGAGTGCTAACAATCAATTATGGGTGCTAATTGGCAATAACTGAAATTCGTGCATGCATCTTTATAGTTGCTATTCTACAAAGATATGCACGTAAATTTTTCCGCGCAGATCTGAAAAGGGGACATGGCAAATAAGAACATAAGCATTGCCAAACTGGGACAGACCAAAGGTCCATCAAGCCCAATCCAGGTTACAAGTACTGGATTCCTGTTGAAATTTCTGGTTTGGAGAGGTAGATCTGGGAATCATTAGGTGGTGGAGAAAAACAGTGTGGCAGAATTCAAAAAGGCATGGGATGAACACTAAGGATCTCTAATTAGAAAATGAATGGTATAAAAAACAAAACTTGAAAGGTTACATATGTGTTTGCAAGTCAGTTGGTGCTTAGATGGCAACTCTTGTTGTATCAACTAAGGCTGGTGCTGGCTGGCTTGTACGGTCTGAGTCCCACATATAGAAATCTGGTTGTAGGATGGGCTGGAGAGACCTTTGATGGAAACTCCAGTAATTTGGAATGTGAGGCCAGTGCCAGGCAGACTTTTACGGTCTGTGTTCTGCAAATGACAAGACAGATTCGGATAAGCTGGAGTGTGCTTTGACGGCAACTCCAGTAGTTGGAACATAAGAACAGAGCTGGGCAGTCTTCTGGGTCTATGTCCCAGATGCACCAAAGAAAGACCATGATCAAGTATTTAATATCACGTTCATTGTTGATTTAGTCTTCAATTGATAATGAATACGACTGTTGGGCAGACTGGATAGACCATTCAGGTCTTTATCTGCCACCACTTACTATGTTACTATGTAATGTTGTCTCTGCTTCAGCAGGCAGGGCCTGCTTTTCCTAATTGCCACACTGCTCTTCTTATTTGTCAGACTGTAAATTGTGCTATAAGATCCATGTCAATCTGGATTCAGTCCCGATTATGGAATAGAAATGATCCTTGTATCCCTACTAGATGATCTTCATAGAAACCGAGAAAGGGGATTCACCTTGGTGTTAGTACTGCTAGATTCTCAGCAGCTTTTGACACTGTGGATCATGATATCATGCTAGCACAATGACAGAAATAGGTATCAATGGAACAGGCAATGCCTGGTTCAGATCCTATCTATCAGGTAGGCAACAATCCATAATGTTTGGCAGCAACTCATCACCAACATGGACATTGACCTGCGGGGTACCACAAGGATGAATACTGTCACCTATTCTGTTCAATATCTACCTCAAGCCACTAGCTGAGCTGATTCGGTCAGCGGACATTCAGTTCTACATCTATGTGATTGATGTACAGCTACTCATACCCATTGAACCTGACTTACCCATAGCCTTGAATAAACTGATTACCTGTCTAACATCAATTGAAGAATGGGTTAAACACAACAAACTTTGCCTGAACCCAAGTAAACACAAGCTTCTCTGGGTCCCTAACACAAGTGGATACATACCTGACATCAAAATCCCTTTTGGGAAGTACGAACTCCCCCTCAAATCACAAGTCAGGAACCTTGGAATACAGTTAGATTCAACACTTACTCTGATTCCCCAAATCCAAGCAACCTTCAAGAGCTGCTTCTACTATTTGTGACAGCTACACTGCCTCTCTCCTTACATCGAAAAGGTAAACCTTATCCCATTTGTGCATGCCATGATAACATCAAGACTGGATTACTTCAATGAGCTATACAATGGTCTGACTACAAAGGGCCTGCACCAGCTCCAGTTGATTCCGAATGCAGCAGCAAGACTCATAGAAGGTTACAAGTGACGTGACCACATCACACCATTTTTGCAAAAACGTTATTGGCTACCAGTACAATACAGGTCTAAATTTATGTCTGATCTTCATAGTAAATGACGGCAGATAAAGACCTGAACGGTCCATCCAGTCTGCCCAACAAAATAAACTCATTTTAAATAGTATGTAATACTTTATATGTATATCCGAGTTTGATTTGATTTGTCCCTGCTTTTCTCAGGGCACACTGATCTCAAACACAAAAGCTCTAACAGTCTTTATTACAGTAGAGAGAATATAAGCTTTAAAGATAATATTGACAGATATGAATTACAGAGTTGCATGGGGACAGAAATGTCACATGTCCCCCTGCCTGTCCCCGCCTATCTTATCAGGACAGGCAATCCCCACTGGAATCTAACCCATCCCCACTGGAGTTTCCTCCATCCCCGTCCATCCCTGCCTGTCCCCTGTACTAAAATAATCCATTTTAACAGTAACCCATGTTGATAACTTCCCCTGTCAGTGCTTAGGGGGATATCAGTGCTATCAACCATATCCTTTATTTTTGTTAGTGCTATTATAATAGCTAAGATAGTTTAGAAGCACAAAGGAAGGATAGGTAGGTTGAGTACAGTTCCACAGGAACCCCTAGGACCTGCATCCATCCCTGCAGGATCCCCGTGGACCTGGAGTGGATTCCTGCATGATTCCCAGTAATCCCATTCTCATGCAGCTCTTTAATATGATACAATAATTTTGTCAATAGCCATAAGTCAAGATCTGTGAACAATTTGAGGTGAAGTTGAACCAGAAGAATTTCAGCATGGTCTGAATTTTACTAAATTGATGTATTTTCCCCCACAGACATTGGAAAGTTTTGTGAAATCTTTCCCACTGTGAATGGTGAAAATCCTAAAGCGGGTCTCTCACCTGATCGTCCCACCATCCCAGGTAATGAAATTAAGCCCCAAGTCCATTCCCACCCTTCCTCTCCTAAAACTAACTCCCTTCCCTCTCACTTCAAAGAGGTGGTAGGAAGGGGCCTTGGTGTCAATGGAGGGGGGAGTGGAAGACAGGGGGTGAGTTGGGACAGAGCGGTTCATGGAAGTATGAGGGTAGAGCTCATTAGAACTAGGGTTAAAAGGCATCTGCAGGGGTGGGTGAGGGAAGACTCATAGACTAAATGGAGGTGAAGGTGACGAAAAGGGTGGACTTCAGCTGTATTAAATGAAGTGGGAGGTAGGGGCAGGGTGAAGGGAGAAGAAAGAAAGCAGAGACAAAGAGGAAAAGGACAGAGCCATAGTATGAAGGGGAGGCAGCAGCAATTTTGAGTGTGTATGTGGAGAGGGAGTTTTTTTCTTTATGAAAAAGGTTCGATAAACTAATTTGTTAATCCTTCTGAATTTTCCCAGTTTTCATGAATGCATTTAACAACAGAGTGTGGCCTCTATCGTTCTGTGCTGGCGCTAATTTACTGAAGATGCTGCACAGAGGAATCTCAGAGAGCCCAGAAGCAGCTGCCTGCTAACACAGAGCCTATACAAGAACAATAATAAGAGTCTTACCTGTCACGCAGCTTCCAGCCTGCTGATGTAGAGTCTGGCTGCTCCTGTTTGATCATGGCCTGATAAGGCCCCAATATTCAGTCTGTTTCCCTGGAGTAAGACAAATGCAGCTGAATTCCACTGGCCAGAATGTGTAGAAACACTGCCATAAACCACTGATCTCCCAGCTCCGCATCTCACAAAAAAACAAAAGAATTGGGAGGAGAAGACTCAAACAGATGTAAATATTCTGTTTGCAAGAGACATGCAGTGACTAGCGCAGGATGGCACATAGTGTCTGTGCTCTGAATTCTGTGAAGCTGCCTCAGCCTCAGTTTCAGAAATGTGCATGGGTCTGTCTGGGAATATATCTGTGCAGATAGGTTTGTCTGAGTCTCAGCGTGTGCATATGCGTGGATGTGTGTTAGGTGGAGAGGGAAAGAAGTGCTATTAAGATTTCCATTTAATTAGCGAGAAGTTGGAAGTGAGAAAGATTACACTATGATGAAATTACAGGTACACTATCATAAGTGAAAAATAATCAAGCATTCACTTCTTCCTCATTTACTCACATGACAAGTAGAGAAATATTCCTACAGTAATTCCACAGAAAGTACCAGGGAGCGGTCAATAAGAACACTTCAGACATCAAAACATGTATGAAGCAAGAAGTCCTCTAAAAATCAGTATGTAAAAGGGTCTATGGCTATGCAAATGTTACTAGCAGGCTCATTTTCGAAAGAGAAGGACGTCCATCTTTCGACATAAATCGGAAGATGGATGTCCTTCTCCCAGAAACATCCAAATCGGTATAATCGAAACTCGATTTTGGGCGTCTCCAACTGCAGTCCGTCGCAAGGACATCCAAAGTTCAAGGGGGCATGGGGGAGGCATAGCGATGGTGGGACTTGGGCATGCCTAACACTTGGACGTCTTTGACCCATAATCGAAAAAAACAAGAATGTCCCTGACAAACACGTGGACGTTTTCACCCAGACCTGTTTTTCTTATGAATAAGGCACAAAAAGGGGCCCGAAATGACCAGATGACCACTGGAGAGAATCAGGCATGACCACCCGTTACTCTCCCAGTGGTCACTAACCCCCTCCCACCCTCAAAAAACATCTTTAAAAATATGTCGTGCCAGCCTCAGATGTCATACTCAGGTCCGTGACAGTGCATGCAGGTCCCAGGAGCAGTTTTAGTGGGTACTGCAGTGCACTTCAGACAAGCGGACCCAGGCCCATACCCCCCCTACCTGTTACATATGTGGAGGAAACAGGGCCGCCAAGAGACTGGGCCGGGACAAGGCCGCCCCTGGGCCCCCGGCCCCGCCCCCTGGGCCCCACCCCCACTGCCACCCCCAGGTTGTCGTTGCCCCCCCTGAGGGGGGCCCGGCACCACAGTTCCACCCTCCTCCGCCACCAGGCCCCTTCCACCAAAACCCACACCAGCAGAAGTGCTGTCTTCTGACTCCGGAGTGCGTGGCCCACACAGACGCGCTCCTCTCAGCTGATCTTCGCTGTACTCTGCAGGGTTTCTGTGCGTCTGACGTCCTGCATGTCAGACGCACAGAAGCCCTGCAAAGTACAGCGAAGATCAGCTGAGAGGAGCGCGTCTGTGTGGGCCGCGCACACCGGAGTCAGAACAGAAGACAGCACTTCTGCTGGCAGGGGTTCGGGTGGAAGGGGCCCGGTGGCGGTGGCAGGTGGGACTGCGGTGCCGGGCCCCCCTGGAGGCTGGGGCCCCAGGAATTTTGTCCCCCCTTCTCTCGGCGGCCTTGGGAGGAAACAGCGAGCTCTCCAAAACCCACCACAAACCCACTGTACCCACTTCTAGGTCGAAAGTCAGAAACATCCATGTCTAGGGACGTCCAAATCTAGGGACATCCAAATTTAAGGATTTGGATATCTCTGACGGTATTTTCGAAACGAAAGATGGACATCCATCTTTTTTCAAAAATACGGGTTTCCCCACCCTTGGATTTCACCGTTTTGCAAGGACGTCCAAATTGCAACTTGGACGTTTCTTTTGAAAATGCCCTTCTAGGTGTTGTACTTTCCCACTGATGGACATATTGAACATGTCAAAGTGTGGGAAGCAGTTTCAACCATTTGCTGGGCCTCCGTAATAAGAGCGGCTCCAATGGGTGCAACCCAGGGATTCATGTAGTGACTTGAGGGGAAACTCTGGAAGAGCTGTTGATGAAACTTGGAGAAAGAAGAGGTCCAATTCATTACCTCCTTGCCTGCTGTGGCTGGTGGTCCCTGCAACGTAGATTGTAACCTGTGATGGAACACTTAGCAGCCCTATAACTATTTGTTCCTGTGATGTTATCTGAACTTAAAAATATTCCCAAGTCAAGGGCATAATTTGCCTCACTTTTGGCTTTAGCAGCAAGTCTATAAATTGACACCTCTTTTTTGGAGCTTGGATGCACTGTGGAGAGCACCAATTCTACATTGGCATCAGAAGAAAAAAATAGAAAAGAAAATAAGATGATACCTTTTTTTATTGGACTAGCATAATAATTAGTTTTCGAAGGTAATAACCCTTCTTCTTCAGATCAGAAATGAGCAAATGTTGACAAATATCACAATATATAAATGAAACACAAAAGCATTCTAATGACAGTCTCACAGGAAGAGGATAGGGTGGGTTAAGTGAAAAACGAGAAGGGCTGAGTGGGTGAGAGACAGGGAGAGATGGATGGCTGATAAGAGGGTGACAAAGCAGAATAATTTTATGGTTTACAGTGGGATAGAAAACCCAGATCTATGTTAAGTCCTGTCTGGTGGGTGTCAAAATATTTCATCATTTTGACTTTCAAAGGGTTACTTTCAAAAGCTAATCAAAAAATGTATTGTTAGTCCAATACAAAAAAAGGTATCATCTTATTTTCTTTTCTATGCTTTGATTTATTTCTGTTTATTACTTTTAAAAGTGGACTAACATGGCTACCACACCATTTTACAGAAAGAAAATTTAGATGTATCCTGAAGTAGCAAAACAAACTCAGGAAAAGAGGAAGTTATTCCCGGCTTTAAGATCTGAAGTTCTTGCATTGGGTTGGCTTATCCTTGTAAATGTGTCCTAACGTTTTTGGGAATGAAGTATGTGTTCTTTCTTCCTGCACATTTAACAGCGTTTCTTGATTTGAAGAAGATAACAAATAATAGTGTGAAGTGTCTAGCTAATTCTTATTAGGATTGCAATATTTGGAATAATGGGGGTGGATCATGGTATTTGACTTTTCTCCAGTCGATTCCTGATTTGGATCTCCTTGCTTTTTTGGATTCCTCCCACACACACCCCCACACCCCCGCCCACACACACACACACTTCCTTTTCCCTACTTTGTGGCTTAAAGAGGCTGATTGCTTTTATTAGATGTATATATTTCCTTAAGTTTATTGTTTCCTACCATTTTTCCGCATTGTGTTAACTTGTAAAAAAATTATTTTGAAAGTATAACAATAAAAAAAATGTCATGTTCTGTTTTTCAGGTACTAAACAGCTTTGCCCCAGATTTATTAATTCAATTATTATCTCATTCGCTGTTCTCTTCATGTCAGGTATATAATACTTTTTTACTAGAGATTGCCTTCTGTTAGAGGATTGCATTATAAGCGTCACCTAGATTTAATGTTTTCTTATCATGCTATTGTTATATGGAATGATCTGCCTCAATATATTAAAACTCAGTCGAATTGTCTTCAGTTTTGCAGGAAACTGAACACTTTTTTAATTGATAATTTTAGAATATTTTGAACCTTAACGTTATTTTTAAATGTTCTAATGTACTACTTTGAGATTTTATGTTTGATGTAATTCCACATATGTATTGTTTGGACTTCTTGTTGGGATTTGTGTGGTAAATAAATCCTGTGTTAGATTAAATTAGATTTTTCTAAATGTAGGCATGCCTTATATAGAATTGCCTGTGTCTTTAAGGGAAGAAAACCCTTGGTAAAATTGTGGTCTCAAGTGGGAATAAGGAATTTGATCTGGAGAGGAGTATCAGCTAGAGAGCTAGTACATTGTGGTGCCCATATGGGTCAAGGAAATTTTAGAAGCAGAGATCAAGCACAGAAGACAAGCTACAACAGGAAATCTCCAGGAGTGGGAACCCACCACCTGACCTAATGCCAGGAGGGAAGTGAGGGAATTCCAACAGGATGTACAAAAAAAGGATCAGAAATCTCATTTTCTGCAGCTAATCTGTTTCCTTAATTGTACTGATATTGTGATTTAACTATTTTTTTTCTATTGATACTATTTTATCTATAATTTCCTTAGAGGTTGTGAATCTGAGGTGAAAAGTCAGGGTTCACAATAAACTGTACCAAATATGTATTTAATTTAATTGAAGATGTTCCAGAGGTGTAAAACTTTACAGAAAAATTGTGTAGAGGCTATTTATTGGATTCTAGCAGCAACATCTAGTAGCTTAGGTCCTGAAGAAAACTCTCCCCAGCCCTCCTAGCCTCCTCCCCTACCCCCCCCCCCCCTTTACTGGAGAATCCCATGAGGGTAGAAAAAAAGTGTACCAGAACTCAGCCTGGTATTGAGTGGAACCCCTGCCGCCTCCACCCTGGTCCAGAGCTATGCTCAGGGAGGTGGGGGAAGATTACAAGCTTTTGTGTGCAATTGATTTGTTTTTAACTGTGCAGCTAAGAAACTAGCAGTTTTTTCCTTCTTTTCTGCCAAGGGTAGTTACGAGACAATTCATTGTAGAACAGCAAGGCTCTTGGGATATTAATTAAGATAGCAAAGAAAAGCGTGTTTATAACTGTGGGGAAATGATCTGTTTGTTCTACAATAAAAGAGAATGCATAAAAGGTCCTTCACAGATGGTATCTTACCCCATCTAGATTAAAGAAGTTGGTCCCAGCTGCCTGAAATCTTTGTCCTAAGGGTATCTGGTCAGGAGGGACACATATGGGGCCAGATTCTGTATACAGCATCCAAAATGTAGGTGCATTGGAATAACCCGCCTAGCGCTCTTCTATAAACCGCATCTGCACGGCCATTTATGCCACTGAAAACTTGGTGTTAATGTCTGCACCTACATGTACACGCGTGCCCCCAAATTCTATAACAATGTGCATAAATATGATTGACACCCTGACACGCAAACACTCCTCCCATGGCCATGACCCCCTTTTCAGCTACACTCATTGGAATTTATGTGTGCCTCATTTTAGAATACACCTAAAAAGAAGCGTGCATAAATTCCAATTACTGCCAATTAGTGATGATAATTAGTTAGCCAATTGTCATCACTAATTTGTTCATTACCCAATTGAGTAGCACGTGTAAATTGGCTACGTGCACAATTTAACACATGCTATTCACCGTGCCTTATATAGAATCCGGGGGATGGTGGGGATGTAGGAAAGTGGTGAGTTTCTAGCAGGCAGTAGGAAGAGAAATACATAAATTATTTGGAGAACCCCTTAGGGTCAAGTCAAAATTCTATCTTTTGGGGTTACTGCAAAAAAGGCTGGTTAAATGGGGCATTATGGCAGCAAGAAGAGCCATAGCGGGTGGCTGAAAACAAGTGGAGGCACCAATATGTCAAATGTGGAGAGAACAATTGGAATTCAGAGCAAGAATAGAATAACTGACAGATATTATACATCAGAGATTTTGGTAAAGATACTGAGGAACAGTCCAATTCGGGAAATTATTGGAGAGGCTTGTGGGAGAGTGGGGGGAGAGGTTTGGGTAGTGAGAAGAGGAGGGATCGGGTAGGGAAGGATTTTTGGATTGATGTACAAAGAGTGTGTTGGACATTCTATGCTTTTGTCATGTTTTTGATAGGTTAAAGAAAATAAATAAAAGATGTAATTAAAAAAAAAAAGTGGCTCCTATTATGTATGGCATTCCTGGGCCTTTTAGTTACTCTTTTCTGCCTGTAAGTCATCTGATCCTGTCCATCACCTCTCATTAACATTCCTTCATAATGTTATAAATAGCTCCCAGAAAACCTGAGAACTTATACAAAAAGAACTTACAAAATCATATTGGTGAAACAAGTCTTAATTAATTTATTGTTAAAAAAAAACAGAAATACACTCGTGCAAGAATGGGTGTCTCTGAAAGCAAGCAGGCACACCCCTCCTTAATGTTTACAGGTTATATATTCTTTCTTTTTGGTTACATTAGGTGTCTGCCCCTAAGTGTCTCATTGGATATTAATCACATTTACCCCTCCCACTACATCAGTGCTGATTATCATATGACAGTCCCGTCTGAAATTTTTCCATCGACCGAGCCTGAGCCTCTATCTATTGTTAGTCCTTCTGCTCAGTTTGCATTTTCTTATCTTCAAACCTTTATTTGAGAACTCTGCATTAGCAGTTTCACACATGGCATGCTTTGCCTTCCCCCCAAACTCCCCCTTTCTTCTATTCCCCTGTCTCATGCCTGGCTAAATTTTTATTTCAGCTCTAAGGCCTGTCCTTGAAACTTTCATACATCTCTTTCAGCAGTTTGGGCTTATTTCTTCCCCCTTCTCTCTCCTCCTGTCTCAGCAGTTCTTATCAATTTGCACACGCTTCTTTAAAATAACACAGTTCATTTGTTAGTAATTTAGAAAGCTATAATGTGGTGATCTCTGTTAGAAAGGGCCTACACGAATATAGCTATACTTTTATCCCCAAAGAGTTCCTTTCTACGAGGGCATAAGCTATATATTCTATCTTTGCAATTATGTTAAGTGAAAAAGCAATATATTTACACATTTCTCACAATAAAATGCCCTGCTTTCATCTATGCTAGGTGTTCCCTCTGAGCCTCTGCTGATGCCCTGGTTTTTTTGTGTTTGCCAAAAATACTATCTTGTCTTCAGTTTTTCCTTTTTCTGACAGCATTGTTCTACAACTGAATTCTTAAACGTCACTGTAAACTGACAGACAGCTTAGTGCATAGGCAAGGCAAGCAATGGATGACCCGTGCTAAGGTTAATATCTAGCACATTTGTACTTTATCAAGGCACCAATTAGAGCAGAACAGAAAAACTACTTCCTCCAAACTTCAGGTCAGGTAAGGTGATACTTTCAGTTATCAGGGAAGCAGCTGGCTGCCATATGTGAAGTTCAATAAAAGAAAAGTTATAATAGCAGTGGTTTGGGATACTGGGAAGCCAGGTTTGCCTGGCATGCATCCTATTAGCATTTAATTGTTAATATGTGTTCTTTTCTCACCGTCCTTAATATGCAGTCTCACCACAGAGTTCTCACTTCTGAAGAAAAAGACTTATGTAGTTTGGAAAGTTTATTTATTTATTTGTTACATTTGTATCCCACATTTCCCCACCTATTTGCAGGCTCAATGTGGCTTACATAGTACCGGAGAGGCGTTTGCTGACTCCAGTGAGAATAAATACAAAGTGATGTTGTCGTAAGATAAAGTTCATGTGGCACAGCCACAGTTAGGGATTCGTACAACGGAAGAGTTGAGTTATGTCCATTACGTACTTTAGTTTTGTTGTGTCGCAGAGATCAGGCATTTAGGTTGGATCAGTAGGGTATGCCTTTTTAAACAGGTTAGTTTTTAGTGATTTCCGGAAGTTTAGGTGGTCGCGCGTCGTTTTCAAGGCTTTTGGTAATGTGTTCCACAGTTGTGTGCTTATGTAGGAAAAGATGGATGCGTAAGCTGATTTGTATTTGAGGCCTTTGCAGCTTTAGTGCAGATTTAGATATGTTCGTGTAGATTCTGATGTGTTTCTAGTTGGTAAGTCAGTCAAGCCTGTCATGTATCCCGGGGTTTCACCGTACATAATTTTGTGAACCAGGGTGCAGATTTTGAAGGCAATGCGTTCTTTGATTGGGAGCCAGTGTAGTTTTTTGCGGAGGGGTTTTGCACTTTCAAATTGCGTTTTTCCAAATATAAGTCTAGCTGCCGTGTTTTGAGCAGTTTGAAGTTTCTTTAAGGTCTGTTCTTTGCATCCCACATAAATTCCATTGCAGTAGTCTGTGTGGCTTAATACCATTGATTGTACCAGGTTGCAAAATGTTTCCCTCGGGAAGAATTGTTTCAAGCGTTTGAGTTTCCACATTGAGTGGAACATTTTTTTTGTAGTGGATGCCACTTTGCTCTCCAGTGTTAAGTTACGGTCTATTGTAACGCCAAGGCTGTCTGAGATAGGAAGGGTGTGGTCTGGGGTGTTGATACTTGTGGGGTTGTCCGCACTGTGTTAGGATGAGAGGATGAGACAATGTGTTTTTTCTTTATTGAGTTTTAGTTGAAATGCATTTGCCCATGAGTCCATGATGTTTATGCTGAGCTTGATTTCGTTGGTGATTTCTGTCAGTTTGGTTTTGTACGGAATGTATATTATGACATCATCTGCATATATGAAAGGATTAAGACCTTGGTTGGATAGGGACTTGGTTACTGGGGTCATCATTAAGTTGAAGAGGATCGGTGATAGCGGTGATCCTTGTGGTACTCCACTGTCTGCTTTCCACGGTGATGATATACTTGAGTTTGATTTTACTTGATAGGTTCTTGTGATTAGGAAGCCCTTGATCCAGCTGAGTATGTTTCCACGAATCCCAAACTTATCTAGTAATCTTATTAATATATTGTGATTTACCATGTCGAATGCACTAGACATGTCGAATTGGAGGAGAAGGATGTTTTTGCCTATTGCTATTTCCTGCTTTAATTTGGCTAGAAGAGTGAGTAGTACTGTTTCAGTGCTGTGGAGGGGGGCAAAAACCTGACTGTGATTCATGTAATATTGAGAATTTGTTTATGTAGTCTGTAAGTTGTTTGGTTACCATGCTTTCCATCAGTTTGACTACCAACGGGATCGATGCTACTGGACGGTAGTTAGTGATTTCATTTAGTTTTTTCTTGGTATCTTTTGGTATCGAGGTGAGTAGGATATTGCCATTTTCCTTGGGGAAGAGACCTTGCTGAAGCATGTAATTTAGGTGGGATGTGAGGTCTGCTATGAAGCGGTCAGGGGCGGATTTCATTAGGTAGCTGGGACAGGTATCTAGTTTGCGGTGAGTGTTGGAGAACCTGCTAATCGCCTGGGTAACTGTTTCGACAGTAAGGAGGGCGAAGTTTAGCCAAGTCCGGTCAGCCGAGTATACTTCAGTGGTTGGGTCCAACTCATTAGGGAAGTGTTCGATGTCAGTGAGGTAGCGTGTTGCGTAGGTTTATAATTTTTTCATTGAAATACTTAGCAAGTTTGTCTGCAGGTGGGATGTCTGTATTCATTGTAGTGACCAAGTTCGTATCTAGGAGTTTGTTCACGAGTTGGTATAATTTCTTTGTGTCTTTGTTATCTGTCCCTATTTTAGTTTTATAGTATAATCTTTTGGTCTGCCTTATTGCGTATTTGTATTTTCTTTGTATTTGTTTCCATGTGTTGAGTGTGTGTTCATCTTTTGGTTTTTTTCCATGCTGGTTCAAGTTTCCTGGAGTGTGTTTTTAGTTTTTTCAGTTCGTCGTTGAACCATGGTATCGAGTTATGCTTGCGTGAGGTTCTTGTTCGTAACGGAACTATTTCATCTAGTATGCTTTTGCATCTTTTGTCCCATTCTGTGAGGTAGTATATGGAGTCTGTTTGTGCTGACCATTCGTTATTGTATATCAATTGCCAGAATGTTTTCGTGTCTACTTGACCTCTTGTGCTGTAAGATGTGTGTTCTTGTGTTCGTTGTAAACCCTTCTTCTGCCAATGTAGGGACAAGTTTAGTTTGTAGTGGTTGGTCCAGGGTGTTTCTGTCCATTTGATATCTGTTATTATAAAGTTCTGGTCTGTTGAAAGTTTGTGTGAGATGAGGTTGAGTGTGTGCCCTTTGACGTGGGTTGCTTGCATTTGTGGCCATTTGAGATCCCATAAGCGGAGGAATTCCTTACAATCTCGTGCGTTGATAGAGTTTGGGTCTTCTAAGTGAAGATTAATGTCGCCTAATACTAGTATATTGGAGTTGGTTGCACATGTGTTTGAAATGAAGTCCATGAAGTTAGTCTGGCCTTCGTTTCAGTTACCTGGAGGTCTGTAAAACAGAACACAGTTCAGATGATCATGTAGGGTTTTGTTGTGGATTCTGATTGAGGCAATTTCAAGTTGAGGTATTATGGACTCAGCAGTGGTTTCGATGGTAAAATGGGATTGATAGATTAGTGCTATGCCTCTGCCTCTTTTTCCTTTTCTGGTCCAGTGATTTTGTATCCTGGAGGGCACAGGTCTAGGATTATAGGGTCCTTTTGGTCATGGATCCAGGTTTCATTAATGAAGAATAGGTCAAGGTTTTCTGCCGTGATCCAGTCTGTTAGTATTGCTGTTTTATTTACAGCGGATCTGGCGTTGATGCAGCCCACTTGGATTGTTTGGAATGGGTCTTCTGTGTTTGGTGTTGTGTGGACTTTTAATAGTTGTCATTTCTTTGTTAAGGTGAGTGTGTTTGGACCCTTCTTTCCCTTCTGTTGTGATTGTCCGCATGTTAGTGTTCTTCCTTTGTTTAAGTTGTTGTCAGTTTGATGGGGTGTGGAGTATCTGATCAGTCTTTGATGATTGTGTAGTATGGGTATGATGTTACTTTCTGCAAGTGGGGTGGTTAGTGTACAGTGGATCAGTGTTAAGGAGTAGATTATTAGGAGTAGTTTGAGGGTGTTCATTTTGATTTCTATTCCCTGCAGCTTCTAATAAGGCCATGTTCTGATGATTGGGTGTGTGATAGGACTTTGTTCTTTGGTGTGGAATCTGGTGTTCTGGTCTTGTGTGTTACTTTAGCTTGCCTTTCAGCTGTGTAGTTCAGTATTGGGTCCGGTTTCAGTGATAAGTAAATGAGCAGGGGAGATGGGGAGGGGGAGAGTATTTCTGAGTCAGGGTCCTCCATTGATCTGTCTCACAGCAACTAATTGTTGCCCATCCTCTTTGCCCAGAGAGTCTTCAGACTCCTGTTTCTAGCTTTGGCTGGAGACAGAGGGGGGCAGGGGAGGAGGGAACTTCAGAGCACTTTCAGGTAGTTAACAGGGAGGTGTCACGTATTCAATTGGCTGTCTTTGGTTGCTGGTCTGCTTTGGTTGCTGGCAGGTTGGCCCAAGCAGAGAGGTTAATCTTGATTAGGGAAAGATACTTGAAAGACAATGGTATGGTACTTAACTTAATTGCTCTTTGGAATGTGGTAAGCGAGGAGTGCTAGCGTTTGAACACTGGTTAT
The DNA here is from genome assembly GCF_901765095.1 of Microcaecilia unicolor. NCBI lineage: Eukaryota > Metazoa > Chordata > Amphibia > Gymnophiona > Siphonopidae > Microcaecilia > Microcaecilia unicolor. Next base: position 93,512,073 of record NC_044036.1, on the reverse strand, counting down.
GGACTTCCACAGAATCTTTTACATTTCTCAAGCATCTCTTCTGTGTACACTTCAGCAGTCTTGCTTCTTTAGTTAAAAGACTCAGAGCCAGATGCACTAAAGTCGTCGGTAATTCCCGTTCCCTACCGATTCCATAGCGAATCGGTAGGGAACGGGAATGCATCAATGATAGGGAATGCAAATGAGTTACTTGTTGTAGCTCACTTGCATTCACTATTTTCCTCGGTTGCCAGTCAGAGAATCGGGATGTCCCTTTTGATTATGCACCTCTTCCTGGTCTCTTCAGCCAATCAAAGCGGGTTTAGCTGGCTGTTGTCAGCGAAACGTGCTCTGATTGGCTGAAGAGACCAGGAAGCGGTGCATAATCAAAAGGGACGTCCTGATTCTCCGGCAACCAGGAAAATAGAAATATTTTGCTGTGGAGGGGTAAGTGGCACGGCGAAGACAAAATAGAAGGGGGAAAAAACACGCGCGCCGGCAGAGCGAAAAACTGCGAAAAAAAGACGTCTCTCACAAGCGCAGGGAGAGTACGTCCATAAAGGACGCCCCTCACATGCGCTCCATGCTTTTTTTTTTCTTTTTTACCTTTTTGGGGGGGCCCTTTTCCTTTCCGATTCCCTCACAGGAGCCCTAATGAGAGGTGCAGACCTCCCGTTAGGGTTCCTACGGTAAGGGAATCGGAAAAACGGTAGTGCATCTCATTATAATGGGCTGCAACAGTAGTGCAGCTCATTATAATAGCTTTTGAATAATTTGCATTCCGTTTTCGTTGCCTGCTACCGTGGCAGGGAAAATGCCCTTAGTGCATGCCCCCGGTAACTACTTGCGTTTTAAACTGGCTGGAACCAGTTTAAAATGCAAGTTGTGGGCTCGTTAGGTTTAGTGCATCTGGCCCTCAGTTCTTGTACAATACTACCTTTGGTAACTAGTAAAGGATCCTTCCTCTTATCACAACTCTGGGTTTGTTAATTTTCTCAGTCTTACAGTCTTATGTGGATCTCAGGTACCCCTCTCTCTTCAAGGTTAACTCCCACCTTAGTCCTTGGTCACATAATCATGCATTGCAATCAGATAAGAAGGACTCTAATCAAGATGGGAGCCAAATTATATAACTTTACTCTGATCACAGGAGAATTAATTCTGGTACCTAAATGTTCAAATGTTGAATATAATAAACATACAGAAAATCTTACCAGGGATCCAAAGTGTGTGTGGCGGGGGGGGGGGGGGGGGGGGGGGGAACTTTGACAGCCTTTGATGAGGCCAGACTGAGAAGGGCTTCAGGCCCTAGTCAGGAGTGTGGCTACATTAGACTGCTGGAGCTGTGTGGGAGGCCATGGTTCACAGCTTGCTGGCACCGAACGGGACACCACCAGGACATTTAATCAGCATCCTGATGGCACTGGGGTCTGAGATGAAAACTGCATAAGGGAAGAAGCCATGTTTCACACCCTACTTGGGCTCAAACCAGGAGAGTAAACTCAGAGATTGTTTAGATTGTCTCTAGATTGTACACCTGTCTTTTAGATTGTACACTTGTCTTTTAGATTGTAAGCTCCTTGAGCAGGGACTGTCCTGCCATGTTAAATTGTACAGCGCTGTGTAACCCTAGTAGCGCTTTAGAAATGTTAAGTAGTAGTAGTAGGAGAGTTCTTGATCAGTTCTAGTTTAGATCTTATATCTCAAAGCATTGTATAATTTGTAGTGCCTGATCCTGCCCATTGAAATCAGGGCTGCAATCGCCTAATACACCAGGATGGGTTGGTCAGAAATCCAGGGCTGCCCAAACACTCCAGTATAGAACTGGATAACTTCGCATCTCTGAGTATCACAGCAGAAGAGACACTGAAAAGCCCCAAGTTTGGGGGCAATGCACAGGGAGAGAGCCAACTGTTAGCCGTTCACAGCCTTGGCACCCTTATGTAAGGTGTTGAATAGATTATTTTAAAACTGCAAAACAACAGAAGGCCAGAATTGAGAGCAACACTGACAGCCATGTTATTAGGTAGTGGAGTTTGTGGCCCTAATCAGATATTTTGCAGACAACAGCATAGAGAAAGAGTATATACCATGGCTGTCAGAAAAAGGCAGAGCTAGTGCGCTGGCTTTGCATCAGATGCAGTTTCAAAAAGCAACTGTCCATTGCTGCTGTAACTGAGAGAGATCCCTAAGAACAGGAGACCAGTGTAAAGGCTTTCACGGTGCTCACAACACTTGAAGCGTGCCCTTGCCCATTTATTCATATTGAGAATGGGGTGAGAGAACAGTAAGTGAAGGACTGTTGTGAAAGGTATGAATGAGGTAAAGTTAGAATTAGAAATAAGATATTGTCACTTTAAATGAATTCAAAGCCATGTTGCATTGCAATCCTGTGCTTTGGGCATCCAAGCTAAAGGAAGTGTCCTGACTGGTGTTACCCTAGCAACTCCATGGTAACCACTACCCAATGGCAGCAGGAGTGAGAGAAAAAAATAGAAAAGAACTATTTTAAGGTGAAGAGATGACAGTGAGTGAGATGAAGAGCAAACCTATTTTTGTGCTCTGTGTGAAGTAAAACACAAGAATACCACAAAATATTCCAAAAGTGAAAGGAAGATTTTTAAAAAGTGGTTATATACTGAATAAAAGTGAGAGAGTGTTTTAATGGTAAAACTAGAGCAAAATGTGGTCCTAGGCTGCTTTTAAAGTGTGTGAGGAGAACAGGGGTGGACTGAGAGTGGTCTGAGCCTCCCGTCTGGCTGCTGCCCGACGCCCCCCTACCACTGCAGTTGATGCCCCTGCCATCCCGGTTCTTTTCTGCCCGCTGAGCTGCTGCTGTTCCCCCACCTGCAGATGCAAATTTCAAAAACTGACATTTTAAATCACTACACTATAGGTTAACAAACACAAATAAAACAAAAAATGGAAAATATGATGATTCCATTTCATTGAACTATATATTTTCCAATTAGCTTTCAGAGGCCAAAACCTTTTTCCTCAGGTCAGGACAGTATACTGCTGTTAAGATATTCTGTTCTGACATGAGAAAGGAGGGTTGGGTCTCCAAACATTACTCAAAAATGTATTAAAATTAGTCCAATAAAGATATCACCTTATTTCCATTTTCTGTATTAACAGACTCCTGAAGAAATTGCAGAGTCATGGAATCGGAGGTAGGGTATTATTATGGATTAAGAACTGGTTGAAAGATAGGAAGCAGAGAGTAGGATTGCGTGGCCAGTATTCTCAGTGGAGGAGGGTAGTTAGTGGGGTCCCGCAGGGGTCTGTGCTGGGTCCGTTGCTTTTTAATGTATTTATAAATGACCTAGAGATGGGAATAACTAGTGAGGTAATTAAATTCGCCGATGACACAAAATTATTCAGGGTCGTCAAGTCGCAGGAGGAATGTGAACGATTACAGGAGGACCTTGCAAGACTGGGAGAATGGGCGTGCAAGTGGCAGATGAAGTTCAATGTTGACAAGTGCAAAGTGATGCATGTGGGTAAGAGGAACCCGAATTATAGCTACGTCTTGCAAGGTTCCGCGTTAGGAGTTACGGATCAAGAAAGGGATCTGGGTGTCGTCGTCGATGATACACTGAAACCTTCTGCTCAGTGTACTGCTGCGGCTAGGAAAGCGAATAGAATGTTGGGTGTTATTAGGAAGGGTATGGAGTCCAGGTGTGCGGATGTTATAATGCCGTTGTATCGCTCCATGGTGCGACCGCACCTGGAGTATTGTGTTCAGTACTGGTCTCCGTATCTCAAAAAAGATATAGTAGAATTGGAAAAGGTACAGCGAAGGGCGACGAAAATGATAGTGGGGATGGGACGACTTTCCTATGAAGAGAGGCTGAGAAGGCTAGGGCTTTTCAGCTTGGAGAAGAGACGGCTGAGGGGAGATATGATAGAAGTGTATAAAATAATGAGTGGAATGGATCGGGTGGATGTGAAGCGACTGTTCACGCTATCCAAAATACTAGGACTAGAGGGCATGAGTTGAAGCTACAGTGTGGTAAATTTAAAACGAATCGGAGAAAATTTTTCTTCACCCAACGTGTAATTAGACTCTGGAATTCGTTGCCGGAGAACGTGGTACGGGCGGTTAGCTTGACGGAGTTTAAAAAGGGGTTAGATAGATTCCTAAAGGACAAGTCCATAGACCGCTATTAAATGGACTTGGAAAAATTCCGCATTTTTAGGTATAACTTGTCTGGAATGTTTTTACGTTTGGAGAGCGTGCCAGGTGCCCTTGACCTGGATTGGCCACTGTCGGTGACAGGATGCTGGGCTAGATGGACCTTTGGTCTTTCCCAGTATGGCACTACTTATGTACTTATAACATAGCTACCACACTATTTTATCCTAAACTAAAAGTAAAATTAATTTTTCCTACCTTTGTTGTCTGGCCATTTACTTTTTTCTAATTGCATTAGTCCCAGTCTCTTGTTTCTTCTTTCCTCGATCTCTTCTTAACTCTCGCCAGCGTCTACCCCTCTCTCTCCACCCTTTCCATCCAGCATCTGCTCCCTCTTTCTCTCTCCCCCTTTTTCCATCCAGCGTCTGCCCCCTCTCGCCTCCTTTTCATCCAGTGCCTGCCCCCTCTAGCCCCCTTTCCATCCAGCGTCTTCCCCCACTCTCTCTCCCCCTTTCTATCCAGCATCTGACTCTTCTTTCTCCTCACTTCCATCCAGAGTCTCTCCTCTTTTTCTCCTTCCTCCATCCAGCATCTGGCCCCTCTCTCTCCTCACTTCCATCCACTCAGGCCCCTCTCTCTCCCCAGTTCCATCTAGTGTCTGTCCCTCCTCTCCCCATTTCCATCTGGCATATGTCCCTTCTCGCCCCCTCATCCAGTGTCTGTCCCTCCTCTCCCTCTTTCCATCTGACATCTGTCCCCTCTCTCCTTCTCATCCAGCATCTGTCCTCCCTTCCCCCTCCATCCAGCATTTGTCCCATCTCTTCTCCCTTACATCCGGCATCTGTTCCCCCTCCCCACTCCATTCTTCATCCAGTGTCTATCCCCCTCCCCCCTCCATCCAGTGTTTCAGTCTTTTTTTCAGCCCCCCAACACCCAAACCCTCCCCCCACTGGACACCCCCACTACCACTGACACATCAGGCTTTCCCTACTCCCACCCAATACCCCCTGCCGTGGCCACCACTGCTGCTGTTTCAGCAGTGGCGGCAAATATAGGAAAAAAAAATATCACGGGGCTGCTCTGTTCCTGCTCACGGCTGACTGACTCTGCCCCGGAATAGGAAATTGTCAGAGAAAGGCGGGACCGGCAGCCGTGAGCAGGAACAGTGTGGCTCCACATCTTTTTTTCAGTTTTTGCCGCCACTGCTGTAACAGCAGCAGCAGCAGTGGTGGCCATAGCAGGAGGGTATTATGTGGGAGTGGGTAGAGCGGCGGGCATCCGGGCAGAGACTCTGGGCCCCCCAGAGCCTCTGGGCCCTCGGGCACTGCCCGGTTGCCTGAATGGTCAGTCTGCCCCTGGTGGAGAAGTAAGACATTTTTCAGAGATATAAAATAATAATAAGACACCAATTAAATAGATAATTTGCCATTGAGGGACAATTCTAATTAAAGAAGCAAAAGAGAATCTTTCCAACTTTAAAAAGTTGATTGACAGTCTGAAATGTTGACCAGTTAAATGCTGCTTAACCGGCTATCCGCCGATATTTACTGGGGGATACCCAGCCATCCCTTGCTGAATATCCCCAGTTAGCAGCAAGCAGTTTGAAGTGAACCAGTTTGTGTATTGTGCATGATTTGCTAGTGTGACAGTGTGGGAGTTTGCACCAGATAGGAGAGACTGAGGCCCAGATGCAGCAACCAAATGTAAAATAATCTAAAATGTAAAAGTCCTTAATGAATTTGAAAAAACGAAGAATGCACCAAAAAAACAAGTCGCATATGTTTGGTGTGGTATTGTAAAGTACAATGCATTAAAGATTCGTTAAACTGGTGTAATCCCCGTCGGTAATCGGCCCCTAAAGCAAGTGCAGAACAGCCAAGCGTTATGCTGGCTGCTCTGCGCATGCCACAAATGTCAAAACAACCCAAAAAAAAAAAACACAGAAACGCGTCGCGATGAGAAGCGTCGCGATGAGAAGCTGTCCCTGACAAACTGAATGATCCGGGAACCTGCAGGAAAGTATGACTGGATCACAAAGAAATACCTCACCTGTCTGGATGGCTTCTGTTGTGAAGGCTATGAGACTCTCGTGTGAGAGTGTTTAGGATTGTGCACAGAAGAATAAAAAAAAGGATCGGGAGGGGGCAAAATCGCTCGCCAGGAGCGTCCTCTATGAGTGTCCTTGCCCCCCCCCCCCCCCCGCCTGAGGTCACCGCTGCTCCCCGCTTCCCCCTGCAGCATAAAAATCAAAATTTTAGCAGCCCCAGCCCCCTATCTTCCTTTCTCTCTACTCTTTCTCCCACAGCTCCGCCTCCCACCATCCTCCGCCCCGGGTTTCGCCCCTGCCGCCCCCCTGAGGTTGTCACCGCCACTCCCCCCTCCACTTGGACCCCCTCTGCCTTACCGGGCTCGCGCAGTGCCTCTCACCTCTGTGTGAAGGCGCTGCATGGGCAAGAAGAACAGCTGATCGCCGCCGAGTCTTCAGGACGTCTCTCCTTTCCTGACCTGGGCCCGCCCTCGTCTGACGTAAGCCCCCTCCCGATCCTTTTTTTATTTTTTTTTTAATTTTTTATTTTATGCAGGAGGAAGCGGGGAGCCACGTGTTGATCCTTTTTTTTATCCTTCCGTGCACAATTCTAAACCCTCTCACCGACCTTATTCAACTTAATGATGATACCCTTGGCCAAACGACTATCTAACCAAAACCTCAATCCATACATATATGCAGACAACGTAACAATCTACATCCCATTTAAACAAGATTTAAGAGAAATTTCCAATGACATCAACCAAAGTTTACATATCATGCATTCATGGGTGGATGCATTTAAGCTGAAACTTAATGCAGAAAAAACCCAATGCCTTATGCTCACCTCTCCACATAACATGAACAAATTCACCACCATTAACACACCAAAACTGAATCTTCCAATCTCGGGCACCCTAAAAATTCTTGGAGTTGCCATTGATAGACACCTAACACTCGAAAACCACACAAAAAACACAACCAAGAAGATGTTCCACTCAATGTGGCAATTATAAAGAGTAAGACCTTTCTTCCCAAGGAACGTCTTCCGTAACCTAGTACAATCAATGGTACTCAGCCATCTAGACTATTGCAACGCACTCTACGCCGGCTGCAAAGAGCAGATAATCAAGAAACTTCAGACGGCCCAGAATACTGCAGCGAGACTCATATTCGGTAAAACAAAATATGAAAGTGCTAAACCTCTACGAGAATAGCTACACTGGCTCCCACTTAAAGAACGCATCACATTCAAAATATGTACCCTAGTTCACAAAATGATTCATGGAGATGCCCCTGCCTACATGTCAGACCTGATAGACTTACCACCCAGGAACGCTAAAAAATCATCCTGTACATTCCTCAACCTTCACTTCCCTAACTGCAAAGGTTTAAAATACAAACTAACACATGCGTCAACCTTCTCCTACTTGAGTACACAATTCTGGAACACGCTCCCGCGCAATTTAAAAATGAACTATGAACTAACTAATTTCCTTAAACTACTGAAGACCCATCTCTTTAACAAGGCACACCACAATGATCAACAAATGTAAACTCCTCCATACATATCCAGTACTGTCTTATAATACCTGCTTGTTATACTAATATCATGCTATTTCAATATCATGCTATCGAAGTTCTCTCCATAATACTAAATGTCTATTTCATTATATATTTCCATTATTCATGATATATTGTAAGCCACATTGAGCCTGCAAAGAGGTGGGAAATGTGGGATACAAATGCAATAAATATATTTTCAAATATGCCAGCTTGGATATTTATGCTGCAGGGGAAAGTGGGGAGCAGCGGTGTCTGTATGACAGCTCAGGCCTTAACGACAGCTCTGACCTCACATTAAATATATCGCGATAAATGATTCGGTGCAATCGTCAGTATGGTTAGTGCATCCCGAATTGTCCACATTGCAATGGTAGTTACTCGTTTGCATTCCATTTCCGTTAGCTGCTAGTGTCGTCGGAAAATGGCCTTTAATGCATGCTATGGTTGAAAATTTCTTCGTTAAAGGGCCGTTAAAGTTTAGTGCATCTGGGCCTCAGTTCAATGAAGAGTGCCCTTCTTAAGTTAGGGTATACAGTGAAAAGGAGAATTATTTAGGGTTGCTAAACTAACATTTCTTTTCACAGCTAGAAAGCTCCACTTATCCCTGTGCACCAGGTAGCTTAGTTCCTGATGTTACACAGGAAGAAAGGGTTTTTGTTGTTGTTGTTGTTGTTGTTGTTGTTGTTGTTGAATTGTTTAAAGTGCAAGGCAGTAGGTTCCAAAGCTGGAAGAAAAGAAACCTGAGCTCCAATGGTCAAGAAAGGTGAAGAAAAGAAGCACAAAGAAAGACCAAACTAAAGATAAGTCTGCACTTCCATGTATAGCAAAGGAAAGGATATTGAGAAATGATTTCAGTAAAACTTACCTTTTCTAGAGCCTGGTTTTGGGTGTCTGCACCTGTAAACCATAAAATAGATCCCGAAGAATCAATTCTTAAGGTACACAATACAAGTTATAGCTATAGAGTAAAAGAAAGAAAATAAGATAACTTGTTCAATACTTATCTGATGGTTTCACACTTCCAAAGCTGTATTACTGTACCTGTTAAGAGATTATAACTGCTTGTTAATGTTCCACTACAAGAATTGTTTGAATTTATGTTTATGCAACAAAAGAACCAATTTTGTTAAGAACACCATGTTTTTTACATGGTGCACTCCATAAGTACATAAGTAATGCCATACTGGGACAAGACCAAGGGTCCATCGAGCCCAGCATCCTGTCCACGACAGCTGCCAATCCAGGCCAAGGGCACCTGGCAAGCTTCCCAAACATACAAACATTCTATACATGTTATTCCTGGAATTGTGGATGTTTCCCAAATCTATTTAGTAGCGGTTTATGGACTTGTCCTTTAGGAAACCGTCCAACCCCTTTTTAAACTCTGCTAAGCTAACCGCCTTCACCACTTTCTCTGGCAACGAATTCCAGAGTTTAATTATACGTTGGGTGAAGAAAGTTTTTCTCCGATTTGTTTTAAATTTACTACACTGTAGTTTCATCGCATGCCCCCTAGTCCTAGTATTTTTGGAAAGCATGAACAGACGCTTCACATCCACCTGTTCCACTCCACTCATTATTTTATATACCTCTATCATGTCTCCCCTCAGCCGTCTCTTCTCCAAGCTGAATAGCCCTAGCCTCCTTAATCTTTCTTCATAGGGAAGTCGTCCCATCCCCGCTATCATTTTAGTCGCCCTTCACTGCACCTTTTCCAATTCTACTATATCTTTCTTGAGATGCGGCGACCAGAATTGAACACAATACTCAAGGTGCGGTCGCACCATGGAGCGATACAACGGCATTATAATATCCTCACACCTGTTTTCCATACCTTTCCTAATAATACCCAACATTCTAATCGCTTTCCTAGTCGCAGCAGCACACTGAGCAGAAGGTTTCAGCGTATTATTGACAACGACACCCAGATCCCTTTCTTGGTCCGTAACTCCTAACGTGGAGCCTTTCATGACGTAGCTATAATTCGGGTTCTTTTTTCCCACATGCATCACCTTGCACTTGCTCACATTAAACGTCATCTGCCATTTAGCCGCCCAGTCTCCCAGTCTCGTAAGGTCCTCTTGTAATTTTTCACAATCCTGTCGCGATTTAACAACTTTGAATAACTTTGTGTCATCAGCAAATTTAATTACCTCGCTAGTTACTCCCATCTCTAAATCATTTATAAATATATTAAAAAGCAGCGGTCCTAGCACAGACCCCTGAGGAACCCCACTAACTACCCTTCTCCATTGTGAATACTGACCATTTAACCCCACTCTCTGTTTCCTATCCTTCAACCAGTTTTTAATCCACAATAGGACATTTCCTCCTATCCCATGACCCTCCAATTTCCTCTGTAGCCTTCCATTTAAGTGCACGTCGGATACGCGCATTCTCAGTTTAACTGCATGCCGTACTTCTGTCCCGTTTTTGGCGCCATCAATTTCTATGAGCACAAACTTCGGTTTAGCGCACCACTGATAAATGCAAGATTCGCTTATATGCATGGTTTAAGACCACCCCTCTGCAGGAAAGACTCCGCATATGCGTGAGCACAGAATATGGAAGCCGATTGGCACGTGACAACCAACGAGATTTCAAATTTACTGCCCCGTTAACTGCCACAGGCAGAATAAGCAAAAGAATGTTGTTGGAGTGTACACTGGAGTCATCGTTGTTCGTCGCGCAACACTGGATGAACGAATAGAAGTTCTTAAAAAATTAGAAAACAAACAAAGTCAAGCATCTATTGCTAAAGAATATGGTGTCAATCCCAGTCAAATTTCACGTATCTTGAAGCAGAAAGACCAGCTTCTGGAAGACTGGCAAAACAATGCAAATCCACAACGGAAACTAAAACGGGCGGGAAAAGCTGAGGAGGTAAAAGATGCTCTTCTTTGGCGGGTTTTTCAAGTCAGGAGCAGACAGTTTCCTGTCAGAGGTCCACTGCTTATGGAGAAAGCTAATCAGCTAGCTGAAAGTCTTGGACTAACTGAATTCAAAGTCACTGTTGGATGGTTGGAAAGATGGAAGGAGAGGAACAACATAAAATTCAAGAAACAGCATGGTGAAAAACAAGACGCTGATGACTTTGGTGCTGAAAATATGGATGGGAGTGAGAAGTTGGAACCACTCATCATTGGAAAGAGCAAACAGCCCCGTTGGTTCAAGAATGTTAAGTGACTTCCTGTGTTATACGAGGCTAACGCAAATTCATGGATGACTGGGGAAATTTGGAAGCAGTGGCTAAAGAAGTTAGACACTAGAATGCGGGCACAAAAGCGTCAGATTTTGTTGCTGTGTGATAATTGTGCTGCACACAGTGATGATGTCAGGCTGTCTAACGTCAAGGTGGTCTTCCTGCCACCAAACACTACCTCTCTGATCCAACCTATGGATCAGGGCACAATAGCCAATTTCAAACAACATTATCGGGCTCTTGTGCTACATTGTCTGATGAGCATTATGGATGACCAGACTGGCAAGGATAAACGTGCTGTTGAACTGGCTCGTAATCTATCACTGTTGGATTCCCTACATATGCAGAAAGAAGCCTGGAATCATGTTACACAGGCAACCATTGTGAACTGCTACAAGCGGGCAAGCTTTGTTAGGGATGTGGAGAGGGACGAAGCAAATGCAGCTGTTGCAAATGCGTCAAATGTACAGGCTATTGACATCCCAGCCGGTGTTACTGAAGAGGAGTTTCATCACTACGTAGCTGTTGATTACGATCTACAAACAGCTGACGACAGTACTGATGTCGAGATATGCGCCTACACGCAGGCAACGACTGATGATGAAATAGATGATGAAATAAGCAGCGAGGCACATGCTGACGAAATTCAACAGCCTCCTGTCACTTTTGCAAGATCGCTGGAGAGTCTCAACACCATGCGGGCCTATCTGGAGGCCACTGGATGTCAGTGCTATGACAGTTTTTACCATCTGGCAGACGTAGTCTATGGAACTCACACACAAGAGTGTACAGAGGACTATGACTGATTACTTCAAGTAAGCCTAACATCAGTTAACAGAGACTGTATAATGTCAGTTAACGGAGACTGTATACTATACGTATAAAAAACAGTACTGTACATATGTTTATCAGATGTCAAGCTTCTTTGGGTCACAATGGTTAAGTGCACGCTCCGGTTAACTGCAAGTATTTCTTTGGTCCCAGACCCTTGCAATTAAGCGGATTGCACTGTATCCCAAATTGGGTTTAAAATAAAAAAGTAACTTGTACTTGCCATCTGTTTGGTTACTGGTTCTTAAAATCTTTTTAGTTCCTCTCCATAGTTTAGAACTTTGGAGCTGAGGTTAGTTTAATTGACTAGCCTGCTTATTTTCGAAGGAGAAGGGCGGCCATCTTCCGACACAAATCAGGAGATGGCCGCCCTTCTCTCAGGTGCAGCCAAATCGGCATAATTGAAAGCTGATTTTGGCTGCCCTCAACTGCAGTCCGTCGCAGGAGCAGCAAAAGGTTAAGGGGGGCGTGTCGGAGGCGTAGCGAAAGTGGGACAGGGGCATGCTTAACACATGGCCATCCTCAGCCAATAATGGAAAAAGGGCAGCCCTGACGAGCATTTGGCCGACTTTACTTGGTCCATTTATTTTCAGGACCAAGGTTCAAAAAAGTGTCCAAACTGACCACATGACCACCGGAGAAAATTGGGGATGACCTCCCTGTACTCCCCCAGTGGTCAACAACCCCCTCTCACCAAAAAAAAAGAAAATTAAGAACATTTTTTGCCAGCCTCTATGCCAGCCTGAAATGTCATACCCAGCTCCATGACAGCAGTATGCAGGTCCCTGGAGCAGTTTTAGTGGATGCAGTGCACTTCAGACAGGTGGACCCAGGTCCATCCCCCCCTACCTGTTACACTTGTGGTGGTAAGTGTTGAGCCCTCCAACCCCCCCCCCCCAAAACCCACTGTACCCACCTGTAGGTGCCCCCCTTCACCCATAAGGGCTATGGTAGTGGTGTACAATTGTGGGGAGTGGGTTTTGGGGGGGATTTGGGGGGCTCAGCACCCAAGGGAAGGGAGCTATGTACCTGGGAACAATTAATAAAGTCCACTGCAGTGCCCACTAGGGTGCCCGGTTGGTGTCCTGGCATGTGAGGGGGACCAGTGCACTACAAATGCTGGCTCCTCCCATGACCAAATGCCTTGGATTTGGCCGGGTTTGAGATGGCCGGCCTCAGTTTCCATTATAAGTGAAAACCGAAGCCGGCCATCTCTAAGTCCGGCGATCTCAACATTTAGGTCGACCATCTCTAAGGTTGACCTAAATGTTGAGATTTGGCTGGCCCCAACCGTATTATTGAAATAAAATATGGCAGCCCATCTTGAGTTCGATAATACAGTTGGCTCTGCCCCTTCCCGGGGCCGTCCTCGGAGATGGCCATCCTTATAGATGGGCGGCCCCGTTCGATTATGCCCCTCCATGTGAACTGCGAGCTTGAGGTAATCGGCCATGGGTAATGGTAGACCTCACAGGGCCCTCTGAGACTCAGCAAGCTACAATAAATTAATATTTATAACACAGTTCCTGCAGCCTCTTTCTGAGGCAACAACTCTGATGCAAAGTTCAGTTCTGGCAGTCCCCACCAAGTCTCTAAGAAGTCACCCATGTCCTGAAGGCCTGGGCACCCAGAGCTTAGGCCCCAGTAATCTTCAAACAGGAGCAGAAAAAGAGACAGCACAAATGTTTATCAGTTTTGTTTACATCACACAATTGGAGACACCCCCTCCCTCACCTCTCGAATGAGGAGTGAGTACAAACCACTAACCTCTCTTTCATCACTCTGTGGGAGATGCATAGAACTCCAGCGCTGTAGAGAACAGCGCCAGAAAACAAACACCAATTTCAATTTAGAACTGATGCTCACTAACAGCATGCAAATTATATGCATGCTGTTAGTGTTGAGCATTGGTCGATAAAGGGGTCGGAAAATTCCTGGCACATGCCCACAAGAGCTCAGTGAACAGGAGGAGGGAGGGAGAAGAAGGAACAATTTTGATCTCTGTGCCGTGCTGGGACTACATAGCCCGGGACAATCTTGCTGTCTCATCGGGGCCGGGATCTCGGCTGGGGGAGAGCAGAGGCTGCATTTTAGGGATCAAGTGAGTGTGTTTGGGCGGCAGAAAATGGGTGCAGGGAGGTGTGTTGTGTAGCCATGTCCTCCTGCCCTGTGTTAGGAGACTTTTGTTTGTTTGGGAGGTGGAAGCGCGGCTGTAAAAGCCTCCCATCCCTAATGACTAAAACCTACTGACAGCTCTGGAGCTGTCGGTAGATTTTAGTGCTATGTCAGGGGATTTTGGTGCGCCATTTCTCTGCGCATTGCACAGAATTTCTAATGAGCTTGTTTTAATACTGGCAAGCTCATTAAAATAGGACTTTCGGTCACTGCTTTCGTGCACAGGTAAAGCTGTGGCCGAAAGCCTCTTTGCATTAGTCACTGCAATAACATTTCATTTAAACTGCTAAAACTAGTCTAAATGAAACGTTGCAAGCCCAGTTTGCTTTGAGCACCAGGGCCTCAGAGTCTACACAGGACTGAGTCTGATGCCTCTAGTAAGGAGCATATGAGGACCTCTACTATTGTAGCCATGAATTCCATTATTTTTTAAATGTATTTATTTATTGCAGACTTCACTCTGATAATTTAATCTAACATTTTACAGATACCATGCCACTTGTGACAGATGAGCTACAAATTGTCATAGCTGGGCAAAAAGTAGAAGCTATTGCTAAGCATATGGGAATGAGTCAGCATGAGTTTACCAAAGAGAAGTTTATTAGGTTTATTTTCTACACGTGGATAAAGGTGAAGCAGTTGGTTTAGTGTATTTGGATTTTCAGAGGGCTTTTAATAAAGTCCTTCATGAGAGACTTCTCAGGAAATTAAAAAGTTGTGGCTTAGGAAGCAGTATCCTATCACAGACTGATAACTGGTTAAAAGACAGGAAACAGAGATTAGGACTAAATGTTTGGTTTTCTAAATGGTAATCAATAGCAATAAAACAAATAAAAGAAGATGATTCCTTTTTTAATGGACTAACATAAATCATTTTTTGATTAGTTAGTCTAATAAAAAAGGTATCATTTTCTTTTCTTTTCTTTGTTTTGTTTAATTTCTATTGATTACCTTTAAGAGTGGACTAACACGGCTACCCTACCACTTTTTTCTAAATGTTAGAAGGTTTGTACTGAATGCCCCAGGGATTTGTACTAGGACCTATGCTGTTTAATAGTTTCATACATATCTGAAAAAGGGAGCAACAAAGTGATCTAAGTTGTAGATGACGCAACATTCAAAATCATTAAAACAGCAGAGAACTGTGAAGAATTGCAATGTGCTGTGGTTGTACAAAGCAAATAGAATGTTAGGATCTATGCAAAAAGGAATGGAGACCAAAACTAAGAATATCAATATGCCTGTCATGGCTAAACAACACCTCAGCAGGAAGCACCATGAGGCCCTCGGCCTAGGTTGTGCGTGCTCATTTGTAACAACCTCCTTTTCCTTCAGGTTCAGCCCCACAGTACTCAAACGTTGCCAGGACTTAAAGCACAAACTGAAAGGCATTCACAGAGGAGCATTAGTTACTGGTTGCAGGAGAAGTGCAGTAACCAAAATCAGAATATGGTTTCCTATCCAAGCAGCAACCAGGCTTAATCCTGCTTAGCTTCTGAGATCAGAAAGACTCAGTAACAGAAGATATAAAGACACCCAGGAATCCTCACATGACACCTCTCAAAGGGCAGGGCAGAATGGAATTTGTTGGGTTTAAATAGGTTCAAGGAAGGTAAAGGTTTATAGATTTTATATTCCACCTTTCTGTGGTACAACCAAAGCAGTTTACATGTACTTTCTCTGTCACTAGTGGGCTCACAATCTAAGTTTTGTACTTGGGGCAATGGAGAATTAAGTGACCTGCCCGTGGTCACAAGGAACCACAGGGAATCAAATCTAGTTTGCCATGGGCTCAGCCCACTGCACTAATCATTAGGCTGATATCTCAGAATAACATTCCAATATATGTGCAGATGTGTGCTTACATTTTTGTTTTGTTCAGACATGCACACAGTATTAGATGCTTTCAGTGCAGAAGCTTGTACACATACTTCCAGTAGGCTTACCCTGACAAGTTCTATTTGTTTCACAAGTTCTATTTGGGTTTTTTTATATTTTTATTTTTGAACTTTTATGAAATAATACAACAAAGTAACCAATTGGACAATTTCTCCATTACAAATACTAAATTGCTAAATGATGTTACAGTTGTTCTTTTACCCCCATCCCACCCTCCCACCCTCTTCCCTCCCCAAACTTAGCCACTACCCTCTAGTATCTCAGCTACGTTAACAACACAGAAGGGCTGGGACCAGAAGACCATTGCACATAAGGGTCCCATATGCGATGATATGGTAGTAAGTTTCCAGTACGTAAGGTTGTTAGTTTAGACATTAAGTTGATGTGGAGGGGCATAATCGAACGCTAACGCCCATCTCCATGGGCGTCTATGTCCGAAAACGGGTACGTGAAGAAGCGGGACAGACCGTATTTTCGAAAAAAAATGGGCGTCCATCTTTTGTTTCGAAAATACGGTTTGAACGGACCAAATGCCCACAGATTTGGTCCTTTCTGAGCTGGGCGTTTTTTTTTTTTTTTCCGATAATGGAAAATAAAAACGCCCAGCTCAGAAACGTCCTAATCCAAGCCATTTGGTCGTGGGAGGGACAAATGTACAACACTGCCGTAGCTCTTAGGGGTGAAGGGGGCAACTACATGTGGGTACAGTGGGTTTCAGAGGCCTCCCATTTACCACCACAAGTGGTACAGGTGGGGGGGGGATGGGCCTGGGTCTGCCTGCCTGAAGTGCACTGCAGTACCCACTAAAAGTGCTCCAGAGTCAGGACTTGTTGCTGCTGTATAACCTTGGCACAGCAGTTCACACCTGAAGTCTAATCTCGCTGAAAACGTCCTTTATTTGAATAAGCACCTTTACTCACAGTTAACTGCAGATCACAGGTTCTGCCCCACTGGCAACGAGTCTCACTGGTACTGAGATTAGCAGTAGGTCCGAGCTGGCAGCATGATGTACAATGCCCTCTTTCAGCAACATTCAAGGTAAAAACTAAGTGCTGTAACATGGCTAACACATGACCGGGATCTAAAACTGGCTTACAAAAATGGCCACTACCTCACGGACTACCGGAAACACAACAAGGCACACTCTGACCCAGTTAGCAGGGGGAAAAGCACCATAGGAGTACAGCCCACCAACTACCAACATCGGGAGCATTTAACACAAACTAGTGGAATCACGGAGCCCAATACCCTACACCCACCACAATGCATTGCTGATGTGACTCTGCAGTGCACCTAACAGAAAAGGTGTCCCACTCACCCGAGACCCACATCAGAACCAGGGAAAGGCTGTCAGAGGATAGAACACATTCTGCTGTCATGGAGGTGGGTACGGAATTTGAGGCTGGCATACAGGCTGGCAAAAAAAGTTTGTAAAGTGGGTTTCTTTGGTGGGAGGGGGTTAGTAACCACTGGGGGAGTCAGGGCAGGTGATCCCCGATTCCCTCCAGTGGTCATCTGGTCAGTTGGGGCACTTTGTTCGTGAAAAAAAAGGGTCCAAAAAAGTGACCCAAAATCGTGGTAAAAATGCCTTTTTTTTTCGATTATCACCTAAAGACGCCCATCTCTGCTCGGCCGATAACCACGCCCCAGTCCCGCCTTCACCACGCCTCCAACACGCCCCCATAAACTTTATTCGTTCCCGCGACGGAGTGCAGTTGAAGACGCCCAAAATCGGCTTTCGATTATACCAATTTGGGCACCCGTGAGAGAAAGACGTCCATCTCCCGATTTAGGTCGGAATATAGGCGTTTTTCTCTTTCGATTATACGGAGGATAGTCTATCTTGTGCAAAACCATCAAAAAGAATTGGGATATAATGTAGACGCATCCCTTATTTCAGCAACAGCACCTACAGATAGCTTTTTCCAGAGGATGTAACCTAAAAGAGTTGAATCCAGCCGACTTACCTTTATTGCATACATATGAATCACAAATGGCAGGAGGACATTCAAGATGTGGCAATTGTAATACATTACTTGTATGATCACCCTTGAATGCACTGATTTTATTAATCTAACGGATGACAAAAAGTACATATTAACTTCTAAGACTGAAGCTATGTGGTGTATATCATTAGGTGTTCCTGCAATAGGTTGTATGTAGGGAAAACCACAAGAAATCTTTGTGTTAGGATGAATGAACATAGATCCTGCATCTCATGCCTAAAAGAAGGAGCACCGCTGGTGACACATTGTGCCCAGATGGGACATGGATTTTTAGAACTACAGTGTTTTGTAATTGAACAATTGCAGGCATCAGAGAGAGGTGGCAGATGTGATTATTAATTCAACATGAACGGCGCTGGATTTATCGGTTAAACCCCCTTGATCCTGCGGGCTTGAACACCACAGTCGAATGGGCAGCATTTTATGAAGTGCCTTCAGGATATTCTTGTGACCGGATTTTGACAGACACAGATGCCTATGATTGTATTGAGGTTATTTTGCTCTCTGGCGAATTCCGTAGGAGTTTGATGATTGGCTGAGAGATGGTGGCATTTTATTTATAATTGGGCACCATTCTAAAGAAAGGAAGACATTATATGCATGGAAAGTCGAAGCAGCATGTATGTGAGCTTCTGAATTTATCTCTAGGGCTGATGTTTTGAAAGGTCAATCATGTGGTTTTTTTGTTACAGATGCAGCAAAAAATGTGCTGGGGAACAGGAATACTGATCCTCCATTGACAAAGCCAGTGGCGAAAAGGGACCCCATCGGGGGTTGTAAGCTAAGTGTCCTATTGATGTTTATGAAGTCACATGTTGTGTTGGACATATTCACAAGTGTCAAATATCTGCACAGTATTATGCTGCATGCCTGAAGATATATAAACTTTTGACTGAACAATTTTTGTAATCACTTAAGCATAATAGAAAAAACGTAAAAATAATAATAAATATGTGGGAGGTTTTTGGCCAATGATGAGTTAATGGCTCTTGAAGTACTTCAGCAGTTAGGTGTATAATAACTGTGTACTGTGAGTCTTTTGAGGTCTTTTCCTCCTTGCTGATTTTTTGAGTGGTTAAAACACTGGAGTTTATTATCCACAGTATTTAGTTGGAAGATTTGAATACCTCAAAACATTTTTAGTCCTGGTCACTCTGCACCTGGTGTGTATTATGGGGAGAGGGGGGTGCACATAAATTTTCTCATACCACCCCCCAAACAATCCTCTCCCCAACACCCCTCCCTTGAAAGCATACATTCCCACTGTCTCTCACAGTCTCACCCGAGTGTCCCCATTTCATCCTCTCCATAAGGCAAAATCCAGTATTCTCCCCTTTCCTGCACCACCCCCTCTAATCCTCCCATATCCAAAACTGTCTGCACCTGGCCCAAATTTAATTTTCACTGATTCTTCATCTTTCTTCTCGCCCTTGTGGGCCAATGTTTTGGCCTTCTTTCAGCCAAGAGACTGACACCCAGAAATTTCCCAATTGTCTCAGGAAACTGAGTGATTTTATTGAAATTTTTGAGTCTGAGTGTAACCTGGAAAGTTCCCAGGTATGAATATCAGCTTCTTGTCTTTCCTGCTATTGCTCACATTATGACTTCACTGCTAGGATTCTTCATTCTCTACACATAGCAAGAAGCAAATTGCTGATGAGCTAAGACAATGAGGTTGACGCAAGGGCACAGCTATACAGCTGTGACAGCCCTACTTTCACAATAGAAATGTCAGAACCTTATCTTGATAAAGGCTTAACAGAAATGCACTAGAAATATTTTATATGAGCTGTTATTCACGCAGAAGGTCATCTTTTGTATTTGCTTTTTAACTCCATAAATAGAGGAAGGATATTTCATTATTGCAAGCCTCTGTTGCCATCCCTGTGACTCATACAGATGCAAAAGCTGCTAACCTGTTTTTTGTTTCTCTTTGAGCTTTTTACCGCAGATGGCAACACCCGACATGATGATGAAGAAATCCTACACTCATTTCCTCATCCTTGGAGCACTCCCCATGTGATGAGCTGTTATAGTAGGGGACCCAGGAAGCTGGATTTTCAGACATGCTGGTATTCACAGCTATTTCAATTATTACATGGCCTTTTGGTTACACAGGCTAGAAGAGGGATGCTAAATGTGAACTAAGGGGTCCTTTTATTGAGGTGCGCTAAATGCTAAGAAGCCCATAAAAATAAAATGGGCTTCTTAGTATTTAGCAAGTGCCAGTAGAGTAGCCAGATCTCAGCTATTGGGTGGGCCAGGGGATGAACTGGGTGGGCATGACCTGCATTTCCTCTCTGCCTGCTACTCACCCTTCCCCACCGCCACCCCCGCAGCATTAAAAATAAATACCTTGGCTGGCAGGGATTCCTAGGTCCCACCAACTGAAGAATCCCAAGCAGTCTCATCCTCGCCACTGTTAGCAGCATATTTGCAGCCACCAACACCAGCACTCCCCCCTCCCGTGCATGCTCAGTTCAACCAGCATCACCCATGCATGCATGCATGAGCGGGGGTGCCAATTGAACTGAGCATGCATGATGGCAGGGGGAGTGCCAGCTTTGGCAGCTGGAAATGTGCTGCTAACTGCTCCGGGGATGAGACTGACAGGGGAGGAAACTCTAGAGAGGACTCTTCAGCCAGCTACACTAATGATGTGCGCTGCCACTGGGTGGGCCAGAAGTGAAACTGGGTGGGCCCCTGCCCACCTGTGGTTATGTCACCGGTATGCGCTAATTATTAGCACACCTTAGTAAAAGAAGCCCTAAGTGAGAAAGATTACACTGTCCTGTATAAGGAGAGACTAAGCAGTTTTACTGTATGGTTGACAGCTGGAATATTTTCTTGCAGTGTGAAGGAATTGCCAGAGGACGTGATTACAATGGTTAGCATATCTGGATTTTAAAAATGTTTGGCAGCAAAAAAGAGAGGGTCCAATAGTACACAAAATACAGCAAACAAAAAGAAGCACAAAAGGGCCTCCAGAACTGGAACAATGGTACAATCATTAATGAAATTGACCCAACACGGGCCTTATTTCGGCACTCAATCGTGCCTGCCTCAGGGGTCGAGATAAATATTCCTTTAAAAATGCAGTTCCAGTCTGATTGTACCAAGATTGGGGAACCTTGTAAGAGAGATGTCAAGGCAAAGACTTTACAATATAAACTGAATCGTCTTAAACAGAAATTCTTTGAATTTAATACTAAAGCCAGCCAACTTTTAGCACATAGAATCAAGGTGCAGCAAACTAGGAAAACGCAGCAGCCATAAAGGGAGTGAATGGAAACTTGGTTAGAGAGGAAGAAGGGATGAGGAAGAGGTTTGTGAAATTCTATAAACACCTCTGTTCACCTGAGGAAGAGCCCTCGGGGTGTGGAAGGCTATGGATGGTTACCTAGATTCTCTCCAAATGGGTAATATCCCAGAAGTGGATAGGAGATTGCTAGATTGTCCCATTTCAGGAGTGGAGATCTGAAGGCTATATGGGATATGCATATAGACAGCTCCAGGACTGTACAGATTTACCATTAAATTTTGCAAAGTTTCAGGATAAATTGGTGGGACCTTTGTCTCATTTATATAATTCTCTGGAGGGTGAAGACAGATTGCCCTATTTTATGTGACTGGCAGGGATTACTGACATGAGGGAAGGATCCAGTCTCTTGTGGCTGTTATAGTCTGATCTCCTTGCTAGGTATCGATACTAACATTTTAATTAAAAATTTAGCTGATAGACTTATAACCTGGATCCCAGAACTGATTCTTCGAGATCAGTCAGGTTTGTTTAGTGGGGAGGCAGGTGGCAGACAGCGTGCATCAGGTACTTAATTTAAATGAGAAGGCTAAGCTAGGTGGTACCCTTATGCTTCTCTCTTCAGTTGATGCAGAAAAAAACTTTGACTGGGTCTACTGGCTATTTATGTTTAAAGTTTCAGAGAAGATAAGCTGATTTCTTAACTGTATATGCTCTGTATACAATACTCCTATGAGTTTGTTTGTAACAGAGGCTATACCGATACTTTGACACACATGGAGGAATATATCTGGGCAGACTTCTACGGTCTATGCCCTGAAAATGGCAGATACAAATCAAAGTCAGGTATACACATAAAGTAGCACACATGAGTTTATCTTGTTGGGCAGACTGGATGGACCATACAGGTCTTTCTCTGCCGTCATCTAGTATGTTACTATGCAATGCTTCCAAAATCCGTAATGAGGTTCCGAAAAAAGTTTTGATGTCTTAGGTAAATTGTGCCAGACACTTCTGGAAAACCGCCCCTGGATTCTATACATGCCCAGATTTAGGTGCCCAAATTTGGGCATGATCCTGAAATGCAAATACAACATAATTAGCTAATGAGCCATTAACGAGCAATATTTGGCTGCTAAAAAACATTTATTGATGTTAATTGGCACCAATTAGGATTTATACATGCATCTGGCTGCGTGCTACTCTGTAACGCTGGGCGCTCAAATCCCATAGCGTGCAACTCAAAAGGGGGCATGGCCATGGGAAGGGCAAGGGCAAATCAGGGGCGTTCCAAAACGTTGCCTGCGTTTTTCCAGAATAATAGGTCAGCCTGCCCAATTTGAGCACCTGCATTTGTACCAGGTTTCAGCAGACATAAGTCTAGCACCAAAAGTTAGGGTGTGGGAATTGGCGCTAAGGGTGCATGCCCTTTAGAGAATAGTACTTAGTGGTGATCTTTTCTGGTGCCCATTTTTTTTTAATTCTTTATTTATTAAATTTTACATTTATATCTATACAACATAAATGTGATGAAATACAGAAAATATAATACAATGGAGTAAAACATTACCCTGACTATAACACAAAAAGAATTTTTTTTTCAACATTTGTCCACAAACGTTTGGATCAAGAACTAAGAAATTCTAACATCTGGTGCCCATTTTTTAGCACAATTTATAGAGTCCAGCCCTCAATATTCACAGGCCCTGCCCTCGCCTCCTTTATGAGTTTCCTGTTAGTCTGGAAACTTACGCAGAATACTGCGGTTTGTGAGCACACACTGATGCCCCGATGATCAAAGGTATGAGTTTCTCCCTTAAATGGTATGGAAGCCCCACCCAGCACATCCCAGGATGCACTGGGCAGGGCAGAGGTGGCACTGGAAGGAGGAGGGAGTGCTACTTCTTCCTCCATCATTTGAAGGTACCGGGGGGGGGGGGGTTGGTGGGGTGCTAGACCACCAGGTTGAGGGATGTTAGACCACCAGGGGAGGGCTGGAGTTCCAGCCCTCTATTCTATTGGGGGCAGGGGATGGGTCACCTTCTGTCGGGGGGGGGGGGCGAGGGGGTCAGTTGGGCTCTTCCATCTGAGACAGGGGAGGGTCGCATTGGGCTCTACCTTGGAATGTTTGAAAGGTCTGGGCTTTTTTTTTTTTTTGACATCCCAGACCTGTCAAACAACTTCTGCAGGAAGATTGTGCCTTGGGCAGTGCCCAGGCACAATCCTCCTGCAGAAGTACCCCAGTGATCAAAGCTAATAGTGCACATAAATTTGCATGCTATTAGCTTTGATCATAGGGGCATTATTGCCCTGCGCTGTTCTGGTGCTAATTTTAGAGCACAGTTTGGAACATCGTGGGGGTTTTGATCATCTGCAGAGACACAGGGCCCCATCCTAACTGCTGCTGCTGCTGCTGCCGCTTTTGTGTAAGTGGGGGAGGAAAAGTTGATTAAGGAAGGAAAGAAAATGGAGGTCTATTTTTTTTTTATTATCATCTTTGATCAGGTGAATTGTGAACTGCCAAAATGGGAACTGTACTGTATATAGAAGGAAAATTCACATACCAAGTTTTCAGACACTGAAGCTAAATACAGCAGTGTACTAAGAAGGAACACTGAACACTTAACTTTTAGTATTTGAGAGGTGTTTCACTTCCTAGTTTTGATTTTCATAGATTGATAGTAAGACACCTACAAGGTTTTCATGCCTATGATTGTTTACTCAAAGAGCACAAGAAAATTGCCTGAACGATATCTGAGGCTTTTCCTTTGGAGTACACTGCTGTATTTAGCTTTTGTCTGAACACTTGATATGTGAAGTTTTTTTCTATATATATTGATAGTTTGTACTTAAGCTTCACTCCTGGCACTATTTGATTGTAGTGCTAAAATGGGGTCATATTGGATAAGTTTAGGAAACACTGATCTAAGAGCAGCAACAATGCATCATCCCCTATGTCTAGATAGTCCTTGTCCACAATTCCTGTCAGGATAGCTTCTGAACCTGAAACGATACACACTTAATATGCCCAGTTCATCAACAAACTCTTGAAGCTGTCCAAGACCACTTTCTCAATGAGCTAAATTTAAAATAGTAGACACCAGCCTGAAAATTTCAGGTAGGCTTTTTCAAGAGAAGGTAGACTAAAGCAACCTTCAAGATCCATGGAAATGATTCCCATAACTGACAGCTGTTAAACACAGACTTTATTTTCCCAGCTACTGCATATCTTGCCAACCTGATTACACCAGAAGGGCATGGATCCCAATGGTAAAATGGTCTCTTTTCAATAAAGATTTAAGGGGAAAGTTATCAAGGTGCAGTAAAAGGTGTGCTTTTACTGCACTTGATCTACCATGGGAGAGAGAGCAACCTGCGATATCTCAGTACTACTGGTTGCTGATTCCCGTGGTAAATGAATAACACCTCACAAGCAGCGTTATTGAGCAGCCCAAGAGCATCAGGTCTCAAAGTCAGGGTCCGATTATCCGGGCTGGAGCTTACAGGGGTCGGTGCCTCCCTCTTCCCAATCACACTTTTCACCCCCTGACAAATCCTTCCCTCCCATCACGCTACCCACACTAGATAACAGTACCCACACACATGGTTATATCCTCCCACCCCCAATCACATCCCCCCATCTCCCAAAGGACCTGCCCCACCCCCACCACCTGCCCTGGTGCCCCTAGAGGTGGTCTCACGCTACTACCACTAGGGGTCATGTTTGCTTATAAAGAAGACCTATATGGAAACATAACCCCTAGTGGTGCTTGTGAGGGCAGGAGTGACTGTGGATTGTTCCTGCTCACCATAAAAAATGTAAGATATGAGGGGAGTCTTTGGGAGGATGGGGAGGGGGCTTTTAGGGGGGGCTGCCTACATTTGGGAGAGAAAGGCTTCTGGGTGAGCACCCTGGTTGGGTTCAATATTGGGGGAGCTTTATTGGCTGGTATTCAACAGGAGCTTTCTCTTGGGCAGGGTCACACAGGGAACTGTTAATCTTTACAGGTACTGGCCCCTTTATGAAATGGCCCAGATGCATCAGGCAGTGGTTTGGCAACCCAGTACTCCCAGCTGGTGTCATTTTACAGGCTATACTGCGGCTTGCAGTGTACACCTGGTGCATACCTCAATCCACAGTATGGTGTTTACACAGTAATGAGCTGCTTTACATATATTTGCATGATTTGCATCTCATTACTATGTAATCCACAGTGAGTTAAATAATGCTGCATTAGTGCCCTTTAATTTGCTATACGGGGCAAATAGCAGTTTGTTGCCCTAAAGCAGCTCAATAATTTTCCCCCATAATCATAAAACACACCATAAAACCAACATACCATACAAGACTAATAGGCATCAAATACAGAATTAAAAGCTAAAAGATACAAAATAAGTCCAAAGACACAGTCTAGTTTAGGCACAAACAAACTTTGTTAACTTAAGCATTTTACAGGAATGGGTTCATGAATCTTGGAGGCACCCAGCATCAAAGGAGCCAGCTCTGTGGATGCCAGTGGATGTTGAGCACCCTCAATATTGAGCATGCTCCTTCATTGTGTTCAGGGAGGGATCCTTTGAAATCATTTTGAAATGTTGGCATCTATGCCCAGCATAATAGGTCCTCTTTGCTTGCCACCTCTAACACTCTTTGAAGTAAATTTTAGGCACTATTTACACATGTAAATAACTGACCTAGGGGCTGGATTCAGTAAACGGTGCTCAAAATTCTGCACAAAAAAAAACATCAGTGCTGAACTGTATTCTATAAATGACACTCTGAGTTGGTATTGGTGTAAGGGGACAAGAATTAAGTACTCGCTCTGGAGACTAAAAGGGGCTTGCCTTGAGAAAGCTGAAGTGAAACACGTGTTGGTGTACAGTCCCAAGGGAAACGGGTTTGGGTTTAAAGTCCCTGATACCATTGTCTAAGATAAGTACAGATATACTATAATTTCAAGCATTTTTGAAATGCTGTTTAAAAGTTTTTCTGTATAAAAAAATGGACCAATGACAAGAAAGGTGAAATTGCTACTGCATCAATATTTAATAGTGGAGTACCATCTCTGATGGTCTGAAGAAAGCGTTTTGATTTATTATAGCAGCGATAGACCTTTTGTGTGACTCTGAGTTGGAAGCCATTTATAGAATATGCTTAGCATCGGTATCTGCACCCAAAGGATTTATACCAACTGAAACCAGATGTAAATGCTCACACTTAAATTAGGCACGGACCTCCCATATTCACTAATACTGCACACATCTTTAGGAATGCCCCTCCCATGGCCACACCCTCTTTTCAATTGTGTGCTGACAATTTACATGTGCATCTTTATAGAATAGCACCTAACAAGATACATGTGTAAATTCAAATTGTTGCCATAATTTAGTGTTAGCACCTAATTATTGGGGCTAATTGGCTCATTACTCTATTAAATTGCATGTATAAATTGGGCACACGCCCAAATCTGCACATGCAATTTTGAGCGCCATTTATAGAATTTGGGGGTATATGTGCAAAATGACATATATGTGTAGGTAGAGATTTTGCATATCTACACAGGGTATTCCTTCTGAATAGACATGGTTTATGTATTTTGTAAAACATATACTTCAAAGCTGCAACAATTAGCAGTGGACATCTTCAGCTGCAATAAAACACTCACATACCCCTACAATAGTGGTTCCCAAACCTAGTCCTGGAGAGACCCCAGCCAGTCAGGTTTTCAGGAAATCCACAATGAATATTCATGAGACAGATCTGCATGAAGACTGCATGCAAATCTCTCTCATGGATATTCATTGTGGATATCCTGAAAAACTGACTGGCTGGGGAGCCTCCATGGCCAGGTTTGGTAATCACTGCCTTACAAACTTGTCATTTATGCCTGTTGAGCTGATTGCTTGTGTCTGCTATTCTTTTGTTTTTTAACTCTATTATCTCC
This sequence comes from Microcaecilia unicolor, assembly GCF_901765095.1. NCBI lineage: Eukaryota > Metazoa > Chordata > Amphibia > Gymnophiona > Siphonopidae > Microcaecilia > Microcaecilia unicolor. The sequence continues at coordinate 93,485,047 of NC_044036.1, read as the reverse complement.
CATCTCTTCTCTTCCCTTACCCTCTTCAGTCCTTACAATCCCTTCCGCTACTCCCTTCTGTATCTGTAACACCCAACAAGTTTACATAGCTCAGCAAGTGACTTACAAATGGTATTGATTTTCAGTTACTGCCAACGAACCATCATTTGGAATGATTGTGTAGTTTCACAAATATATTGCCTTTCCAGCAGCTTCACCAGTCACATCCATTCATTCTCTGCCTCTTCATGAGTCACACGCTTCTGAGTACTGCAGATCTATTCCTGGAGCCGATTCTTCACCTCAGCCCATTTTGAAGCGGTTACCTAGCAACAGCAAAAATCACTCAACTAACAGGTCACCAGAGCTTGGGTGGCTTTTATTTATAGAAAATTAGGAGAGAAAATGAGAACAAAATGAAGTAATACACTGTGAAGTTCCACTGGTCATTTACATGATTTTTTTTTTGTTGCTGCTATAAATAAAAATAGCTGCTTGATAAAGACCTTTAGGACAATCTAAAAGGCTGAGGCCAAATGTATCCAGGGAAAAAAGAACTTAACCTCCCACTTCCCATCCAAAGAAGACAATTACTGTGATTGGAGTAGTTTGAAGCCTGCCACATTGGTTTATATAGTTCAAATAGACTCATAGAACATCAGCATAAAAGGACCGAGTAGCTGCCCTTATTAAGCTACATATTAGATGCACAGAGAGTGACCATATTCCAGCTGTGCATAACTAGACTATAAAGAAAAATAGAGGCTAAGATATAAGAATCTGAAAACTAACATGAGTGTTCAACAAATTGATAATAGAATAAGCCTTCTGCAGTAGCTGTTCCATCGTTGATTGTATAGACTTTGCTTGTCTTAGCGCTGGGTTAGAGACTTTCACAGATTCTACAGTACTTAGGGCAAGATGCATTAAACTTTAACGACCCTTTAACGAGGAAATTTTGAAACGTAGCATGCATTAAAGGCCATTTTCCGGCGATGCTAGCAGCTAAAGAAAACGGAATGCAAACGAGTAACTAGCATTGAAATGTGAGCGATTCGGAATGCATTAACCATACCGACGAGTGCACCGATTCATTTACCATGAAATATTTAATGTCAGGTCAGCGCTGTCGTTAAGGCCTGAGCTGTCATCTCCCCGCTTCCCCCTGCACCTTAAAATTCCAAGCTGGCATGTTGAAAAATAAAATAAACAACACAAACATGTGGCTCCCCGCTTCCCTCTGCATACAATAGAACTGAAACGAAAACACAATCAAAAAAGGACCGGGAGGGAGCAAGGGCGCTCGTCAGGAGCGTCCTGTATGGACATCCTTGCCCCCGCCCCCCCCCCCCCCAGGTCACCGCTGCTCCCCGCTTCTGCATGTATTAAATAAAAAATAAAAACAAAAAAAATAAAGTTTAGCAGCCCCGGTCCCCCTCCCTTCCTCTCTCTGTTTTTCTCTGTCTCCCACAGCTCTGCCTCCCGCCATCCTCCGCCCCGTGCCCTGCCCCCCTGAGCTCATCGCCGCCGCTCCCCCCCTCTACCGGACCCCCCTCCGCTTTACCGGCCCACGCAGCGCATCTCACCTCTGTGTGAAGGCGCTGCACGGGCAAGAACAGCTGATCGGTGATCAGTGCTGCCTTCTCCGATGTCCCTCTGTTCTTCCTGGGCCTGCCCTCCTCTGATGTAAGTTACTCACGTCAGAGGAGGGCGGGCCCAGGAAGAACAGAGGGACGTCGGAGAAGGCAGCACTGATCGCCGATCAGCTGTTCTTGCCCGTGCAGCGCCTTCACACAGAGGTGAGAGGTGCTGCGCGGGCCGGTAAAGCAGGGGGGGTCCGGTAGAGGGGGGAGCGGCAGCGACGAGCTCAGGGGGGCGGGGCATAGGGGCGGATAATGGCAGGAGGCGGAGCTGTGGGAGGAGAAAAACAGAGAGAGGAAGGGAGGTGGACCGGGGCTGCTAAACTTTGTTTTTTTGTTTTTATTTTTTATTTAATACATGCGGAAGCGGGGAGCAGCGGCGACCTCGGGGGGGGGAAGGGCGTCCATACAGGACGCTCCTGACGAGCGCCTTTGCCCCTTTTATTTTCAACGTGGTTTTTTTTGGGGGGGGGGTTGACGTTTGTGGCATGCGCAGAGCAGCCAGCATAACGCTTGGCTGCTCTGCGCATGCTTTACAGGCAGATTAACGACGGGGATTACACTTCTGTAATGCATTCGACTTTCAAATACCGAACCAAACATGTGGGATTTCTGTTTTTAGTGCATTCTTCATTTTTTCAACTTCGGTAAGGACTTTTACGTTTTTGATTTTTTAACGTATGGTTGATGCATCTGGGCCTTAGTGTTTTAAAAAATGTGTCTACTGAGCAATGAAAGAAATGACAAACCTCTGCAGTACTCTGCCAAGATAAAGAGCTAATCACCTAACCTTCCATACCTCAAAGTGAGTAGAAAGAGAAGAAGACAGCAAAACTGAATAAGTCAAATCATATAATATGCCCATTAAAATTTTTTTTACTTTTAATCCAATCCCAGTTGGGTAACTCTTTTCTATGCAAAATACTACTACTAATATACTATTTAACATTTCTAAAGCGCTACCAGGGTTATGCAACACCTCATACTCAATATGTTAATATAATTACTACATAACCCAAAAAATGATTGTGACCCCAGTGTCACAAAAAGGCAATGCTATAACTGCACCAGCGGTTAGGCACCACATGCGCACATGGATGGCGTAGGCACCTGAATTGCCACGTATGTGCACACTTGCCCTAAGTGCTAATCTATAAGGAAGTGCATAAGGAGCATTGCGCGAATCTGAAAATGGGATGTACATATGGGTGGAACTTGGGTGGGACATGGACGTGTCTCCCACAGACATGAGCACCTTACTGTCTTCGTCATAAAACGTATGGGGACAGACTTAAAGATCTCAATATGTATACTTTGGGAGAAAGGCAGGAGAGGGGCAATATGATAGAGACATTTAAATACTTATGCAGCATAAATGCACACAGAAGGTGAGTCTCTGTCAATTGAAAGGAAGCTCTGGAATGAGGGGGCATAGAATGAAGGTGCAAGGGAATAGACTCAGAAGTAACCTGAGGAAATACTTCTTCACAGAAAGGGTGGTGAATTCGTGGAACGGCCTCCTGGTGGATGTGGTGGAGATGAAAACAGTATCCGAATTCAAGAGAGCTGGGGAGAAATACATAGGATCTCTAAGGGAGTGATAGGGAGAGTAGATGGCATGGATGGACAGACTGACTAAGCCATATGGTCTTTATCTGACTACATTTTTCTATGTTTCTATAGTCTCTAAACAGGTACACCAAAAACTCAGAAAACAAATGAGGGAGGCTGATATATATTATAACAAAATATTTTGATTTTCCCCAAGGGCACAAAATATACAGTTACAGGACTATGAAAACGAGTCAGTCAGACCATAAACCTTTAAAGCAATGTGGAAACTAAAAAGAATCAGGCATCTCTTCCCTAATGATATGTTTAGAATCTTAGTACAAACATTAGTATTATCACATTTCAATTTATGCTGGTTGTAAGGAATCTTCCTTGAAAACGCTGCAGACAGTTCAAAATACAGCAGCCAGATTAGTCTACAAGGCTACGAGATTTGAAAGTGCACCCCTTTGCTTATAAAGTTACACTGGCTCCCAATCAAAGCCAGAATAACATTCAAACTATGTACATTTGTTTTCAAAACTCTATAAGGCTTAACCTCTGATTATATGCAACCTTTAATTGATCTCCCCCTTCGCAACCCTCTCCCTGGTTCAAGAGATTATCTAATCCTTCACTACCCCCAGTTGCAAAAATGTGATCTACAAGTCAATCTACATGGCAGGATCCCCTTACCTCTGTACCAAATGGTGGAATTCCCTCCCGAAACTCATCAGATGGGAACCTAATTATTTGATATTCTGGAAATACCTTAATGCGTCTCTATTCAAGCAATTTCTCACAGATGATCATAATTAATTTAAACCCTTAATTGTGCAATTATTCCAATTTCTCAGTTCCATTCTAATTGTTATTATACATGGATGACTATAAATTGTTACCTTTTTGCGTCTAGCATTCGTTTCCATATTACATATTGTAATACTTAATCCTCAATTACTACTTAATGTATACTATCCCACATCACTTTCTATAATGTTAATTATAACAAGTTGTTAGCCACATTGAACCTGATCTATTGGGATAATGTGGGATATAAATGAAATAAATAAATAAAAACAAAATAAGGGGCCCTTTTACAGAGCAGCGGTAAGCCCAACGCGGGCCTACTGCTCACTCTTTCGGGACAAAGAAAATCCCCAGAAATGGCTTGCACGGCGGTAACCCAGCAGTAATCAGGCATCACTATGCGCTGCCCGGTTACCACCAGGTTAGCGCGGGAGCCCTTATTGCCACCTCAGTGGGTGGCAGTAAGGGCTCCCCATCGCATGACCATGAGGTAACAGTTCTCTTACCACATGGCCATGTGTGCAGGGGGCTTTTTTACCCGCTGTGGTAAAAAGGGCCCTGGCATGTGGGAAAATCAGCCCCCACCATCAGCGCAGGGCCCTTTTTCCCACAGCTTGGTAAAAGGGCCCCTAAGGTAGTTGCAAAAGTTATCAAAAGTGCTACTACTACTACTACTATTTAGCATTTCTATAGCGCTACAAGGCGTACGCAGCGCTGCACAAACATAGAAGAAAGACAGTCCCTGCTCAAAGAGCTTACAATCTAATAGTGCTCAAAGTATTAGTCTCCTTTGAGGTATATCTCTCTTCTTTATTCTCATGAATCTCTTGTATCCCTTTGCTGATGGACGGGTGTTGCACCCTCTCAGGTGATACGTCTTTAGGGCATGGAATATACCCTAGTGGTTAGTGCAATGGCCAGAGAACCTGGAGAACTGGGTTGGATTCCCACTGCAGCTCCTTGTGACTCTGGGCAAGTCACTTAACCCTCCAGGTACAAAATAAATACTGTATATAATAAGCAAATCGCTTTGACAGTAACCACAGAAAGACAGTATATCAAAACCCATCCCCTTTTCTTTTCCTTTCTTTTCATTCAGTGCTGCTTTCATTGTTTCAGGTATTCCTTTCTCTCTTCACTATGGCTTATCACTTTTTGTTCCTAGTGCTTCACCTTAGGACTAGGCAGATTAGAATTTTTTCCCCAGGATTCAGGCCCTATTTCCCATCTCAAGCAGGTCTCCAGCACTCACCAGTTTCACCGTTCTTCATTTTCAGTCCTTTCCCCATCAGGACTGTAGGGAAGCAGTAGCTTCACTCTGTTTCTTTTCTCTGAGAAGAGGATCAGATCTCCCTGTTGATCGCTCCTTCCAGGGCCGGTCTTAGCAAGTGCGGGGCCCTATGCAGACCAATTTGATGGGGCCCCACCCTAGCCCCGCCCCCACCCTAACTCCGCCCCCACCCTAGCTCCAGGGCCCGCCACCCCTCCCTCCGAGCTCCAGGGCTTGTCGATCCTGCAGTCAGTGCCAACTGAAAGCCATGTCTTTTTCACAAACACAGATACACCCTAATCCACTATAGAATAAATAATCATAAACTTTCTATTTAGACAAAAAATAAAATGAAAGCCCAAGATGCCAGACTCTGCATACAATGCAACACCACAGAAACAGAAAATGTCCCCTAGTACTGTGCAAAATATAAAGACAGCAGATGTAAATTTGAAAAAAACTAACAAATACCAATCACCACTTTACAAATTAACAAATAGAAATAAAACAAATATAGAAAATAAAATACCATTTTATTGAACTAATATATTTAACTTTCAGAGGCCAAAACATCCTTCCTCAGGTCAATACAGTATAGTACTGTTACAGTATCCTATCCTGACCTGAGGAAGGGGGTTTTGTTCTCCGAAAGTTAGCCAAAATGTATTAAAATTAGTCCAATAAAAAGATTACCTTGTTTGCATGTTCTATTATAAACATTTATTAACATATCTACAATACTACTTTATCCTAAAGCAAAAAAAAATTTAAATATATATTTTATTTACAGTTTGTTGTCTCTGGTTTCTGCTTTCCTCATCTTTTCACTGTCTTCCTTCCATCCAGCATCTGTCTTCGGTCTCTCTCTGCCATCCAGTGTCTGTCCTCTCTGCTGTCCCCTCCATCCAATGTCTGCCCTCTCTTCCTGCCCCTTCCATCCACATCTGCTCTCTATCTCTGCCCCTTCCATCCACCATCTGCCCCTGTCTGCCCTCTCTCTCTCCCCCATCCATTCACTGTCTGCCCTTTCTATCCCTTCCATCCACTGTCTGCCCTTTCTCTCTGCTCCTTCAATCCACCATTTGCCCTCCCTCTCCCATCCATCCAGGGTTTGCCCTCCCTCTTGCTCCCCCATCCAGGATCTGCCCCTCTCTCCGCCCCTTTTTTTCAGCCCCCAGTTCCAGCCCCACTATCCCACCAGTCCCCTGCTTCAGCCCCCCCAGCCACTTCTCCCTGTCCCCTTTTCAGCCCCCAGTCCCCCGTTTCAGCCCCTGCCCCTTTTCAGTCTCCAGCCTCTTATCCCACCTAACCTCCTTTTCAGCCCCCTTCAGCCACATGCCTTGTATTAGGGCCCCCCTTTTCAGAACCATTCTCCCACCTGACCCACGCATACCCCATTTTCCCACCAGCCCCAGGCATGGTCCCCATTTTCCCATATTGCCCCTTCTCAGACCCAGTCCCCTTCTCCCATCCAAGAACCCCAGTCCCCTCCCCACCCGTCCCCACCCGTCCCCTTCTCCCATTCAAGAACCCCAGTCCTCTCCCCACCCGTCCCCTTCTCCCATCCAAGAACCCCCTCCCCAGTCTCTCCCATCCAAAAACCCCAGTCCCTTCCCCACCCGTCCCCTTCAAGTATCCAAGAACCCCCTCCCCATCCCCTTCTCCCATCCTTGAACCCCCTCCCCACCTCAATCCCCTTCTCCCATTCAAGAACCCCAGTCCTCTCCCCTTCCGTCCCCTTCTCCCATCCGAGAACCCCCTCCCCAGTCTCTCCCATCCAAGAACCCCAGTCCCCTCCCCACCCGTCCCCTTCAACTATCCAAGAACCCCCTCCCCACCCCCTTCTGCTTCTCCCATCCATGAACCCCTCCCACCTCAGTCTCCTTCCCATTTGAGAACCCCCTCCCCACCCCACCCTTCCCCCACCTGAGAGCCCCACACCCTTCTCCCATCTGAGTCCCTCCCCACCTACCAGCTCCATTCTTCTGCCGCCCAGGCCCACCACTCTCACTGCCTTAAAAAAAAAAAACAATTTGAAGCGCTGGAGTAACAGGCAGGAGCGCCTCCCGTCTGCCCTGCTACTAAAAATCTCTTCGACGACCAGGGTTGCCAGGTGGAAAATTTTTTTCTAGCCCAATCCAGCCCAAAAACCAGCCCAAAACCCGCCCAAACACAAACCCCGCCCCTGACACCCCCACCCCCGCGTCATCACCCCCGCCCCCGCCGTCATCGGCCCCGCCCCCCACGTCACCGGCCCCGCCTCCCACGTCATCGGCCCCGCCTCCCCGTCATCGGCCCCGCCTCCCACGTCATCGGCCCCCCCCCACGTCATCGGCCCACCCAAAAAACGTCACTAACCCCGCCCCCCGTGGCCGAAAAAGGCAAAAAGCCGCCCAAAAAACCGCAACCCGCCGCGGGCAAAAATTTCCCGCGGCGGGTCGTGGAAAACCGCCCAATTGGGCGGTAAAACCGCCCACCTGGCAACACTGTCGACGTCATTGGGCCTTCCCACAATGAGTCCCGCCCGCCCTCGCGGTAATTGGAAGTTACCTCAGAGGAGGGCGGGACTCAATGTGGGAAGGCCCAATGACGTCGTCGAAGAGATTTTTAGTAGAAGGGCAGACGCGAGGCGCTCCTGCCTGTTACTCCAGCGCTTCAAATTGGGTTTTTAAAGGCAGGACAGGACGAGCAGCGCTGGGAGCGGACTCGGAGCACCCCCCCCAACCCGCTGACATGTGGGGCGGACTGCCCCCACCACATCGCCGTCGCGCGTTGTTGAACTTGGGAGGGAGGGAGAGTGATGCTCGGGCGGTCGAGGCGGGGCGACCTGAGGCGCGCTGCGCGGGGCCCCCCTGAGCGCGAGGCCCTATGCGGCCGCCTCGCCTTAAGACCGGCCCTGGCTCCTTCCTCCCCTGTATGGCACACTGCCTCAGGGGCAACTATGGAACAGACTGGCAACCCCTAATTCTTCTTATTGTTAAATGGGAACTAACCTCTCTTTCTCTCACTAAGTCCCAGGAGACAGTTGTGGACCAGACTGGCAGCGCCTTTGCTTCCAGCTTCTCTTTAGCCCCTAACTTTATCAAATAAAGAACCAATCACTGTTTCCAAGCTATAAGTTGAGCAAAAACTGAATTGAGAACAAAGCAAGACATTATGAAAATCTAATAATTCAGTTAGTTGTAAATTGACTATACCTTTCAACAACTTAAAAAAAAAACGAGGCATATATGCTACCAGTCAGCAGTTAGATACAAGCTGACTAGATTCATTTTTATCCTTCGAAATGGCTGTTACAATGATTTCACCTAGATTCTCAGGAAAAACACCCAGAGTCAACAAGGAATTTAGAGCCCTTTTCACCAAGCTGCAGCAAAAGGGGACCTGCGCTGACATTGGTGCGTCTTTTGGTAGGTCTTTCATTTTTTGAGGAAATGGCCTTGCGGCAAGTGAAGCACTTGCCACACAGTCATTTCATGGGGGAGCCCTTACCGCCACCCATTGATTACCGCTGGGTACACACCGGCGCTACAAAAATAAATATATTTTTGTAACGCCAGATATGATGGTATGCTGGGGGGAGGCACACTACCGCTGGGCTGTTGCAGTAGCCCGGTGGTACTTCCTTTTTAGCAAGTGGTAAGCCCGCATTGGGCTTACCGCTGCTTTGTAAAAGGAGCCCTTAACCAATGGAAAAGTTTATGCTTAAATTCCATTGAGGCTGATCTCATAATAGAAGGAGGGCAGGAATCAAGATGACAATAAGATGAGGGGCATTTTCAATCTGTTGTCCAAATCTGACTTTGGACATTTTGCGGAAAAAGTCCAAAAATCCAGTAGCAAACATAGCCATTTTCAAATCTGAAAAATGTCTATCTCTTTTTTCAAAAATGTCCGCTTGCTAGACGTTGTTGTGCTCCATGCATCTATCTTTTTGAACCATTTTCAAAAATAAAATGTCCACATGAAAAATACACAAAATCAAGCCATTGGGATTTAGGAGGAGCCAGTATTCTTATAGACTGGCCACATAGACATCCCAGCAGAGCAGTGGAGCACCCTAGGGGAAACTGCAGTGGACTTCATATAAAAGATTCCAGGTACACATCTTACCGTTATTCCCTTATATTGTATGGTGAGCTCTCCAAAACCCACTATAAATCTACTGTACCCAACTGTACATCACTACAATAGCCCTTATGCTTGCAAGCGTCACTTATATGTAGGTATAGTAGGTTTTTGGTGGGTTTTGGAGGGTTCACACTTTCCTCCACAAGTGTAACAATTAGATTGGGTTATGGGCCTGGGTCCCCTTCTCTACAGTGCGCTGCTCCGCCCACTAGATTAATCCAGGGACCTGCTTGTTGCTCTAATAGGACTGGCCATAACATCTGAAGCTGTCATAGAGCCTAGTAACTACTGTTTCTTTTACATCTTTGGGGGGGTGAAAGGGCAGCCAGTGACCAATGGGGGAGTAAGGGGGGGGTCATGCCTTAATCCCTCCAGTGGTCATTTGGGACACCTTTTTGTGATTTAGTCGTTATTTGAACAGGTATAGCCCAAAACATCTAGGTTTTAGCCCTGAATGCTTTTGCTTTGTTCCATTATGGCAGAAAAATGCCCAAGTGTTAGGAACACCTAAATCCTGCCCCCAACACGCACCTTTGTGATTTGGACCCACTTCAGAGGAACTGCATAGAAAAATATATTAAAATAGGTTTCAAAAACAGTGATTTGGACTTTTGGGGGGAAAAGTCCAAATGCCGCTTTATGGACATTTTTCTGTTTAAAAAATTAGTCCCTTAGCATATTTCTTAAGTACAGAACTAAATTGATACCAATTTGGCGGAATGAAATCTGCCCAGATCCTATCTCCCAGGGTAGCCTGATTTTCTAATTGGCTATCATTTTCCAAAAAACCCGACTTATTACCAAATTGATTGTTTTTACTATATTCTGAAAAATAAATCAGCTAATTGTGAAGCTGTAAGGGATAAGTCTTGACAACAATATGCATTAATGAGATTGTGCACCAGCTGAAAAAGGTATTTAGCAGGCTGGCTGTTTGTGAAGTTCATGCCACATGGGATTGCTATGTGGCAGTGCTGGCCTGCTCTGTGTTAATTCTACTAAATAAATGAAGACCACATATTATATAATCAAAACTTATAATTCAAAGATTTTAAAAAGTTAACAATATTTAAATGTGATTGGTGCTCAGTGAAAACATGTTAATCCCACATTAGAAAATACATCATACTGTCATCATTGCACCCGAGGAAAAATATTCAAGTAACTTCTTGTACTGTACCACTGTAAATAACAATAGTCTTACCTGGATCAAGCTTCCTCTAGGTGCAAAGGCTATCACACTCTTTCCCAAGTCTCTCAAATCATTGTGCTGGCATATTAAAAACAATCCATCTTCTTATCCAAAAGTATATATTTCTCTCAACAATCTTGCATGTTCAGTATAAACTGTCACAAAAGTCCCACTTTCTTGCTCTCAGCGTAATTTCAGATTTCATCAGGAGGCAAGAAATTGAAATCTATTCATCGGCTGTACAAAAGAGGGCTCTCCATGTCCCTGCAATTGGTAGCATGGAATGCTGCTACTATTTGGGATTCTGTCAGGTACGTGTGACCTGGATTGGCCACTGTTGGAAACAGGATACTGGGCTACATGGATCATTGGTCTGACCCAGTATGGCTATTCTTGGGTTCTTATGTACCCCATAGCCAATTTTTGACGGTAAAAACAATATGTTCTGAAAAACAAGACATGATAAAACAGGCTAAGTGCATGGCATCAAGATTCTATGAAAAAGGTTACCCTAGTAAATATATTGAAGAAAGATTTGATAAGGCTGCACAACCAGGTAAGGATAAACACCGTAGTGCCAATAAGAGAAACCCATCTGAAAAACTTTAAGTAGAACTCACGCAAGCCGAAGGACATAAATTTGAAGATCTAAGGTTTACAGTATTACAAAAGGTGGTCCCACACTGGAGAGGGGGAGATACAGATATGATTTTACTGGAGGAAGAACAGAAACTTATTTTTAAATATAACATTGTGACACCTATGGGTTTAAATCAACAGTCTGACCTATCTATATTTTTATAAACACCAAAAGGGAGAAGGCTTTTAGTAATGACCACATCCTTTTTGTTTCAGTATTTTTATATTTGAGCATTTTACAAAATATGATTTAATATCTGTTCTCAGTTATATATATTTTAGCTTTTAATATATAAATGATAAAGTGAATGAGCTGTGTCGTCATTTGCGCATGGCAGCCGCTAGTACGGCTTAGAAAATGGTGGGGGGAGGAATGAGCATTTTAGAGCAATTTTGCATCTTTGAAATAAAAATTAGTGATTCTAGGAGGGCAGGTTGAATTGCGTCCTTTCCCATCTTAGTGTTTAGTTTCTATGCAATTTTAGAAGATTGATTTCCACATTTTATAGGAGGGGGTTAACTTAGGCATTTTATTCATCTATTAACATATGCTTTCCAATTAAGGATGTGATCTGATATTAATACAGCCTTTTTGAGATATGATTTTTGAGGTTCTTAACTAATAAAAGTGCATTTAGAGAGATTTAAGTCACTTATTGGTTCCAAGGATGATTTTGTTTCATTGGAATGCAAAAACATTGCCCTGAACCCCCCCCCCCCCCCCAAAAAAAAAAATTTTAATGAGCATTTTACAGCAATCTAGCATCATTTTGAAATAAAAAGTAGTGATTCTAGGAGGGCAGGTTGAACTGCATCTATTCCTACCTTTATCTTTATGCATTTTTTTAAAGATTGATATTTCCTGGGGGGGGTTAGCATTTTAACAGTTTTTAATGTAAGATTCACCAAACGTGGAGGGGCATTTTTGAAAGAAATGTCTAAATCAGAATTTGGACATTTTACAAAGACGTCCAAATTCTGAACAGGAAAGAAGGTCATTTTCGAAAAAGATGGACATCCTGTGATTTGGACATTTTGTGATTTGGATGTCTTTGTTTTTCGGCCATTTTCAAAAACAAAATGTCCAAGTATAAAACCTCAAAAATCAAGCCATTGGGACGTAGGAGGAGCCAACATTTTTAGTAGACTGGTCCCCCTGACATCCCAGGACAGCAATAGGGCACCCTAGGGGGCACTTCAGTGGACTTCATAAAATGCTTCCAGGTACACATCTCACCATTGCTCCCTTACCTTGTGTGCTGAGCCCCCCAAAACCCACTACCCCCAACTGTACACCACTACCATAGTCCTTACGGGTGAAAGGGCACCTATATGTGGGTTCTGTGGGTTTCTGGTGAGTTTTGGAGGCCTCACAGTTTCTTCCACAAGTGAACAGGTATTGGGGGTATGGGCCTGGGTCCACCTATCTGAAGTGCACTGCACCTACTACTAAACTACTCCAGGGACCTGCATGCTGCTATAATGGACCTGAGTATGACATCTGAGGCTGGCATAGAGGCTGGCAAGTAATGTTCTTCAACACACTTTTTGGGGGTGGGAGGGGGTTAGTGACCACTGGGTGAGTAAGGGGAGGTCATCCCTGAATCCCTCCAGTGGTCATTTGGGGCACCTTTTGTGCCTTATTTGTAATAAAAACAGGTCTAGCTCAAAACATCTACGTTTTAGTCCTGGACATTTTTGCTTTGTTCCATTATGGCTGAAAGATGTCCAAGTCTTAGGAACGCCCATGTCCTGCCTTGAACACGTCTCCAATACGCCCCTTTGAGATTTGGATGTCCTTTTGATGGACTTCAGAGAAAGACGTCCAAAAGAGGTTTCGATAATACTGATTTGGACGTTTCTGTGAAATAAACGTCCAAATGCTGACTTATGTCTTGCCTGCCACTGCCGCTCCACGGTAGTGGCCCATGGGCTCACGAACCCAGTGCTCCCGGGGAAGAAGCCTGACAGTATGCCAAGGTCCTCGAGCACGCGACAGAATGCAAAGGCCATGAGCCCGGCAAGAACCCCCACCCAGCCAACCCAGCTGGGGTCCAGCTCCGTCATTGTGCTTGATCCTTCTATGACTCTTCGTCAGTATCGTGGGAAACTGTTGTCTCATCCTGTTTTGAAGAAGACCCCTGAAGCGGCAGCTGAGAGAAAACATGTCCGGTGGCTTGGAATCACTGAAAGCCCAGTTTCAGATATGGACCCTTTCATCACGCTCTCAGAGTATCGCCGCAGCCTTGTCCTGAATCCAGCTTTGTGGGATACTCCGGAAGCTGTCGCTGAGAGAAGACGTCTTGGGAATTCCACGCGCTGGGCCCAGCAGGGGTCCAGTCACATTCAAGCAGAGCGTCCAGGCAAGCCTCTGAATCCAGTCCGAGCAGCGCGTTCAGCCAAGCTTCAGAGTCCAGTCCGAGGGACGCTGCTGACCGAGCCTCCGATCCCAGTTCAGGTGGCGCTTCCACTCAAGCCTCTGAGTCCAGTCCGAGGGGTGCTTCTGACCGAGTCTCTGATTCCAGTCCAAGCAGCACGTCAAGCCAAGTCTCTGCGTCCAGTTCAAGTGGCGCTGTCTACGGAGTCTCCTAGTACCAGTGTGGATCCCAGTTCCAACCCCATTTTTGAGCTGGATCCGTTTATGACATTCCAGGAGTACCGGGTTGCCCTTTTGTCTGATCCAGCCTTGAAGGATACCCCTGAAGCTGCCGCAGAGAGAAAGCATGTCGCCTGGCTTGGGTTTGAAGAAAACCCAGTTTCTGCTATTGATCCCTCTACCAAGCTGTTCTTTTACCGCTTCCAACTCCTCTCGGAGCCAACCCTACGGGATACTCCTGAAGCCCAAGCTGAAAGAAGATGGCTTAGTAGTCCCGGACCAAGTGCCAGTCCCAGCCGAGATGCTGAGTCCGTGCTGTGGGCTGAGTCTACACTGAGTACTGAGGCCAGCCGTGATGCTGTGTCCACTCCGAGTTGCCGCAGTGGCAGCCAAGATGCTGAGTCTGGATCGAGTTGCAGTTCCAGTCAAGATGCTGAGTCTGGATCGAGTTGGAGTTCCAGTCAAGAGGCTGAGTCTGGATCGAGTTGCGGTTCCAGTCAAGATGCTGAGTCTGGATCGAGTTGCAGTTCCAGTCAAGATGCTGAGTCTGGATCGAGTTGGAGTTCCAGTCAAGATGCTGAGTCTGGATCGAGTTGCAGTTCCAGTCAAGATGCTGAGTCTGGATCGAGTTGGAGTTCCAGTCAAGATGCTGAGTCTGGATCGAGTTCCAGTTCCAGTCAAGCTCCTGAATCCAGTTACAGTGAAGGGGTTGATTCCAGTCCGGGTCCAAATCCCGGCTCCGTTTTGGATTCCAACCCAGGTTCCAGTTCCAGACCTGCTTCTGTTCAGACTTCTAGTTCCTGTCAAGACTGGGATGCCACTTCGGGCCCCAGCCCAGCTTCTGATGTCAGCTGGGGTAGTGGCTTCAGCCTTGCTGTTGCCATTACACGGAATTGCCAAGAGGTCCAGGACATTGTGGGTTCCCTCTGGGAAGGGTTACTTTTGAATTTTGTTCCTCTTGATGCATCCATGTTCCTGAGGTTGCTCAGTGGTGATTCAAAGGAGCCTCCTGGTCACAGGTTCTACTTTTGTCTGCCAGTTTTGAACTTCCTTGTGACTTCCAGTCCAGTGATGTATGTCTGGCTTTTGAGACCCATCAGGAGGTTTCACCATAGTTACCCCTGGACACCTGAACTCCTCAGGGAGACCGAGAGGGGGATCTTGAGGAGGGGGTACTGTTACGTCTGTGGCCGTGACCACCCTCAGACTTACCCTGTTCCTGGGAGTCAGTGGCTGTGCTGGCTTCTGCTTGTCTCTGTGTCTGTCTCTGTCTTAGTTTCTCTCTGGCTCTGGGTGCTGATTGCCCTACTGAACCTCACCTGTGTGGGCTATGCCTTTTCCAAGATGGCTGCCGCCGACTCCTCTATGCCAGTATCCAAGATGGCTCCCGCTGAGCTGACTTCTCTGTGTGTCAAGCCTCTGTTTGGATGCAAGGTGATTGCTGCAGCTGTGCCTCTGGTGTGGAAGAGCTTTATTAATCACTTAGAGACTACAGCCCTGGCCTTTGCATTTCATCTAAGGGCCCTGGTGTATAGAGTGCTCTGTACACTGTTTCAGTGTTTGCTCTGTGTGAGTTTCTATGTTTGACTAGATAGCTTAGGCACCGTGTGGCTTGTTAGCCTGTGTATAGCTTTGCTAGTGCTCTGTGTTTGTTTAGACTAGCCAGCTTAGGCACCGTGTGGCTTGTTAGCCTGTGTATAGCTTTGCTAGTGCTCTGTGTTTGTTTCCAGTGCATGACTTGTTAGCTTGGGCACAGCTTTGTTGTTAGCTGGTGTATAGCTTTCAAGTCTCCTGAGTGTGCTCTGTGTATGTTTCTTGTGTAGGACTGGTTTGCCTGGGTATAGCGTTTCTATTAGCCTAGGTACAGTTTACTAGTCATTGTGTTTAAACCTGCCGACTGCCAGAACCCGGACAGTCCCTGCCTGTCGGCCTTGCCTGTGCCTAGGTGCCAGGGGGCACTCCTGGATCTTCATTCCTGCTGTTCCTGCTTGCAAGTTCCAGGTTTTCCTGTAAGTCCTACCGGCTGCCAGAACCTGAGGGCTCAACCCTCGGGGAAAGGTGGTCAAGCGTAGGTGAAGCCTAGGGCCAGTGTGTTCCAGTCCAGCGGGTTTCACTCCTGTATGTTCCAGTCCTGTGGGGCCCTCCAGTGTGTTCCAGTCCAGCGGGCTCCACTCCAGTGCGCACCCATCCGGTGCGTTCCAGTTCCGTGTATTCTGGTGTAGAACTCCAGTCCGGGGTTCCGGTCCAGTTTTGTCTCATCTCTACCTTGGAGGTGATCTTGCCTGCCACTGCCGCTCCACAGTAGTGGCCCATGGGCTCACGAACCCAGTGCTCCCGGGTAGGGTTACCATATGGCTCCAGAAAAAGGAGGACGGATTGAGCCAGCCGGGCTTTACTTCCATTGCTTTCCATTGAAAGCAATGGAAGTAAAACCCGGCTGGCTCAATTACTTCCTTTGAAAGCAATGGAAGTAAAACCCGGCTGGCTCAATCCGTCCTCCTTTTTCTGGAGCCATATGGTAACCCTACTCCCGGGGAAGAAGCCTGACAGTATGCCAAGGTCCTCGAGCACGCGACACCTTAAGGATGAAGGGGGGCACCTACATACTACTACTACTATTATTTAACATTTCTAAAGCGCTACCAGGGTTACGCATTGCTGTACAATTTTAACACAGGACAATCCCTGCTCAAAGAGCTTACAATCTAATCTTACATATGGGTACAGTGGGTTTGGGGGGGTTTTGGAGGGCTTAACATTTACCACCACAAGTGTAACAGGTAGGGGGGATGGGCCTGGGTCCACCTGCCTGAAGTGCACTGCACCCACTAAAAACTGCTCCAGGGACCTGCATACTGCTGTCAGGGAGCTGGGTATGACATTTGAGCTGGCATATAGGCTGGCAAAAATATATATATATATTCTTTTTTTTAGGGTGGGAGGGGGTTGGTGACCACTGGGGGAGTAAGGGGAGGTCATCCCCGATTCCCTCCAGTGGTCATTTGGTCAGTTGGGGCACCTTTTCGGTCCTGAAAAAAAAGGGACCAAGTGAAGCCAGTGAAATGCTCGTCAGGGCCGGCTTTCTTTTTTCCATTATCGGGCGAAGTCAGCCATCTCAAACCACGCCCCCATCCTGCCCCCTTCCCGCCTTCGCTACCCTACCAAAATACCCCCTTAAAGTTTGGCCAGCTCCACGACGGAAAGCAGTTGACGCCAGCCAAAATCGGCTTTCAATTATACCAATTTGGCGGGGTTCAGGAAATCGCTGGCCATCTCCCGATTTGTGTCGGAAGATGGCCAGCGATCTCCTTCAAAAATAAGCTGAATAGTAACATAGTAAATGACGGCAGATAAAGACCTGAATGGTCCTTCCAGTCTGCCCAACAAGATAAACTCATTTTACATGGTATGTGATACTTTATATGTATACCCGAGTTTGATTTGTTCCTGCCTTTCTACCTGTTGCAGGTGTTTGAATTATACACCTTTATTATATTTTCAAAGTTGTTGGATTTGCTCTGACTATTAGAGGAAGGTGTTTTTTGTTCCCCAATAGGTATGTGCTCTCTTTAGGTGGTTTCCTTTTTTCTTCTTACATGCTAGTCTGATGAATTGCATGGCTTAGTTGCACAATTGTTAGATATGGTTTTTGCTGTGCACTAATATAATTGGTGTAGTCTTTTAAGAACTTAAAATTTTTTTTATATGGTTACATTATGCATGTGGTACATCTACCTTGGCATATTTTCACTGTCACCATTTTTTAGTTTCAACAGTTGTTGTTGTTCTTTTTGACTATCAGATTATGCATTTTAGTTATTGTCATCTATTTTTATCAGATTATGGGCCCTGTTTAAGCCGCACTATAGACATGCTATTGTTTTTAGCGCACGCTAAAAATTATCACGCGCTAACGTAGGCGCTAATATTAGCGTGCATGCTAAACATCCTCTTACATCACTGTTATTGGGTTGGGTGGGGTAGATAACGGGAGTGTGGCAAAGTGGCCTTTAGAGTGAGGGTGGCCCAGCCAGAGATGGTACAGGTTGGTGCCATCATCAGGTGTGCTTAGTGTCACTGTGCACATGCCAGCAGGGACATTTTGGGTGGGCCCAGAGCTAATATGGGTGGGCACTATGTATATAGATAAGAGTAGTGTTTCTTGGGATATTACTTGCTGATGGATTTCTAAGTAGTCTGCCCATCAGCTGCCCTTCATCAGCATAAACCACATATATACTTAATGGAAAAAATCAATATTTTTAAATATAATTGCATTATCCCATAAGTCTACTATAATGGCAAACATATACGTGGTAACATAGTAAATGACAGCAGATAAAGACCTGAACGGTCCATCCAGTCTGCCCAACAAGATAAACCACCTACATGGTTGGCGGCAATTTTCAGGCTATTTATCAGGCAACTGCCTGTATACATTCAAAACAGCAAAAAGGCTGTTATAACTCTACCTGGATACTTCTCTGAGTACTGGTCAGAAATTCACCAGTATCCAGATAAGGACCAAACCTCTCAATACACACGACAGGATCTTGTAATATAATTACATAGGAAAAATATATTCAAATTCTTATAGCACCTTAATAATAGCAATAGAAAATTCATTCACTGCCAGGTACTTTGTGAAGTAACACTAAATCCTGCAAAGAACCTTCATAGAGCCTATGTTGCAAATCTCAACACCAATTCTGACCACGAATACCAATAACAGTACTTTTATAAAGGCAGCAGTGAATTTACATAACAGCAAAACACATCCCATTGGAAAAGTTGACAAGTCAGTCTCATACAACACCACACAAACCACATGCCAGCAGAAACTCTCAGCCTGGTCACATGCAGAACACATACTAACTCTCATCAATTACAGAATTGAGGACCAAAAATTAGAAATTGTCCTGTAGCCCAGCATCAGCCCTTCTCTGTCCTTCAGCCCTGCATCAGCTTTTCCATTCCTTACCCCTCCATCCATCCCTGTAGCCCATCATCAGCTCTTCCTTTCTCTACCTTACTCCCCCGCCCCATCTATCCCCGTAGTCTGGTATCAGCCCTTTCCTTTCTCACCATCTATCCCATAGCTAAGCATCAGCCCTACCCTACCCCCCTCCCTGTAGCCTAGTGTCAGCCTTGTCCTACCCCCTATCCATCCCCCCACCATGAACGACACCAGCATTAAATATAAGACTTTATAAAAATGTCCTGGGCACTGCAGACCCCAACTCCATCCAGAAACCTGCCTAATTTTTTTTTAACCCAGGCACTGCAAAGAACATCCCCACCCAAAAATCCACCAAGGCACCATCATGACAAATATACAACCTTTTTTAAGTTGTAACCTGAGTACTATAAAAATTTATTGTTGGTTGGTTTCTGGGTGGGGGTGGGCTCTTCATTGCCCTTTTTTGCCCTAGGCAGAGAAGTGCTTACCCCACCCAGAAGCCCACCACCACCAGCCAGCATTTTGAGTACAAAATACAATTACTAAATGATACATTAAAAAAGTTTATATATATATGTATATATATATATATATATGTATTTATTACCTGGCTCCTGTATCTGTGTGTGGCCATGGAGGAGTGCTACTGCTGCTGTGACTGTGATTGATTTACTCCCCAAGAGAACCAACTGAAAAAAAATCACAGACCCAACAGGCAGGGCAGTGGTTGGCACAGTGTGGACTTGGAGCCACGCCTGTGACCTTTCCCCTGTGATACTGCGTGCGGCACAGCACCATTGTGCCATGTGAGTCCCAGCCAGGCCCAGGGGGGAAGGAGATGGCAGTGCAGTGTGGTGGCACATGCATGGCGCGTGCAGCTGAGCTGACTGAGGTTGCTATGAATAACAGCGGCTGCGACTTCATGAGACTGTGTTTAGCCGCACAGCGCGAGATAACATGAGGCCCGGCATTGCGTGCTGGCTGATGAGGAGGAAGAGGAACTGCCACTAGTGCCGACTACCGAGAAAAGCAGGTGGGAGGTGGCTGAGCGGGCCACCGCCACCGCAATGGCAGAAAGTAAGACTGTGGCAACATTGTGGCTCCTCAGCTGCTGTAAAACTGGGTGAGCCTGAGCCGAGATCGGGTGGGCCTGGGCCCATCCAGGCCCAACCGTAGCTCCGCCCCTGCATGCTAAATGTGCAGCACTGCATGTGTGCATTGTGAATGTTTACTGCCCAACCTGTCACTGGGCTGTGACCTCAGAGATATGCAGCTCTGTACATGTGCTGTCAGCATGTTGCTAGTATTGTTTGTGGAGCTTGGCAGAGTATCACGTAGAAAGGGTAGGTGTGACTTGGGGGCAGTGTATGTCCTTTTCTTGCCAGGGTCTTCCAGATCTTCCCCTAGTCTCTTCTTGATGCTGCTTGGGATATTTGTGCCTCTCCTTTCAGAAGAGGCACTCCTCATTTTGTACAATAAAGAGTACCAGGTGGTCACTTTCCTTTGAGAAACTGTGTTCCCTCCTGGCCTCCGTCTTGCACATCCATGAGATAAGTCATGAAAGTGGGCATTCTATATAGAAGGAGGCCTGAACCATGTGCAAATGACTCTGTGCAGCACCTTGTGGCTGGCCTAGGCAATACCAGGAAAAGCCGGATAAATGCTGTCTGGCATGACACGTACATGGTGAATCTCCACATTTATTCCTGCTACCGGAAACACTGCATGATTAGCATGACACAAATATGGCTTCTGCATGGCTAGCATTAGTACATAAGTATTGCCACAATGGGACAGACCAAAGATCCATCAAGCCCAGCATCCTGTTTCAAAAAGTGGCCAATCCAAGTCATAAATACCTGGCAAGAACCCAAAAAAAGTTCAATACATTTTATGCTGCTTAGCCCAAAAATAAGCAATGAATTTCCCAAGTCATTTTAATAATGGTCTATGGACTTTTCATTTAGGAAGCTGTCTAAACCCTTTTAAAACCCCCACTAAGCTAACTGCCTTTACAACATTCTCTGGCAATGAATTCCAGAGTTTAATTACACGTTGAGTGAAGAAACATTTTCTCCGATTAGTTTTAAATTTACTACTTTGTAGTTTCATCACATGCCCCCTAGTCATAGTATTTTTAGAAAGAGTAAACAAACGATTCATGTCTACCTTTTCCACTCCACTCATTATTTTATAAACCTCTATCATATCTCCCTTCAGCAGTCTCTTCTCCAAGCTGAAGAGTCCTAACCACTTCAGCCTTTCTTCATAGGGAAGTCGTCCCATCCTTTATCATTTTCATCGCCCTTCTCGGTACCTTTTCTAATTCCACTATATCTTTTTTGAGATGCAGTGACCAGAATTGAACACAATCTTCGATGTGCGGACGCACCATGGACCGATACAAAAAAAGCATTACAACGTCCTCAGTTTTGTTTTCCATTCCTTTCCTAATAATACCTAACATTCTATTTGCTTTCTTAGCCACTGCAGCACACTGAGCAGAGGGTTTCAACGTATCATCAATGACACCGCCTAGATTCTTTTCTTGGTCAGTGACTCCTAACGTGGAACCTTGCATTACGTAGCTATAATTCGGGTTCCTCTTTCCCACATGCATCAATTTGCACTTGCTCACATTAAATGTCACCTGTCATTTAGACGCCCAGTCTCCCAGTTTCATAAGGTCCTCTTGTAATTTTTTACAAGCCTCTTGCAATTTAACAACTTTGAATAACTATGTGTCATCAGCAAATTTAATTACCTCACTAGTTACTCCCATTTCTAGATCATTTATAAATATTTTAAAAAGCAGCGGTCCCAGCATAGAACCCTGGGGAACCCCACCATCTACCTGTCTCCATTGAGAATACTAACCATTTAACCCTACTCTCTGTTTTCTATCTTTTAACCAGATTTTAATCCTCAATAGGACACTACCTCCTATCTCATGACTCTCCAATTTCTTCTGGAGTCTTTCATGAGGTACTTTGTCAAACGCCTTTTGAAAATCCAGATACACAATATCGACTGGCTCATCTTTATCCACATTGTTTGTACAAACCTTCAAAGAAATGTAATAGATTGGTGAGGCAAGATTTCCCTTCACTAAATCCATGTTGGCTTTGTCTCATTAAACCATGCTTTTAAATATGCTCTGTAATTTTGTTCTTTCTAATAATCTCTACTATTTTGCCCGGCACCGACGTCAGGCTCACTGGTCTATAATTTCCCGGATCTCCTCTGGAACGTTTTTAAAATATCGGCGTTATATTGGCCACCCTCCAATCTTCTGGTACCATGCTCAATTTTAAAGATAAATTATATATTACCAACAATAGTTCCGCAGGTTCATTTTTCTATTCTATCAGTACGCTGGGATGAATACCATCCGGTTCAGGAGATTTGCTACTCTTCAATTTGTCAAATTGCCCCATTACATCCTCCATGTTTATAGAGATTTCATTCAGTTTCTCCAACTCATCAGCTTTCTGGCTGCTGCATGGCTAACATAACACACATATGGCTGCTGCTGCATGGCTAATATAACACAGATATGGCTGCTTCATGGCTAGCATTACACATGTATGGCCAGCGCTGGACCCAGGTGCATGGTTTTCCCCCTGCAGGTGCTACACGGGCATCTTAGACAGGGTGTGCTTTTCATATATGAGCCTGTCATGTACTTGTTTCCTTATTTGGACCCACATTCAATGTGTATCCCCCCCTTTATTACCCATTAGGCTTTGTACATGTGCCACTGCAGTATTTTGCAAACATTCATATCTCTACTACTACTGCTGCTACTTATAATTTGTATAGCGCTACTAGACATACACAATGTAATCTCCAGGCAATTTTCTCCTCTTTTCCTACGTTTTTACCCGGGGTGGGGGAGATACTCAGTTTTACATTGTACATATACTTACAGCCTTGCTCATGTAAAATATGTTCCATTTCAAGCTCATTTTCATTCCCATGTTGATATTCACACATTCACGAACTATCTAAAATGCACTGCACGTGTTTATATTGTTTCTTCCTAATTGGAGGCCTTTTTGATAAATACACGGTTTTGTGCATCTCACTGCTGTTTTTCTTTACAGTAGATAGATATTTCATTTTGCTTACTGAGTTTTAAAAGTTTTGAGAGAGGAAGAATTAACCTCTATAATTTGTAAGATATTCTGGCTCATGTGGGAGTGATTTCCTGTCATGATATGGTATTTATTTATTTGTGACATTTATATCCCACATTATCCCAAACATGTTTGAGTTCAATGTGGCTTATAATAAACAGTATAGGATACATAACAAAGAATAATGCATAAGAAAGTAATTTGTTGTAAGAATCCAATTTTACAGTACAGTATCATAAATATACTGAGATAGCTATGGATGTTTAACATTTAGAAAATCTATTATGAATGAGAAATTGTACACGAAGCAAAGAGAAAGTTAATGGTAAATAGAGTAATAACCAATTCAGGTAATAATTGATTGTTTGAGATATGGTTGCTCTTTGTGAGGGTTTGAATAGGAACGATTTGAGGATTTTGCGGAATCTAGTATATTCCTGTGTATTTCTTATTTTGGGTGTTAAGGAGTTCCACCATTTGGTTCCTAAGTAAGTGAAGTCTACAGAATGGACAGTTTTGTAGATCACTTTTTTGCAATTTGGGAGGTGTAGTCTGAGATAGTTTCTTGCCTCATATACTATGTTTTCTGTATTACTAAAATGATTTTTCTTTCCTGATGATTTATGCTAATTTTCCTTTTCTTAAATTGAAATTTTTTAATACATAGAGAATTTAAAAAAGCAGAGAGATAAATTGAAATATTTAACTTGTGTGAGGTCTATAGTTATAGTTTGTTTTTTTATTTTTGTTAACATTCCATGATGAATTATCAATATAGGTACAATTTTAAGATGATCTGGGAGCCTTAAAGTTCATTTTAAAGGAAAACGCTGCATGGGTTTTCCCATGAAAATTGGGCAGGTTGCAGGAACATCATCTATTTTGCACCTGCTTTGAAACACTTGAACTGTATATTCCAGAATCAGCCAGAAGAGGGTGCACTGTCCCTAAAGATGACCTACTCTTCCCTTACAAAAAAAGGCTTGGAAGTAAATTAAAGTGTAATTTTGTGCAATTGGATATTGTTCAATGGATAGGAGCTGCAACAATAACTCTTCTGCTACAATTTTTAGGAAAAAACAAAATAGTATATAACAAATATGAAAACCACCAAGCCAGTGCAAAAAAAATGGCAATCTGAGGACTGATTCAACATCTGCCATCATAGCATGCAATATCTATGCCAGTTTGCAAACAGAAGTTTTCCAAGGGAGTTGTTTACTAAAGCTTAGCTCGCGTTATCTACAGCAGGGCCCATTTTATTCATATGGCCCCTGCTGCAGATAACTCAAGCTAAGCTTTAGTAAACAACCCCCTCTAGTGTATTATTTTGCAGGCTATATACATATATATACATATAAAGTATAAAAATAAGGACTCATTTTATTCAGACTCAAGACATAGAAAATTTTGGATTTCTTACTCAATATTTTCGAACCCCAGGTTCAAGATAAGTTATATTCAGGCACATCAGTTATTTCTTCCTTCAAGCAGGCTCATAATCTAAGTTGTACCTGAGACAACAAAGAGTAATACAATTTTCCCAGGAGCACAAACAGCATCATTAGGAGAAGTAGGATTGGAACCCTGGTTCCCCCATTTTGCAAACTACTTCTTTAACCATTAGGCTACTCTTCAACTTCTGGCAGAAATAAATGCGTAGTCTTCAGCAAATAGAAATGCCACATCCTGAGCTTAGGAAGTCCAGCTCAGATGGTTTTTACAGAGAGCACTGACTGGACAAAACAGTGCTCCTTCTATCAGCACTTCCTTCCCTTTCACTACTACAGTGGTAATCAGAATTACATACAATATTTAAGGTGAGTTCACACCATGAAGCGATACAGAGGCATATGGTATTATTTATTCTCTTTTCCTTTCTTGATAAGTCCTAGCATTGTGTTTACTCTTTTGGCCACCAATGCACACTAAGCTGAAGATTTTAACATGTTGTCCACGATGACACCTAGATCTTTTCCTGGGAAGTCACTCCTAATGTGGAACCTAGCATCGTGTAACTATAATTTGGGTTATTCTTCCCTATGTACATCACTTTGCAGTTGTCCACATTAAATTAATCTGCCATTTGGATAACCAGCCTTCCAGTCCCCAAAGTCCTCCTGCAATTTTTTACAATCTGCATGCAATTAAACAAATGTGTCATCTGTAGGAACTGCACATCCATCCTCTCAGCAGGTTTTTCTGTCTGTTTCATTATTTTCTAGCTGTTCGCTAGTGGAAAGTTAAAAAAAGAGTTCATTCTTTGTGCATATCAGGCATGTGCGGTGTCTCCAATGTGATACCAGATGTGTGTGGCATCTACGCATGTGCCTTACTGAGTATTGATAATATTTCTCATTTTGTAAAGATAGGGGCCATTTTACATAGGTGCAGGAGGGCTAACACCCAGGTAGCATGTGCCCAATAGGCACTACCGCTGGGGTAGCATGTGCACCCGGACGTAATTCCAATTTTGGCACGCACTTAATCCCACAGTAGAAAATAATTTTATGTTTTCTACCGCAGGAGCATTTCTGGAGGTAACCAGCAGTGCACCCACATTGATGCACGCTACATGGCTACCACGTGAGTAGCATGTGAGCCCATACCACTAGGTCTATGGGTGGCAGTAAGGGCTCAGGCCGTAAATAAGCATGTGCTAGTTTTAATATTAGTGTGGGCCCATTTCCCGGCCCCTTAAAAAAAGGTTAAATTATGTATCATACCTGATAATTTTCTTTCCATTAATCATAGCTGATCAATCCATAGACTGGTGGGTTGTGTCCATCTACCAGCAGGTGGAGATAGAGAGCAATCCTTTTGCCTCCCTATATGTGGTCATGTGCTGCCGGAAACTCCTCAGTATGTCGATATCAAAGCTCCATCTGCAGGACTCAGCACTTAGAGAATTACACCCACAAAAGGACACTCTGCCCAGCTCACCACCGCCAAAACGGGGGAGGGGAATTAACCCAGCTCATCCCCACACAAGTGGGGGAGGGGAATCCGTCCAGCTCATCCCCGCAGAGCGGGGGAGGGACACCACCCCGCCAATGCGGGGGGATCTGGCTTATCCTGCAACCGCGGGAGGAGCTGACTGACCCTAACACCGCCGAAGTGGGAGGGGTACAAAGCTGCCCTACAGCCGCACGAAGCGGGAGGGAGCGCCGGCAGAATTTAGGTCTCAATCCAGCCCCGTAAAATGGAGGGGAGAGGAATGCAGCAGCTCACTGTAACACAAAATCGTCTCAACTCCTGAAGAATCCAATTGAAAAAACTTGAACACAAAGTCCTCCTGAACAGGAACTGAAGACTAAACTTGAACCTGAAATGCAACCAGAATAAAAACAGTACAGATATCCGGGAGGGGCTATGGATTGATCAGCTATGATTAATGGAAAGAAAATTATCAGGTATGATACATAATTTTACCTTCCATATCATCATGCTGATCAATCCATAGACTGGTGGGATGTACCGAAGCAGTACTCACCCAGGGCGGGACATAGAAATCCCTGACCGCAACACTGAAGCTCCAAACCGGGCCTCCGCCCGAGCAGCCACAGTCAAGCGGTAATGTCTGGAGAAGGTATGAGCCGATGCCCAAGTTGCCGCCTTACAAATCTCTTCCAAGGAGACGGACTCGGCCTCTGCCATCGAGGCCGCCTGAGCTCTAGTGGAGTGAGCCTTCAGCCGGATAGGCGGCACCTTCCCCGCGGCCACATAAGCCGCTGCAATGGCTTCCTTGACCCATCTTGCCACTGTAGGCTTAGCAGCCTGCAGACCCTTACGAGGACCTGCAAACAGGACAAACAGATGATCCGACTTCCGGAAATCATTGGTCACTTCCAAGTGTCTGATGATGACTCGTCTCACATCTAGATATTTGAGAGCAGAGTACTCCTCTGGGTAGTCCTCCCTACGAAAGGATGGGAGACAGAGCTGCTGATTCACATGGAAGCAAGAAACAATCTTGGGCAGGAAGGAAGGCACTGTGCGAATAGACACTCCTGCCTCAGTGAACTGCAGAAAGGGCTCTCGACATGATAGCGCCTGGAGCTCGGAAACTCTTCTGGCTGAAGTGATAGCCACCAAAAAGACTGCTTTCAACGTCAGGTCTTTCAGAGATGCCCTCGACAAGGGTTCAAAAGGCGGCTTCTGCAAGGCTCTTAGCACCAGATTGAGATTCCACGCAGGTACCACTGAGTGCAGAGGAGAGCGCAGGTGATTAACTCCCTTGAGAAAGCGCACCACATCTGGCTGCGAAGCCAGGGAAGCACCCTTCAGGCGGCCCCTGAAGCAGGCCAGAGCCACTACCTGGACTTTAAGGGAACTGAGCGACAGGCCTTTCTCCAGACCTTCTTGCAGGAACGCCAACACTGAAGAAATTGGAGCAGTGAAGGGAGAAAGGGAGCCTGCCTCACACCACGATGCAAAGGTACGCCAAACCCTGGCGTAAGCAGTAGAAATAGAGCGCTTCCTCACTCTCAGCATAGTGGCGATGACCTTGTCTGAGAAGCCCTTCTTCCTCAGACTCTGCCGCTCAATAGCCAGGCCATAAGACCAAAGGGGGAGGGATCCTCCAACACCACGGGACCCTGATGCAACAGGCCCTGCTCCGCTGACAGCCGCAGAGGGCCGTCCACTGAGAGCCTGATCAAATCCGCATACCAGGGATGTCTGGGCCAGTCCGGACCCACCAGGATTACCCGGCCCGGATGCTTTGCCACCCGGTCTAGCACCCTGCCCAACATGGGCCAGGGCGGGAACACATAGAGAAGCTCCTGTGTCGGCCACTGTTGGAGGAGAGCATTTACTCCCAGAGATTGAGGGTCCAGTCCTCTGCTGAAAAAGCGCGGCACTTGGCAATTGGCCGATGACGCCATCAGATCTAGGCTCGGCTGGCCCCAGCGCTTTGTGATGTCCAAGAACGCCTGAGCCGATAACTGCCACTCTCCGGGATCCAAGGTATGGCGACTGAGAAAGTCCGCCTTGACATTCATGACTCCGGCAATGTGGGCCGCCGACAGCTGTTCCAGGTTCGCTTCCGCCCACTGGCATAGTTTCATGGCCTCCTTGGCTAGAGGGGCGCTCTTGGTACCTCCCTGGCGATTGACATAGGCCACAGCCGTGGCATTGTCTGACAGGACCCGTACTGGCTTCGACGCCAGTACCGGAAGAAACTCCAAAAGCGCCAACCGAATGGCTCTGAGTTCCAGGAGGTTGATAGACCACTTTGCCTCTGCAGGAGACCAGAGCCCCTGCGCTGTCCTTCCCAAGCAGTGGGCTCCCCAGCCCGTCAAAGAGGCGTCCGTCGTGATGACAACCCACTCCGGGGTCAAAAGAGACATCCCTGCGGACAACTTGTCTGTCCTCAGCCACCAGCTCAGCGCCTTGCGCACCGCTAGGTCCAAGGGAAGGAGCACAGCATAATCCTCCGACACTGGAGTCCAGCGCTGCAGCAGAGAGAGTTGTAGTGGTCTCATATGAGCCCTGGCCCAGGGCACTACTTCCATCGTGGCCGTCATAGAGCCCAACAGCTGCACATAGTCCCAAGCCCGAAGAGGAGAGGCTACTAGGAACTGGTCCACCTGAGCCTGAAGCTTGACAATCCGATTGTCCGGCAGGAACACTCTGCCCACTTGGGTGTCGAAACGAACTCCCAGATATTCCAGGGACTGAGTCGGGCGCAGCTGGCTTTTCTCCCAGTTGATGATCCACCCCAGGGAGCTCAAAAGAGCAATCACCCGGTCTACAGCTCTGCCGCACTCTGCATAAGAGGGGGCTCGGATCAACCAGTCATCCAGATAAGGATGGACTTGTACTCCTTCCTTTCGTAGGAAGGCCGCGATGACGACCATTACTTTGGAGAAGGTCCGCGGAGCAGTAGCCAACCCGAACGGGAGGGCTCTGAACTGGAAGTGTCGGCCCAGGACTGCAAAACGCAGAAAGCGTTGATGAGGAGGCCAGATGGGAATATGCAAGTAAGCTTCCTTGATGTCCAAGGATGCCAGGAACTCCCCTGCCTTCACTGCCGCTATCACAGAGCAGAGAGTCTCCATTCGGAAGTGCCGAACTTTCAAGGCCCAATTGACCCCTTTGAGGTCGAGGATAGGCCGTACAGAACCTCCTTTCTTTGGTACCACAAAGTAAATGGAGTAACGTCCCTTGCCAAGCTGATCTTCTGGCACCGAACGACCGCACCCAGGCGGATCAGATTGTCCAAAGTCTGCTGCACTGCCACAGCTTTGACCGGAGACTTGCAGGGAGAGTGCACAAACCCGTCTCTTAAGGGTCGGCAGAACTCTAGCTTGTAGCCGTCTCTGATGACTTCCAGCACCCAAGCGTCTGAAGTTACCCTGGTCCACTCGCCCAGAAACGAGGACAGGCGTCCTCCAATCTGCACTGGGCCATGGACCAGGGCCCCGTCATTGGGTACGAGACCCTGGGGGAGGACCGGAGGACGTACCTCCGGGACGGCGGTCTCTGCGAAAGGAATGCTGCTTGGGGGAGAAGTTCCTCTTGAAGGAAGAGGGGGCAGAGGAGCCCGACTTGCCCGGGCGATACCGACGGGCTTCCTGAAACCGTCCTTTGGAGGAACCAGGGCAAGCACCACTTGCCCGAGCCCTGACCTCTGGTAACCTTTTGCCCTTAGACGTGGCGAGATCGGTCACGATTTTGTCTAGCTCGACCCCAAAGAGCAGCTTGCCTTTAAAAGGCAACTTAGCCAGGCGAGACTTAGAGGCGTGGTCAGCAGACCAATGCTTCAGCCAAAGCCAACGCCGCGCAGAGACTGTCTAAGCCATACCTCTAGCTGAGGCTCTCAAGACATCATACAGCAAGTCTGCCAAATAAGCCAAGCCCGATTCCAGGGCCGGCCAATCAGCCCTGAAGGAAGGATCCGAGGGGGAAGCCCACTGCACAATCGTCAGGCACGCCCTGGCCACATAAGAGCCACAAACTGAGGCCTGCAAACTTAAAGCAGCCGCCTCGAAGGACGACCTTAAGGCCGCCTCCAATCTTCTGTCTTGGGCGTCCTTTAGGGCCGTGCCACCTTCCACTGGCAACGCCATTTTCTTAGTCACCACAGTGATTAAAGAATCCATGGTAGGCCAAAGAAAGGCCTCCCGTTCACCTTCAGGCAGAGGATAGAGGCGGGACATAGCCCTAGCCACTTTGAGGCTCGCTTCTGGGACATCCCATTGAGCTGAAATCAAGGTGCGCATGGCCTCATGCACGTGGAAGGTTCTAGGCGGGCGCTTTGTCCCCAGCATAATGGCAGAACCAACAGAGGCTGAGGGAGAGACGTCCTCCGGAGAGGAAATCTTCAAAATGCTCATGGCCTGCACTAACAGGTTGGGCAAATCCTCTGAGCGAAAGATCCGCGCTGCAGAGGGGTCATCCGCTCCATCCGAGCGGGAATCCGTCTCCTCCAAGGAATCCCCAAAGGACCGTTGGGAGAACTCAGATACGCTGCCCTCATCTACATCAGAGGAGACAGAGTCCTCTAGGGCCTGGAAATCCACCCGAGGGCGTTTGCTTCCGGAGGCCTCAACCCCTTTATTAGACAGGGGCGCAGGGGCAGCGTTTTGCATAAGAAAAGCCTGATGCAGCAGCAAAATGAACTCAGGGGAGAATCCCACCGAACTGTGCACTTCTTCAGCTTGGGCCACGGCCCTAGCCGCACCCTCAACCGGCGCTCGCAAGAGCGGGGGAGAAACGTGCTGCGCATCCAAAATGGAGTCCGGCGCAAAACTCCGAGAAGGAGCCGCGCGGGAAGAACGGCGCTTAACTTTGGCCGCTTTCTTACCGTCACCCGAATCAAGGGCGACCATAGTATTAACGTCTCCCAGCTCGAGGGCAGCCCAAGAAGAAGCCGTCCGAGCAGACTGGCTGGCCAACATGGAGTGGGCGAGCAGCAGGGGATGGGCGCTTATGGCGGGAAAAACCGCCGCACCGGAGGAAGAACCGGGACACTGACCGGACTCCATACTGATGCTCAACAAAGGCGATTCAGGCTTTGAAACCCCCGCATCCCCGCTAGACGCACACACGCGGTCCGGGGAGCGAATCTTCGCGCTCTCGCCCTCCGACACCATAAGCCACGTGGAGATCGAACGGGGAACCCCCTGCCCGCTATAAAAAGGTAAAATTACCTGCTTCTCGCTCCGAGCTGTAACGAACTGGTGTCCCAGTGAGCAGCTGCAATAAACGTTGAAATAAACGTTGAAATAAACGCCCTTAAAGGACGTCCAAATTTTTTTTTTTTAACGGAGCCAGCGGGAGGGGGGAGAAAAGGAGAGACCTGACACCACCAGGTTTGCACTTGCTCAAGAAGAGCCCTCAACCCCAGGTACTCAACAAAACCTAAAAATTAGGCTTGGAGACCTAGCCAGAGCTGCTGCTGTGTGTGACCACCACCTGCTGAGATAGAGAACATACTGAGGAGTTTCTGGCAGCACACGACCACATATAGGGAGGCAAAAGGATTGCTCTCTATCTCCACCTGCTGGTAGATGGACACAACCCACCAGTCTATGGATTGATCAGCATGATGATATGGAATAGCCTTTTTCCCAGCCATGGTAAAAATGGCCCAGCATGTGCCTAAAAGATGTACTCACACTACCACAGGCCACTTTTTACCGCGGCTTTGTAAAATGACCACATAATTAGTCCATACCTGAGACTGAAATTTTGCAGGACTATGGAGTTGATATCCCCCTAGCTTGTGGTATAAATAAGTAGCATACCCCAATTTTGGTACCTTTTCACTCAGTGGTCACATATACCTGATTTCCACCAAACAAAGGGATGTGACCGAAAAATGACATCATCAGAAGGTTCCACCACTGCAAGTGTCAATCACAATGGGTATCAATCACTGCATCATTTACTGCAGAAAGAGTTTAATCTACTATCGTTCTGCCCCCCACCCCCATTTGCATGGAGCAGGAAATAGGGTTGTGCCCTTGAACTACAAGGTTCTGTAGTCTTGTAGTTCTCCTGTTTCAGAGCACATGTTCAGCTTGCTGTGTCTTATGGCACTTTATTTATTCGCTTGTCTTGTTCTCTATGTGTGCTGGGCAAGTTGCCCCCCTCCCCTTCTCTCTCCATCAGGTCTGTAAAAATCAATCTGCAGCATGTTTCCTCTGTGAACTGAAACTGCTTATGCTGTATTCTGTTGTATGATCTGTTCAAGCTACTGTGACTCTATTAAGATTTCACCAACATAGGGGAACACTCAAAAACAAAACCTGGGATATACAAATCTATATTTAAAAAAATGTCCTGAGGCAACTGCTACTGTTTATCACATAAGACTCAGGTTTCACCAATTATCTTCTCTATCAAAAAGTTACTTTTTTATTTTATATGAAAATATCACAATCTAATTTTTATTTAAAAAAATATTTTAGTGCTCAGAAAATACAGTGTGACCAAATCAAATTCAATGGTCACTGTTCTCTATCATTGCACCAAAGCAGAATGTTCATATATTTTTGTTCCAATTACAAAATCCAGATTTTCTGAAACCAGGAACTTATATTCAGTTGTTCATTCCTGATATTCACTGCTGAAGTGCTTCCAATGCCACAAAGAGTATTAGATGATAGATACAGTGCCAGAATAAATGTTCCCAAGTTGGGAATGAACAACTGAACATAAGTTTTAAACTTTGTTTTAATTTCTTTATCCAGACCTTAAACCCAAAGGTGAATCCTAAGTGTGGTTGAACAATTAGGTATAAATTGTGTTGTTTCTGACTTTACTTGTATTGGAGTGCTTTGGGTCCTGCTGATCTATACATCTGATGTCTGGAATTTTGGAAGATGGAAATAAGGAAATAAAAATTACATTTTGAATGTACTCTCTAGAAGTTGTTTACTTTTGCAATGTGATAGATGCCTGTTCTGGTGTGTGCATGTGATAATCTTTGAATAACTGCCTATACTTATGGCTATGATTTCTGAGCAGGTGGTATCATTAAATGACAAACTTTTAAATGCCCAGTTGGGTATACATGCTAATCTCAACTTTGTTAAATGTTTCAGACATGTCCATCTATTTGTTCTCATGATATAACTGAATTAATTATATTATTCTGTCTCGCTGTATTTTCAAATGTAAGCCACATTGAACCCGACTTTGCTTGGGATAATGTGTGATATAAATGTTAAAAAAAAAACTTTTCCCTCCACCTTTTAAGACACTGCCTATCTGCTGGATAGTGATGGCACAAGGAAAGCAAGTTTGGTCCAGTGAAAACTAACTGACAATAACATGTTCCTTAGCTGGGCCCTAGTATTACCATATTGAAAATGTGACCATACCATGCCTCTGTGGTTATGTTCCACTAATAAGTTAAACAATTAACTGGATTTCTTGAAAGGATTATATAAACTTAGGCTGCATGACTTGGGACACAAACATACACTTATTTATTCAATATCACAATTCCTCATGTACAGCCACAAAACAACCCTTTAGGGTGGATAGTGTTCACAATGAGCTCCTAGTATTATCGACCAGATAGAGATAAGAGTTTTCAGTTTTGGCACAGTATAAGTCATTACAAGAACAAAATATAGGAAAACCAATGGGCTGCATGAGAGGCTTATAGCCCATTTATGTTTAAACAAAAGAGATCAGCATGAAACAAAATATTTATTTTTATTTTGACTTATAAAACCACTTGCCCCTGAAACATGTTCAAAACAGAATAATCCATTG
Organism: Microcaecilia unicolor; assembly: GCF_901765095.1. Classification (NCBI taxonomy): domain Eukaryota; kingdom Metazoa; phylum Chordata; class Amphibia; order Gymnophiona; family Siphonopidae; genus Microcaecilia; species Microcaecilia unicolor. Next base: position 93,451,406 of record NC_044036.1, on the reverse strand, counting down.
AGTATCTAAAAGGTAAACGTCTACAAAACAGATGACTAAAGTGATTCCGTGTGCCCCAATGAAAGCAGAGTTAAATTCTACTTCAATTTAATTTCAATATATTCCATCATCTTTACAACACCAGGCTTCCCATGGCAGATTACAACAACAGTTAATATTAACCCATCAAGAAACAGGATATCCTCACTGAAATCTGGCCATCTGTATTGTATAGAAGAACAGTGAAGAAAATGAGCACAAACAAGAGTTTATAATTATTGTTTCTACCAGCTACAATAACTTTTAAGATGTTTTAGTGATATTCAATTTCTTTTCTCCTCCACCTTTTAAGGCACCGCCTATCCAACTGAAACAGCTTTCGAGTTGTTACATTACAGATGGACCAACAATAATAAAGAACGACAACGTGAAGCTTGCTTTGTTTTGAGTGTATGGCAATGACGGCTGCGCGGGGAGAGTGGAAACTGAGATTAACCAAATCGGTTGCTTTGCTTGCACTGCAGTGGACTAGATAGGCTCACGAGTCACTTCCACTCCTTTCTATTACACGTTTTTTGGAATGACCTCCTTGGACGTCCCGCTGTCCTCTGACGCAACTTCTTGTTTACGGCAAGGCGGGATGCCTTAGTAACTAAGGGGAGGTCTGGTCTTATTATACTTCCTTGCTTTAGAGAAAGAAGAACTTGTGTCATAAGGATTGGGCACTGACCGGAGTCGGAAAGCTGCGGGATTGTTGGTGGGTGAGCTCAGGTATGAGTACGACGGGCAGTGGGGGTTTGAGGGGGAGGTGCCGGATCGCAGGCAAGGAGGAAAGCAGGAGAGAGAAAGAGAGATGGCAGATTTTGAGTACTGGATACCGGTCCCCCGATACCCGAATGCGTGTGACTCGGTATCTTCTGAGTGGCAAGCGAGCCCCTTGTCTTCAGGTGACAGTGAAGGAAGGATGGAGGGGGTTCCCATCCCATTTGTCACCTGAAAACGCGCAGCGGATGGAAGGGTTGGTGGGCGGCTGTGATTATCCAGCCCTTTCAAGTGATAGGAGAGGAAATGAGAGAGAACCTAGATCGTTTGGGTGGGAGATAAGGTCAGAATAAGCACTTTCAGGCGTTCTACTCCCTGCAACTTGTTCATTTCAACTCAGTTCTTGTATACCGCTATTATCCCCTTTCCAGGGTTCAGTGTGGTTTACATTCTAAGTGGGACAAAATCAGATCGTGTTAGAGGTATGAGAAACATTAGAGATCACTGGTGTAATGCATGAGACTAAAAACATTAAAGGAAAGGATAATGGATGATACTAGGAAGTAGAAGTCATGATGGATTATTGTGAAGCAGGCATTGGGAAGAGAAAGGTCTTTAGCCCTTTCCTGAAGTTTAGCTGTTTTCAGGTCTGACGGGAATAGGTAGAGAGTTCTATATTTTTACTCCAAGTACAGGGAATATAGAGCTGAAAATCTTCTGATTTCGAATTGTCTTTTGAAATGGTGATGCTAGCATTAGTTGTTGTTTCAGACTGTTAGAATGGACCAGATATAGTAAAGCCCAGTAAGATTTGAAAAACTAAACAAGCAGCTTTGAACCTGAGTCTTTCTGCTATGGGAAGCTAGTGCAGTTTCTTTAGATGAGTTGACATTTCAAATCTGTATATTAATCATATTAATCTTGCAGCAGTATTCTGTATGAATTGCAGTTTTTTTCTGATATTGACACAATACCAAGAAATAGAATGTTACAGTAATCCAAGTGAGGTAGGATTAACATTTGGACTAGTAGTGTGAAGGCTTTTTGGTCGAAGAATGGTCTGACTAGACGTAGCTGTCTCATTCTGAATAGTGTTGTCTTCCATAGCTGATGAATATGGAAAGAGAAAGTGAGTGAAGAATCAAGCAAGACCCCTAATACTCTGGTTTCAGATTCGACTGTAAAGCTTTGACCATTGGACAAAGATATTGATGATGGGACCTCAACTCCCTGATTTCAGAACCACAGGACCTTGGCTTTTTGTGCATTCATTTTCAGCTTATTGTGCAGGGCCCAGGTGCTAACAACAGTCATACCATTCGCTACAGACTGAGTTGGATCCTTGTTGGATGCTGTTACTGGTAAGAGAAGCAGGATATTATTCTTGTAGGATGATAGTAGATCATTAAGTCCCAGGTGTATTGAGGCAAGGGATGACATAAAGAGGTTGAACAGGATCGGTGAGAGGGGAGATCCCTGCAGGATCCTGCATTTAGTAGACCAGTAGTTGGAAAATTGGTTGTTTTGCTTGACAGAATAGCTTCGATTTGAAAGGAATCCACTGAACCATTTGAGCACAGTCCCTATTATTCCTATCTGATCCAGGCGTTTGAGTAGCAACGTGTGGTCAACCGCATCAAATGCTGCCAATATATCAAATTGTAGCAGAATTACTTGGTCACCTTTGCATAGGTGGTATTTGACATAAGTATTTAAAACTAGCGGTAATTCTGTACTATGTGACTATCTGAAGCCAAATTGTGACCAGTGTAGAATAGAAAATTTTTCCAGATAAAAAGAGAGTTGTTTACTAATGTAGGTTTCTAATGCTTTAGTAAAAAAGGGTATGCTTGCTACTGGAAGGTAGTTTGGCCAGATCCCTTAAGTAGTGGAGTGAGTACAATTTTGCCCATATCAAGAGAGAGAGAGCGCCAGTTTTTAACAGTTCATTGAGATCATTGAGTAACCAGTTTACTTCTTCCATAGGGATGGATTTGAGTAGGTGTTTTGGGCATTGATCTTACATCCTCAGCTGTTAGTGGTTGAAAAGATTCCCAGTTTTGAGTCCTTGAGTTGTAGGATCTCCAGCTATTAAGGCTGAACTACAGTTGGGCTGCTTTACTCTGTTGGAGTAGCCTTAGATAGTTTGGACCTAATTTGGAGGATCTTATTGGAGAAATGATCAATGAGGTCTTGAGCGATTGTTTTCTGTAAATGTTCATCCTTATTAGTGGAAGCTAGTATTTTAACTTAGTGGAAAAGTTTTTTGTTGTCAAGATCATCTTGACCTATTATGCTGCTATAGTATTGGTGTTTTGGGTCAGCTACCTTCTTTTTGTAGTGTTTGAAGGCTGACTTCCATTTTCTTTTTATTACATTTGTACCCCGCGCTTTCCCACTCATAGCAGGCTCAATGCGGCTTACATATTATATACAGGTACTTATAGATTTTTAGAGGCAGGAAATGTTACGTTGGATTGGAGACGAGCTGATGTGGTTCCTCTTCACAAAAGTGGAGACAGGGAAGAAGTTAGAAACTACAGATTGGTAAGTCTCATGTTGGTGGTAAGAAAAATAATGAAGTCGCTGTTGAAAGAAAGGATAGTTAACTTTCTAGAAGCCATCGGGTTACAGAACCCGAGGGAACATAGCTTTACCAAAGGAAAATCCTGCCAAATGAACCTTATTGACTTTTTTGACTGGGTGACCAAAGACCTGGATGAAGGACATGCGTTAGATGTAATCTACTTGGATTTCAGCAAGGCCTTTGATATGGTCCCCTACAGAAGACTCGTGAATAAGCTGAAAGGGCTGAACTTAGGACCGAAAGTGGTGAACTGGATAGGAAACTGGTTGACCAACAGTTTCCTATCCAGAGGGTGGTGGTAAATGGAATCCACTCGGAGAAAAGGAAGGTGAGCAGTGGAGTTCCTCAAGGGTAGGTACTGGGGCCTATTCTGTTTAATATATTTGGGAGATATTGCTGAAGGGTTGGAAGGAAAGGTTTGCCTTTTTGTGGATGACACGAAAATAGCCAATAGAGTGGATACCCTGGAGGGAGTAGAAACAATAAGGGATCGCAAAACGTTAGAAGAATGGTCGAGGGTCTGGCAGTTAAAATGTAATGTTAAGAAGTGTACAGTGATGCACTTGGGGTACAGAAACCCAAAAGTGAGATACTGAATAGGAGGGGAGAGATTAGTAAGCTTGACTCAGGAGAGAGACCTTGGGATGTTGGTGTTTGAGGATCTGAAGGTGAAGAAACACTGTGACAAGGCAACAGCTGTGGCCAGAAGGATGCTAGGCTGCATAGAGAGGGGTATAACCAGCAGAAGGAGATGTTGATGCCCCTCTTCAAGTCGTTGGTGAGGCCCCACTTGGAGTATTGTGTTCAGTTTTGGAGGCTGTATCTTGCTAAGAAAACTGGAAGCGGAGCAAAGAAAAGCTACAAAAATGGTATGGGATTTGTGTTGCAAACCGTACGAGAAGAGACTTGCCGACCTGAACATGCATACCTTAGAGGAAAGGAGAAACAGAGGTGACATGATACAAACGTTCAAATATTTCAAAAGTATTAATCCGCAAACGGACCTTTTCTGGAGACGGGAAGGCGGTAGAACTAGAGGACACGAATCGAGGTTGAAGAGAGGGCAGACTCAGGAGTAATGTCAGGAACTATTTTTTCACGGAGAGGGTGGTGGATACGTGGAATGCCCTCCCGTGGGAGGTGGTGGAGATGAAAACAGTAATGGAATTCAAACATGCGTGGGATAAACACAAAAGAATCCTGTTTGATCCACGGAATCTTAGCGGAGATTAGGTAGCGACGATGGTAACTGGGAAGCAAAACCGGTGCTGGACAGACTTCTACGGTCTACGCCCTGATCGTGACTGAATAGATATGGATGGGCTTGAGTGTAAATTTTAAGAGGCTTCAACGTTTGAATCAGAACTTCTTCTACAGTCTTTGCCCTGAGAATGGCAAGGACAAATCAAACTCGGGTATACATATAAAGTATCGCATACCATGTAAAATGAGTTTATCTTGTTGGGCAGACTGGATGGACCATGCAGGTCTTGATCTGCCGTCATTTGCTACGTTACTATGTAAATACATTTTAGGGGAAGGATGGGCGGAGAGAGGAGGGAGACAGGGAGGAGAACCTTTCTTTTGTGTTCTGCTCTACTTTCTCCCTTTGAGGGGGTGGGGTGGTGAAAGCTCCTTTCTGTATTCTTTTTGAAGAGGGGTCCCCATACCGCGCACGCTTTGGATTTTTGTTTTAAGTGGTTTCTGGGTCTTTAAGGCGCTGCTGGAAGGGATAAGAGCACACCCTTTCGGTTGGTGCATCAGTAACAGATACCTAACATTTATTATATGTTTTTTTTTCTTTTAAATCTTCTTTTCTTGTTGAGTTCGGTAAGGGTTGGGTAGGAGCAGGAAGCTATGAATACCTAATGTTTTCATGACAGATACCATGCTGTTATTCACATGTGCTTATTTTTTACTTGATTTTGCATGTTCATAGCTGATGATTATATTCAATATGCTTTGTCATCAATAAAAATTGTTACACACTAACATACAAAATTAAAAGAATTAAAACTCCTGTGAATAGTATAATCTGCTATTACACTCAATTGGATTTATCAGTAGTATCTTTGTTCTTTCTTCATTGCTTTTCAAGGCGTCGACATTCCTTTCTTAGGATCAATAATTCCTCTGAAAACCATGGCAAATTTCTGGATGTTTTGACCTTTTTAGTGATAAATCGAGCAATTTTGTCTAGTATGGCTTTCACCTTGGTGTCCCAGCAGGATTTGATTGAACCATGTGTAGGAGATGCGGTAGTGAGGGAGTCTCATAGCTCTGTCCAGAAAGTGGCCTCGTTGATTGTACCTCTGGTGGAGATGAGTTTGGATGACTTGTGTTTGGTTAAGCTTGACATACAGATATCAATGGTGAAGTCCAGTTGGAAATGGTCAGACCATGGTACTGGCTTCCATTTGAATGAACTAATCAACCTATTAGGATAGGACGTCATACTTATGTTTCTGGATATAGTTTCTAACCAAGTTTAAAGGCTCAGTGAGTGACATGCGATTATGTTGGAATGTGACAGAATGTTTGTAGTCAAAACAGGGGACGTAAATAAGAACACTTAAACATAAGTAAAACACTGTGATCTGTGGTGGCTTTTACATGGTTCTCTGTTTGTTTTCAAGGGAAAACTCCCTTACGGAGCCTTCCTTTGAAGAATATGGCAACCAACTGAATGGGGCTTCTGTAGGAGAAGGGTAAGATATTTTTCTGCTGTCAAACGCCTATTTTAGCTGACCATATCCTTTTCAAAAGAAATGACTTTACTACCCTCTTTTGACTAGTCGCATAGATAAGGACCATCTCTTGTACATGTGGGTGTGACACCTTGTAGAGTTGTTTAAGTGTTTAGTAGTAGTCTTTGAAAAACTTGATCATTAACTTGCATTTTAAATTAAACAGTGAGAAAACCAAATATCTAATTGTCTCTGCACCTTACATAGATATTTAAAATATTAGGCCGAACGTAATCGGAATCCCTCTGAAAATAGAACCAGAATTTAAAATATTGGGAGTTATGGTAGACAATCACCTGAACTTAGAATCTCATTGTCAAACAGTAACCACAAAAGCACTAAATGTACTTGGAAAACTCAGAAAAATATGTCACTGTTTTAACACCAACACTTTCAGACTACTGGTAAAGTCCCTCACAGTCCCTCACCCTATCTCAAATTGACTACTGCAATGTGCATATACGTTAGCTGTAATACATCAATTAGAAAAATATTGCAATTGATACAAAACGTAGCTGCCAAACTGATATTTGCAGAGTTGAAATTTGAGAGTTTCCCCACTGCTCATTGAGCTCCATTGGCTCCTGGTGGAAGCAAGAATAATATTCAAACTATGCATAATGATATACTTAGCAATACACAATGACTCATCAGAATATTCAAATCAATGCTACCCAACCCAGGAACAGGAGACTGGCGGGTAATCTAGTTGATCAACTATTCTCCTCTGCTAAGGGCATTGAATTCAAATCAATACACATTCTGACCTTACTTAACTGCAAAATACTGGAATAGCTTACCATAACCCACCTTGGCACATTCTGCAAGATGCTGAAAGCTTAGCTATTTAAAAAAAACACCAACTAAATATGCATAGTTTTTTAGATGTATCTGTACCTGCACCCCCTTTACTGTAACCACAATTTGTAATCTCTCTTATTTGCTCCTCCTTTCTCATTTGGATGTAAGTCACAATGAACTTATAATGGGAATTTTGGCGACTAATCTATATTAATAAATTCCACCTTGAACATTCTGAAGCTCACTCCAAGGCAGAGAAGCACAAAAATCCTGTAGTCTTCATAGGCTAGGACCAGTCACCCTCACTCATAGACCCGCCCTCAGCCACGCCCCAATCTGTAAATAAAACGCTACCTCAACATTCTGAAGACAACCTGCTGAAGCCATCTGCAAAATCCCTAAACAGTTCGTAAGTTCATGGTGGTGAAGCCATCCAACTCACCATGTCTCTCTGCCCCGCCCTCGAGGGTGGAACACAGAGAGTAAAGGGATCCATAAAGGCACCCCTACCAACTGGCAACCCCCTCCAACAAACAACGACCCAGGCAGGGGGAGTGTTTCCGTACTCCTCCCCCTGCCTAGGAATCGCTACAGACTGCTGGCAAACTCCCCAACCACACGACCACAAAAGCCACCCGCAACCCCCCCCACACACACACATACACACACACAAACACATACACACACAAACGCAAACACGCATAAACACACACAAACACACACACACAAACGCAAACACACATAAACACACAAACGCAAACACACACACACAAACGCAAACACACATAAACGCACACACACACACACACAAACGCAAACACACACATAAACACACACACACACATACACACACACATAAACACACAAACAAACGCACACACACACACATACAAACACACACACACACACACAAACAGCCTCGACGGTGCACCTCTAAGTGCCCCCCCGCTGCATCGCCACAACAACCCGTGCAACGGAGCATCAGAAAGCCCCTACCCCCCCTTCCCTCCTCGGCGCATCACCCAACCCCTCCCCCGCCGCTTCACCAAGCCCCTCCCCCCCACATCGACCGCCTCGCCACCCGCAACCGCTAATACAAACTCTGTCCGGCGGCTGCTGCTGCTTCTATTCAGCAGCAGCAGCCCATACATAAAGAAAACAAACAAAAAAACAACCTCCTAAAACGCACCTCCGTGGAGAACCATCTCACATTGGCTGACATCTCTGCAGCCGCTCCTCCTCTCCCCTCAACGTCAATGCCCCTCCCGGAAGACCCCGGAAAAACGCCGAGACGTCAGAGGGGAGAGGAGGAGCGCATGCTGAGACTTCAGCCAATGTGAGATGCTTCTCAATGGAGGTGCGTCTTAGGAGGATTTTTTTTTTTTGGTTTTCTTTATGTACGGGCTGCTGCTGATGAATAGCAGAAGCAGCAGCCGCCGGACACAGTTTGTATTAGCGGTTGCGGGTGGCGAGGGGGTTGATGAGGGGGGAGGGGCTTGGTGGTGTGCCACGGTGGGGGAGTCGGGTGATGCGCGAAGGGGGGGACAAGGGGCTTTCATTGGGTGCTGCGCCGGCTGGGGGGGGGAAGGGGGTCTCGCTGGACATGGGTGGCTGGAAGGAAGCAGGGGGAGGGGAGGGTAGGGTCGCTTCACATGGGTGGCTGCAGGGGGGGCAGGGAACATGGAGATAAGGATGGGGCTCCACACACCACATGGGTGCCTGCAAGGGGGACGGGGATACAGGACAGACACTGCAGGGCGGGCATGGGGACAGAAGGGTTGGTGGTCATCAGGGGGGACAGGTGGGTCGATGGACATGGCTGGCCACAGGGGAGGAACAGGGAAAAAGGAGAGGAGTGTCCTCGGACATGGGTGGCTACACAGGAGAGGAGGGTCGCTGGACATGGGTAGCTGCAGGGGGGCAGGGGGACAGAAGGGTCGCTGGACATGGCTGGCTGCAGGGGGGACAGGAGAGAGAGGAGGGACGCTGCACATGCGTGCCTGCAGGGGGATAGGAGGGATGCTGAGGGGGGGGGCCTGAGACCACATGGGTGGCTGCAGGGGGAGCAGGGGAGATAGGAAGGACGCAGCAGGGGGAGAGGAGGGTTGATGGACATGGGTGGCTGCAGGGGGAACACGGGGAGAGGAGGGTCGCTGCACATGCCTGGCTGCAAGGGGGCAGGGGAGAGGGAGGGGGTGAGGGGGTTCCTCACACCACACACGCAGTCACTCATTCTCTGTCTGCCACATACACTCTCACTCACACACTCACTGTCTTTGTCCCTCTCTCTCACACAGTGTCACACAGAAACACAAACACTGTCTCTCACACACTCTCTCGCACAAACACATACACTCTGTCTCTCTCTCTGACACACACGCTCCATCTCTCACACACGCTCTTTCTGAAACATACACTCCAAGGAAAGCCTTGCTGGCGCCCGTTTCATTTCTAACAGAAACGGGCCTTTTTTACTAGTAAGAAATATACCGTATTTTTCGGACTATAAGACGCACTTTTTTCTCCCCAAATTTGGGAGGAAAATGGGGGGTGCGTCTTATAGTCCGAAGGTAGAGATTTGGCTGGCTGGCTGGCTGGCTGGCAGTCCGCCCTCCCTCCCTCCCTCCCTCCCTCCGAGTTCGGGATCGCCCTCCCCCTGGCCCTGTCACCACTTCTCCCCTTACGCGATCTTCCCTGGTGGTCTAGTGACGTCGGGGCGCTGCTCTCCATCCTCCTGTATGCAGCTTGACGGTCTCGGCGAGATTCAAAATGGCCGCCGAGACTTCAATTCTCGGCGGCCATTTTGAATCTCGCCGAGACCGTCAGGCAGCAATGCATACAGGAGGATGGAGAGCAGCGCGCTGGGCAGGAAAGAGGGGGCTCTTTCCTGCCCCGACGTCACTAGACCACCAGGGAAGATCGCGTGAGTGACAGGTCCGGGGAGGGGGGAGGAGGTAACCCTGAGGGCGATCCCGAACTTGGAGGGAGGGATTCGGACAAGACGCACTGGAGCACCTAGGTTTTAGAGGAGGGAAAAAGCAAATTTTTTTTTCCTATTTCCCTCCTCTAAAACCTAGGTGCGTCTTATGGTCCGGTGCGTCTTATAGTCCGAAAAATACGGTAGTAAAGTAAACTTGAGGGTGGTACAGGTTTCTTAAAGGGTTCCTTTTACTTCCTGTTCTTTTTATGTAAAGGGACAGAAATGAGTGGTCAGAGTATTTTAATTACTTTTTTTGTATGCTGTACATGAAGAATCTTGCCACCAACCCTTCAATAATTTGTGTAAGCCCTCCAGTATTTTTTTCCTCGTTTTCTTAGCAAAGCCAAGCCATATTAGTCCTGGGTAAAATTAGGGTTTCTGGAGGCTGTGATACCTCCTATTGGGCCAACCGAACAGAGGTAGATTTAGAGACCACACTAGTCCTTTTACTTGTGACTGCAAAACTGAATGGAAGAGGAATGCTAAAGAATGTTGTGAGGTGGGAGTTCTCATGTAGCTATTAATAGTTTCCTTTGAGAACTGAAGCCACTTAACTAGTAGTGCAGTCATGCAGACCACCAAACTAAGACCGTGAGACTCAATTTTTATGATTTTTGTAATCTTGACTGGCACAAATGAAAGGATTAGAGTTTATTTGAAACACTCATAGTAGATGATGACGATCCATAAAGACCTATAGAATCTGTCCAGTCTGCCCAACAAGATAAACTCATAGCATAAGGTATGATGTGATACTACATATGTGATACTTCGTCTTGATTTGTCCTTGCCATTTTCAGGGCACAGACTGTAGAAGTTTGCCCAGCACTGGCCTTGTTCTCCAAGTTCTGAAGGTGTTATCGAAGTCCCACTCTAGCCCATCCATCTGCCCTTATTCCTTTCTCTTCGACCAACCCTCCCCCCCCAATGTTCTTTCACAGGACATTATGATTATAAGTTGCTGCATTTAAACTTCTACAGAGGCCCAGGCCTTTAAATAACTGGCTCAGATCGGAGGCCACTAGGGACAACTGGGGGTGCTGAGTACCTGTGGGGTGGCAGAGTGAAGGAGTGGTCAGGGCAGGACTACAATACAAGTGTTTATTCCCAGAGTGAAATAGGGGAATCACATCTGTATTGGGGAAACCTAGATGTTGGAATTTACACCTGCTCCAAGGTACAACTAAGTGACTGCTGTAGAGGCAAATATAAATGCCAACATTTGGGTCCCTGCAATACCAGCACCATTCTCCCACTCTAATGCTAGCTTCCTGCAATCCCCCTGGGCACCCCCCCCCCCCCCCAGCAGCATAGCCTACCTCTGAGGCCTCCTCCCCTTGCAGCCCATACCCCTCCATCTTCTTCCGCTGCCCCTCCCCTACAGTCCAGTGCCTCCTCAGAACCCCCACATGTGGTTACAAGGCCAAAACATGGCAGCTCAAGGCCCTCAAAACTATCCTTGGTCTGCAGGACCCTACCCCCAGTCACCAGGTTTACTAGGGGTCCCTCGTGTCTAGCGGAAAGGGAGTGGTGCCGTTTCACTTCTGCCTCTTATCCCAGTTCTTTAAAATGTCCACTGAGACTTCTAGTGGTAATACTGGAGGTGGGGAAGAGGTTCAGGTGGTTGCTGTTTGTAGGCAGGGTGAGGTTGTTTCTTCCCGAGGGAGGGGAGAGCAGGGAGGGGGTGCTGGCATTGGGGCCTTATTGGAAGGAGGCAGTGATTTTAAGAAAGCTGTTCTCATGTCTGTGTGTGTTTGGGGGGGGGGGGGTATTTATGCTTATTTTTCCCCCATGTGCAGCTTTCTTAAATTGCTGCTTCCTCTGTAAGTGGAGGGGCTGGGACTTGCAGCCCTGCCCCTGTTTGGCAGAGTGCCTTGTAAAACAGTATGAAAATTCCATACATCCTGACCTGATGTGTAAATGTCTCTCTCCATGTTTTATCTGAAATCTACCTATATTTTCAAACTAATATGAACAATAAGTATTGGTGCCTTTTATCTAACCTTTCACATTCACAGAGAAGTGGTGAAACCTTGGTAAATCAGGCTATAATGAAAATGATGTGCATGCATCCAATTCTTGGCTACAGTAGTTTATATATCAATATGTATAACATATGGAAACGTCTCTCACAAGTAGTGAGATTCTAATTTAGAGTACTGAAAACTCCAGCACAGGAATGTAGAGGAAAAAACAAAAGATTTCTCCTCGTCAGCATATGTTTCTCAAGCATCCTGTTCTAATTGTTGTGCAACACTTTTAAAACTATCAGTTGTGAGGGGTGGCTGACTAAGCTTTCAAACTCTTTTCGAAATTGCTGCTTGTATTTTCTGCCATTACATTAGAATGCAGCATATGTTCTGGCTTTAGTCATTCGAGTGCCATCATTGTCCTCTTTCGTTTAGCACATCCATGTGACGGTTGTGTTACAAAGCGTATTGACTTTAAAAAGTAATGAACTCAAAATATTAGGAGTAAATTTTATATATAAAATTATGATTTTCCATGTGTAAAACCCCTTTTATATGTGAGAGAGGCCTTTGATTCACTCTTTGGCCATACATGCACTAAAAGGTATGTATCATGAAAGATCATGTGTACTTTTATGTAAATCACATTTGGTGTGTTGGGTAGCACGAAGGTAGAGTTTGACGTATATACTTATTTTATAAAATACATAGGTACGCATGTGTATTCTTACTGTACACCGACTTGAGTAAATTCCTTCAAAAAGGCGGTAAATAAATCCTAATAAATGTGCACACATTTGCACTGTTTTTGAAGCAGGTGTAACTTGCACACCATTGGATTTGGACACTTAATTCGTCTTTATAAAAATAGGGATAAAATAGGCATTTTCTTGAACTTTTGACAAATGTTCAAGAAAATGCCCAGCGGCTCAGTGATAGGCTCACTACATAGCTATGCACAGCCCTAGGTTAAATTCTTTGGTCAACTCATTTGCTTTTCTGTCTAACCGGACAAGAGGCTGCAGAGTCATTTACAGTCCATGGTAGAGGGGAAGGGAGATGTTTGTGGCCGGATTTAGGGCCCTTGATGGCAAGTGATTCACTCAGCCCAGTTATTGCAGTCCTGGAAGTCAATAGGGAAAAATTTCTAGGTAGCCATGAATAAACACTTAAGGCTCTCGGTCCTACTCCAGTACTGTTTTAGCTGTTAATTCAAGAATGAGAAAAAAAATAGCCAGCACATCACAGCCCTCCCCCCAAAAAGGAAATATTAACTTTTTTTTCAGTTTCAGCCCAAAATTGAAGCTGCTAACAAGTGGTCTGAAAACCTTTGGCCCTAACCAAAACTGTGGCCCAAACCAAACCTTTGGTTGTGTGAATGTGAACCAGTGAGGGCTGCTGGGGCTTGTCAGAGCATGTGGTCTGCATCCCTCTATTAAACCCACAGTATCCAAGCCAGAATATAATAAATAATGAAAGACCATATTTTACTTCCAAGCAAAATAGCCTCCACACACAGGACCACAACTAATGAAAACTGAAACTAAAATCCATGGTGCTTTTATAGTGGCTGACTTTGTGCCACGCTTGGAGTGACAGCTGATGTTGTAACTTCACAGTGGCAAATTACTAAGGAACTTACTATCCCAAATTTATAGACTTAAATTGTTACTAAAAAAAAAAAAAAAAGAGTAGCCCCCCCCCCCCCCCCCGGACTAATGGTTTAGTTAAGGCAGGAGCAATGCCCCAGTCAGAGCACCCTGTTTTTAAGAGCAGAGCTGGAATGGACAGGAGTAAGTGGGAATTGCTCCTGCCTCAGCTACACCTTATCTCACTAGGGACTGTAAGGTAGGCCTGGGGGGAGGGGGCCGGGAGGAGAGAGGGAGATAAATGGGACAAAGTACAAATTCTCGGCTTCCACTGAAAACACAATTAACCAGCCACACATAAGAAGAGCATAAAAATAGCCATACTGGGTCAGACCAATGGTCCATCTATCCCAGTATCCAGCTTCCAACATTGGCCAATTCAGGTCACAAGTACCTGGCAGAAACCCAACTTTATTTATTTATTTATTGGGATTTATTAACTTTATGAAGAGATTCACACAAGGCAGTGTACAGCAGGTACAATTTAACATAAAAGTTACAATTTTGTTAACAACATATAATAGTAAAATAACCAAGAATAAAAATACAATAAATGAGGTAAACTTGAAAACAGTAAATTGAAACCTAATCATAGTACTACTGTGAAAACAGTATCAAAAATATACACATTTAACAGCACTGGAATTCAAGTACCAGAGATATAAGTACATAAGTACATAAGTAGTGCCATACTGGGAAAGACCAAAGGTCCATCTAGCCCAGCATCCTGTCACCGACAGTGGCCAATCCAGGTCAAGGGCACCTGGCACGCTCCCCAAACGTAAAAACATTCCAGACAAGTTATACCTAAAAATGCGGAATTTTTCCAAGTCCATTTAATAGCGGTCTATGGACTTGTCCTTTAGGAATCTATCTAACCCCTTTTTAAACTCCGTCAAGCTAACCGCCCATACCACGTTCTCCGGCAACGAATTCCAGAGTCTAATTACACGTTGGCATAATACTAATGATACACCTAATGAGCATGCATTAGAACATTCAACTAACATATATGATGCTAGCAATTTTTTACAATATGGCTTACCATAGAGCTAAGGGACCAAGAGCAGATATATGATGGGTACAAGATGTGTGGTAAAGAGTCAGTTGGGATAGTTTGGCGGTTAGCTAAACTCAAGGCAAGTTTGTTGTATAGTTAAACAGATAAGGAACTGATCTAAGTTACAGTATATGTAGCAAGCTAGTCCAGGTGCAGAATGAGTGTATAGTCAGTCACCCAATGTATTAAAGGCTTGGGAGAAGAGCCAGGCAACTAGTAACAGCAATCCATTTTACCAGTCCTGGGGCAGGCAGTGGCTTTCCCATGTCCTCCAGGAACTTGTCCAAACCTTTTTTTAAAACCAAGTATGCTAACTGCTGTTACCACATCCTCCGGTAACAAGTTTCCAGAGCTTAACTATTCTTTGATTGAAAAAAAAAAATTTCCTCCTGTTTGTTTTAAAACTATTTGCATGTAATTTCATTGAGTGTCTCCTGGTCTTCGTACTTTTTGAATGGGTGAAAAATCGTTTCACGTTTACCCGTTCTGCACCACTCAGGATTTTATAGACCTCAGTCATATCCCCCCCCCCCCCCCAATCTCTTTTCCAAACTGAACAGCCCTAACCTCTTTAGCCTTTCCTTATATGGGAGGAGCTCCATCCGCAGGCGATCATTTTGGTTGCTCTTCTTTGAACCTTTTCTAATTCCGCTATATCTTTTTTTTGAGATACATCGACCAGAATTGAATGCACCATAGAGCAATAGAGGCATTATAATATTCTTAGTCTTATTTTGCATCTCTTTCCTAATAATTCCTAGCATCCTGTTTGCTTTTTTTGGCCACTAAAAATTAGCATGTGCTAACCATGTAAATGTCCATAGAAATATGAGTGTCTACATGGTTACAGTGTGCTCATTTTTAGCGTGCGCTAAAAATGCTAGTGCACCTTGTGTAAAAGACCCCCATAGTTTATTTGCCTGGTATCACTTAACTATATAATAAAACTGTTTCTGAGCTCTCTAGTTCAGCTGCAAATTGTAGTATTCAGCATATTATATATGTAAGTATGGTCTATCAGGTGTGTCAGAACAGAAGTGATCCAGCCAAATGAGTGAAAAGTTCCTGGCCTCAAAAATAAAGGCCAGCATGTGACCTTTTAAATCATTTTAAACCCTTGAAGCTCCTTTTACAAAGCAGCGCTACTGATTAATGTACACTGAATGTGAAGAAGCCCATCAGAATTGAGTGGGCTTCTTAGCATTCAGCGTGCTGCTAATCAGTAGTGCTGCATTGTAAAAGGAGCCCTTGATCTTGAAACAGGTTCATGAATTCAGTTATGAGTCTGCATGAATTAAAATCTCCCAACGTTAATAAACTTGGATATTCTAAATGACTTAAGAGGGTCATTTACTGCAGATTCATAGGAATAAAATGGGCCCTGCAACAGAGCTCATGCTGACTGTAAGTATGGACTCCCTTATTGTAATTAGTCCATTGACAACCCCTTTTAAGAGTGTGGTTAACTGGAAGACTACCATTTTCGAGGGAATCCTGTTCTACCAGAAAACACTACACCTTGCAGTTGAGTACAGATGTGTTTTAATCCTGAGGACATATGACACATAATAGCAGTTTTCCCTTCCCTTCTAGCAAGGTGAGATTAAGTAGGGGGGGGGGGGAGACAGACTGGGAGCATATGATTCAACTATTCCTATGGAACCTTGTCTCTGTTATGTAGAGTATGTGCAACTGCAGTGCAAAAATAAAACATAAAAACCTTGGATCTGATAAAAATGATAGCAAGGTATCTGTGCTTACTTATCTGTAGGCTTGGTTGGAGATTTTATCAAGTAAATACTCAGCAAGCATGAGGAGTAAAAACAGCAAAAGTTAAAACAGTGTGTATTGGCATGTCTATCATGACTAGAAATGATGGCGATGGATTGAACAAAACACATATTTTCCTCAGACATTAGGAAATGTATCAGAAACCTATACTTCTGTATGTAGCAAAATTACATGTAATACAAAATTAGTTTTCTAATAGCAGAAGTTATCTTTGGTAATAAAAGCAGAATCCACTTAAAGGTCTGGATCATGCCAAGATAAGAACGAAAGGTTTCATGCCCTTTTGTGTCCCTTCAAAACAGAACTTGCCTCTAGGGCAGACCTTTGAGTCCTTATTTTGGCTGTGGATGTCAACAGTGAAGGTAGCAGGGCTGCAAAGATTACTGGTCTGAAACAGAATTGTTAGGTAGAAGAACATGCCAGGGGATTCCTCAGCAGACAGCCAAACAATTCTTTCTTCTGCCTTTTTCAAGATGTCTCTAGCATTGGGAACCTCAAAGGAGGCTCTTATTGGGCACCAAAGGTCATAGATGATGAGCTGTGTTCCATATTTGGTTTGGTGGTGTAAGTCTACTATGGTTTCTCTTTGATAGGTCTCCATTTCATTCTGTGGCCTTTTTGGTAGTCTTCTGACCTGATCTCCTGTCTCGCTGCAGTTTTCCTTTCCCCCTCCTTTTTGAGTCTGTGGAAAGGATACTAACTTTATTAAACAGAGCAGCACTGTATCATAGGTACGTGGCTATCAGTAACAATAAAAGACTTATATACTGCTATATCGACCTAACCAGTTGCAGCTGCCTTAAAGAATGTCTTCTGCCAAAGATGATTTATCTGAGGTTCTAAGGATAAGGTTGAATCAAGTCCTACCCCTAGAATACAAGACTTACCCTCAATAGGAAAATAATTTACCTGATGAAAAAATGTTAGGAACTACAATCCCTGGATTTTTAAACCATTATTTTGTTTTATTAGTATTTAGCTTTAGGTAGTTGCTCAAGGCCCAGCGGTAAACTTTCTGCATACTGGTCGGTAATTCCTGAATAATATCAGGTAGCTTCCCTGCTACTGGAAATAATATAAAAATGTCGTCTGCATATGAGAGAAGAAGCTCTTCTGCTTTTAAATCAATGGAGCCCAAAGACAACATGACCAGATTGAACAGCATAGGGGAAGGCAGTGTAATCCATTTTACTGGCCTTTTGAAGGCTTGGTCTGCTTTCCAAGTAACTAAACTAGGGGAAAGGGGGGAATGGGACTTATATACCGCCTTTCTGAGGTTTTTCCAACTATATTCAAAGCGGTATACATATTATATACAGGTACTTATTTGTACCTGGGACAATGGAGGATTAAGTGACTTGCCCAGAGTCACAAGGAGCTGCAGTGGGAATCAAACCCAGTTCCCCAGGGTCAGAGTCCGCTGCACTAACCACTAGGCTACTAGGCTACTCCTGCTGCTTAGACTAAATATATGTAGGTGTGCCATCTAAATATTCATTGTAGATATCCTAACTGCTTGTGACCTGGTTGCACATACCTGTCCTCAGAGCAGATTGTGCCTCCTGCTTTTGGATATCTTCTTGTCTTCAGGAAAGAATATAAAAGTATTTGAAGAACTGGTAAAACATTAACACCGCATTAATGTTGTAAACAGGTTCCTGTAAAAAAGTACTAAATGCATGGTGGTATATAGTAAGCAAGACAGATTTCCTAGTGTCTTATTAAAGTGCAAGGGCTGACTTGACTTCTAGAAGAGCTGCAGTGTAGGATGTCCATGTTTGTTTCTGTAAGTTGGTGTATTATAGGGGTAATGTGCATGAGTCCTTGAATGAAGAGATTCTAAGGCCCGGGCTTCCAGACCAAGGAGGTTTAATGACAGGAGAAAGCTGTCTCCTTGCGCAGCTGTCATATTGGTATTTCCCAAAACACCAGAAGAACTAACAAGATTGAGTCACTCATCTCATCCCAGGTAACAGAACCACCCTCCTCCAATATTTCTGCAAAACTCAATTGAAGTTGCGTCATGTTGCTTCTAGGCCCCCATCCCCAACTCTGCAGCCGCTTTAATGGATCTTCTGCTGAGCAAGAAGTGCACAGCAATCATCTTGCTGAACAACCATTAACAAGCACCATACGACACACAAGCAACCTACTGGAGCAGCTTTAGCCTTTTTACAGATGTACCACACATAGACAGTCAAGTGTTTGCTATTGTTATGTAGAAATATCTTGTCATAAGCAAAAATAAAGGCATAATGCGCAGAACTGAAATCTACAGTACAGCATTGCAAATAACAAAGCAAGCTCTTGAGCGATGTCAAAAACATTTTGAATATAACCCTCCCCGATCCCCTCCTAACAGAGAAAATGCAAAACCTAGGAGGTTTAATAAAATATAAACCTCACAAGTTTGCTTTCAATTGCATTTTACAATATGGTGGCAAGCTTAGCCCACTGACTTTAGCCCATATAGTGGGCCAGATAGGCTCATTCTGTCTCCTGTCATTAAACCTCCTTGTTCCAGACTGACTATTAGTGAGACATAGTTATTTGGACAGTTATCATAGGTGGTTAGGAGGAGCAACCACAGTGAGAACTTGAAAACACTCTTTCTGGTTAATTTCATTGTTCACTTGATGATGCTGTGTTTACAGGTTTTTAAGAATGTGAGTTGGGAGCCTGGATAAATAACTAATTGTTACAAATGTGAGTAACAAGGATCAGCTTTGTTAAATATTAATGTAGATTTGGAAAGAAGTCCTGTTCTCTGGACCATCTCTAACCTGCACTGTGACAAAAGGTTAGAGATGTGGCCTGCCCTGCTCAGGACCAGAGGCATAGTGAGGTTCTCTGGCACACAGGGTATAGCGGGTTGTTTTTTTGTTTTTTTTGTGGGGGGGGGGGGGTTGTGCCCCCTGCCTATACAGTTCACTGTTCAGATCAGCTGTTTAGCTTACTTAGTGCTCAATAGATACCTTGAGCATACCTTCATTTATAGTTTATTCAGATTTGCTAAACAGCCTTTAGTAGCTAACAGGGCAAAGCAGAGTGCTTATTAATATGATAGTGAGAAAACAACTTGTGTCAGGACAGAAAGGATGCATACATACATACATCTGAAGATCAGGGATTAGAGAAAGTAAACCACTCAAATTACAGTGAGGTTCACCTGCTGCACCTAGTTGACTAGAAATATGTTTTAAGGAAAACCTTTTCTTTTTTTAAGGGACAGTTAATAGAGGGGTAGAGAGAAAGCACTGCACAGAGCTGGGCTAAAAAGAAAAAAGCTGCATGTCTGGCAAATCCAGACAGGCTAACAAAGGGCCAGAGAATTAACCAATCCATTACATGAATGAAGAGAACAGGTGGGAATGTAAGGGATAGGAATGTTGGCAAGATAAGATGGGGTATCATGTAGTGCTCTAGAAGTAAGTTCCAAGATTTTAAATTGGATACAGTAATACATAGGGAGCCAATATCTCTGAATTAGCAGAGGTTAATGTCGTATTTCCCCCTGACAGTGGTATTCCAAAGAGATTGAAACCATTTCAGATTTAGTTCTGGATGCTGCTTAGATAACATCGCAGATATCAAGAGGGCAAATATCGGGATATGCAATGAAGACTCATTGGCAATGTTCTGAATTGACCGCAGTGTGTGCAAAATAAAGAAACCAGTCTTCACAATTGAGATTTGAAAGGAAAAAGTGCTGAGAATCAATATTCCTAAATACCTAAAAATATCTACCAGATGAACCGGAGTTCCATCAATCAATGGAGTAAAAGTGAGTTGGAGGGAGTGATCAGTAAGCCAGCGAGCAGCAGTCTTATCTGGATTCAACACTAAACGATGGGAACATAGCCAATGAGTAACTAAAAAAAAGAGACTGCTATAAAGAAGGGAAGGTCAGGCACTTTAGTCTGGATCGTGTGATTCAGAGTTTTGAATGAGACAGAAAATGGTGCTGTACGCAGCACAAGAAACAATCCCTGCTGAGCAGAGCTTATAATCTATTAAAGAGAGACAAATAGAACAAATAAGAGATTGGAGGAGGGGTTCATTTATTATGGGACTGATTTAAAATATGCATATTAAACAGTCAAGGAGTTAAAATTTAAAAGCAGCCTTAGAGGTATGCAACTATTCTTACGCAGTCTGCATGTTGGAACCTATAGCAGTATTAACTGGACTTGTAGTGTCAATCAACCCTGTCTCTGAAAAGGCAGCACTGCAAATAATATGTAACCCAAGAACAGAACTCAAAACAGAGGATTGCAACCCCAAATGTCATCGTAAAACTTGCATTTAGGGTCGCAACTTGGATGGGTGCACCATAAAGATGTCATTGGCCCATGCCTCCAAAGGGTTGCATGAACTGAGTCATGACCAAAGCAAGATAACCACTGCCCTACCCAATACACCAGCTATTGGGAAAACAAAACAACCCAGACAGCTACAGATTTGTAAACAAAGTAAACAGGAACAGAATATTGCACCTCACTCATACACAGCACTGTTATTTATGCACCAATGTGGGCAGTTCATCATTGCATTCTTACTTTTACTCTAGATCCATTATTTAGAAATCCCAGACAAGATCACAGCTATTCAGAAAGAAGTGATGAGCAGTAGATTTCAGTGGTGGGTTGTTTTTGTTTTTCTGCCTTGTCATGGAAGATGCTGACCCAAGCTATTCTGGATTTGCTTCCTTTTCACCAGTGCAGCTGAAGTGAAAGAGGAAATTCTCTGATCTGGTGCCTACTCCTTCTTTTTAACCCAGTGGATGTTGGAAAGAAACTTACACAAGGGGTCTTTCTTATTTCTTATGTATTTATTTCTTATGGCATTTATATCCCACGTTTTCCAGTTCATATTGTTTCGGTTAAAATTTGTAGTGTTTATTATATCACTTGCTATACCTCCTTTCACAAGTTTAACAGAATGGTTTACAGTATAAGGGGTCCAATTACAAAGCAACAGTAAGCCCACCATGGACTTACTGCACGACAATCCAGAGCTACTGCCAGCCCAACACAGGCGCCGGCAGTAGTTTCATCCCCAGCACGTAGCACTTCTGTTCTAGTGGGAATATTAGAAAAATCTTTCTACAGGGGGTTACCCCATTGGCAGCATGCACCAGGTTAGCGTGGGAACCTATTCAAAAAGGCATACTCTACTGACCCAACATAAATGCTTACATTCTCCAACACAGTAAAGCCAACAATCGTACTGGACATTATATAATCTTCCCTTTCTTCGAACCCCTTTGTGCCTGACTCTAATGTGCCCTATTCGACCACAACATCACCTGTATTCGTTTCTCTGCTGGACTTGGCTAACGCCTTACGGCACTGTGTAAGCCACATTGAGCCTTCAGATAGGTGGGAAAATGTGGGATACAAATGCAATAAATAAATAAGCCATAACTACACCCCCAGTCATGGCCACGTGGTAAGTGCAATCTTACCACATGGTCATTTCTTTTTTTTAGCCTTTTTACTCGCTTCAGTAAAAAGGGCCTTGGTGTGCGGCAAAAACGGCTGCCGCCACTAGCAAAGGGCCCCTTTTACCACAGCTTAGTAAAAGGGCCCCTAAAATAGGCAGAGGCAAAAGGAAGGAATGCAGCCTAAACTGTAGGTTATCACTCCCCATGAGACCCAGTTAATTAAGGTGTGTTGGGGGAGGGGGCAGTGTAACACATTAAAAAATGGGCAGATGAGACTGATTACTACTACTACTAATCCTCCCCCAAAATGTGGTCCAATGTGTTTGAAGTTTCACATTTAATATATTGCTTGTTCAAATAAGCAGTTTACAGTCTAAAATACTGTATTTAAAATGTGTACAATAACATAAAGCACATCTGTGAACATAACTTGTATTAAGGTAGAAACTCTATGCACACACACACCTTAAAAAGAAACGTGAACAAAACAGATGTATTGTTTTGTCATTACTTGTGTGTTTTTTTTTCTAAAATATTCAGAGCCTTGCAGTCCAGTGTGCAACTCCTATAATATTTATTTAAATTTGTTACTTTTTTTTTTTCATAGCTCAGTCTCAAGAGGAAGAGAGAGAGAGAGAGAGTGTAGATTAGCAGTTTAGAAATGGCTCCTTTTGAACTGCCTTACCCTTCTTGCTGTCAGACACAAATGCTTTCGCTACCACTTCCTCCCCTCCCCCACCTGCCACTACTGCTTCATTCTCTATCCCTGCTTTACCTGCCTGTTAGTGATTCAGATATGCGTTTAATTTTCTTTTGTTATAAATTCTGTTGTGAAAACAGTGACTGAATCAGAATCTTTAATTGTTGTGTACAGTGACACTTGACACTTGATGATTGAATTGTTGCTCTTTATACCTGTTGCCCTGGAATTGTGGTGGTACCCTCTAATTTGTTTATTTGTTACTTGTATACCATAAATTCTATCCTTTTAACATCTAATGGTTAAATATATTATCACATTCCATTTTATTTTTTTCAGATCGAGGGAATGTTTGGATACTGCTCTATTCAAATTATCCCATCCTTTTAGGCTAGATAGGAACATACGGAAGAGTTTCAGGAGCTATGCTCTCTTCATGCTTTCCCAACTTTGAGGAAAATTACTACTGGTAGATTTTATACCAAGACTCTTTATTTTTGCCACCTCATTTGTTATATTTTAGTGCATTTGATCCTATATGGTTATGAACTTTGCAAATTTTAGGCATTTCTAGAATTTACTACTGGTCGGTCTCTCTTCCTCCCCCTGCGCAGCCCAGCATCTGTGTCCCTTCCCTCCACCTGCCCACAGTCTGGTGTCTTCCCCATTTCTCCCTGCCCCCAGCACTGCAGCGTTGCAGATCAAGTTAGCCTTGTTGCCTGCTGGCCCAGAAGTTTTCCCTCTGCATAATTTCCTGTTCCCGCATAGGTGGGATGATGCAGAGGGATAGCTTCTGGGGCCAGCAGTTGATGAGGTTGCCTTGATCTGCAACCTGCTGGAATGGTTGGAAGACTTCAGCACCGGGGGGGGGGGGGGCAGGGAGAAGAACGTGGGTGAGTGGAGGGAAGGGAGACAGATGCCGGGCTACGGGGTGGGTGGGAAGAGAATGCACCCGTGAGCGAGGAGAGAGAAATCAAGAGGACATGGGGAAGAAAGGTGGGGAAAGAGAAACACAGGGGGAGGGACAGGGACATAGAGGGATATGGACAGAGAAGAAATATCAAAATAGTCAGGAGACCCTGAAAAGAGCAGAAGATAGATGGTACTGAAGGGGGAGGGAGAGAAAATGGGAAACTATAGGTCAGTAAGCCTCATTTTGATGGTTGGAAAAATAATGGAGAATCTGCTGAGAGGATAGTGAACTTCTTGGAATCCAATGGGTTACAAGATCTGAGGCAACATGTTTTTACCAAAGGAAGATCATACCAAATGAATCTGATATCTTCGACTGGGCGGCCAGAGAACTGGATTGAGGACATGCTCTAGATGTAGTCTACTTGGGATTTCAGCAAAGCCTTTGACAGGAAACTTCTGAATAAACTCAGAAGGCTGACATTAGGACCCAAACTGCTGAACTGGTTTACAAACTTGGGAGGGGGAGAATTCTGTATATAGCATCGAAAAGATCCGCGTTGAGCCTCCTTTCTGTAAAGGTGCCTAAACTTTTATAGAATTCTGACGTAGCGTGCAAATCGCTCTTAACTTTGTGCACCGGACTTAATGCCTGATAGAACTAGGTGTAACCCAAAGTTAGTTACAGATCAACACTATTCTATAAGTTGGCGCTTAAACTTTTGGGAATGCACATGACCCGCTTATGCCTTTCCCATGGCCACGTCCCCTTTTGGATTGTGGGCGGAAAAAGGTACCAAGTTATAGAATAGTGAGCAGGGGAGATCTATGTTCAACTTAGATGGCCATTTGGTGCCTATTTCCTCATTAAGTTGCACACATCTCAGATCCATGTGCCAGTTTAGCAGGTTCAGGGTCAGAACAGGTGGTGTTCCACCTTTACCCCTATTCAGTTTAAGGTATGGATACTAGGACCTGTAGCAGGTTCTCCCATAGTTAGCAAAGCTGTGTGGTTGTCACCTGAAGGTCCTTTGGATATTTTCTGGGTTCGGTTTAATTGAACCAGGTATCTTTGAGATTCATATTGTCTTGTGTGCTCTGTTTGGGCTGATGAGGAGCTGGCTTTCTTGTTGCTTGTGGGTACCAATGACAAAGTGTGGGAGGGTGGTTCTGGAAGCCAAATGTATGATCTTAAGTAGAAATTTGTGAATCTGGTAGTTCTGGATTTCATTCTCAAAAAGCTCCCTGGTCCACATTCAGGACCCAAGAGGCAGGCAGAGCTCCAGCATCTCAATGTGTGGATGAGATGATGGTGCAGGGAAGAGGGAGTTAGATTTGTTTAAGACCTGGGCAGCATTCTGGGAAAGGATGAGTTTCACCTTAACCATGTTGTAACCAGGCTACTGGTGCTGATATTTAAAGAGTAGCTTTAAAACTAGAACTTAGGCAAAGTCAATAATCACTCAGGAGCACATGGTTCAGAGTACGTTTCTTGGAAGGATACTATCAAAATAAGGAAGTTAGGGCATCCTGCTAGGTTGCAACAAAGGCAAAAGTAAGCCTGGTTCCTTTAAGGGAAGAACAGATTTGTATCTTATTTCTGTCTTTAATCTGTCAACTGCTAAGCAGTTTGTAAATAAAAATGCATACTGAAATGTCTGGCTACAAATACTATAGAATCCTAAAACTAAGATGAGAGAGTTATTTCTACCTCTTCATTCAGTGCTGTTGGCATTTCAAAGACCCAGTGAACATATTGACATTATCAGTTGATCTTTGACAATAGAGTGCAAGCTATTCAATTCATTTGGCCTACTACATCTTCCAAGTGTACAACTGTGGAACCCAGGAAAGTTTTTGGTGATGATGTGAAGACGAATCTAACAAGTCAGCAGTGTAATTGATTTATTCACTGTTGAGTACAATGTGTTTGCCATGGCAAGTAACAGTCTATGCCATACTGCCGACAGCTCTGCTGGTTCTGCACCTCAAGCACAGGAAGTCCACATCAGAAGAAGAGGGACCAACAGAGCTGTCAGCTGTGCAGCCTAGGCAGCAGCTCCACATCTTTATACTACTTTTAATTTTCTAGAAGCAGTGGGGCTGGCGGGCAGGGGTAGGGTAAGTAAGCTGCTGAACCAGGAGAAGGGAAGATGCTGGGACAGTGCAAAAATGCCAAGAGTGGTCCATCTCAGAGAGTGAAATTTTACTCCTGGTGCATTCAGGGTATAAATCTGGCATAGTGGTGAAGGAACTGAGGCATTAGGATGGGGCAGCTGGCTATTTGTATTGCAAACAACACAGCACAAGAGAACCTTCAGAAACAGGATAAAAGGAAGCTCTTTATTGGAAGGACCTGACACTGGCCGTGTTTCGGCGACCAGGCGCCTGCATTGGGGGTCTAGCAAAAAATACAGAAATTTACAAAGTACATACAATGAAAAACTGTTTAGATATTAAAAACAATATTGTTGAGCTAAACTTTAACCAAAGAATGAAATGAAATATTGCTGCCTAATTATGGTCAGAATGAGATGAAAAACTCTTATTTGTTTACCACAACAAAGTTCAATGTTCATGTGTAAATGAATCACACTGCTTCACTGATATAAAGAGCTATACTGAAAATAATGGCAAGAAAAGTAAAAGTATCTTCATCTCATTCTGACCATTGTTAGGCAACAATGTTTCATTACATTCTTTGGTTAAAGTTTTGCTCAACAATGTTGTTTTTTGGAAACAATATTGGATATTTGTTGAGAATTCATCAAATGCAACTATACCTAATTATGTAGTTATGCTTTTATTTGAGTTGTGTGTTTTATATACGAAAGCATCTTTTTAATATCTAAAGAGTTTTTCATTGTATATAATTTTTATATTTCTGTATTTTTTGCTAGACCCCTGACGCAGGCGCTTGGTCGCCGAAACATGGCCCGTGTCAGGTCATAGTAACATAGTAAATAACGACAGATAAAGACCTGTACAATCTTTCCAGTTGAGGCCACTTTGGGTAGATTCATACAGAAATATTCTATTAATATATGTGAGGAAGTGGTCATCCCTAAGATGCCAACTTTAGTCTTATGACTCTGGTGTAGCAAAATCAGCAACATTATCTGACATGGTCCCCACATGTGTGTGACTGAGACCATATCTTGGCAGAGCTGTCGTGACCCACTGTGCAAATCATGCACCTGTAAAAACTGTCACTCCACACATGTGCATGATTTGCACAGTGGGTTCTAAATTTTAGAACAGGGTGACTCTGCACATGCATCCAAAGTTCCTTCCGGGGTAGTGTCCAACTTCATCTTAAGCAGTCAATTGTCCTGCCAAAAGTTTTTTTTTTTAAGGCTTCTTGCCCATAAAGATGAAAGTGCACTGTCCACAGTGGATTGCAAGAGAGCCCTGGCTTTCTTTTTGGATTAGACTAAAGTTCTTAGGACGTTCACCTAGCTTTGTTTCTTTTGTCTGTAATCAACTGGAGGCTACTGTCACCAAAAGCATGTTACCCAGCTGGCTAACACATTGCATTTTCCTC
Source organism: Microcaecilia unicolor (assembly GCF_901765095.1). Classification (NCBI taxonomy): domain Eukaryota; kingdom Metazoa; phylum Chordata; class Amphibia; order Gymnophiona; family Siphonopidae; genus Microcaecilia; species Microcaecilia unicolor. The sequence continues at coordinate 93,424,478 of NC_044036.1, read as the reverse complement.
ACTTATGCTAGGTAGGCTTAACTCTTGAGGGTCATATTGCAGCTCAATGTGAGAACTATGGCTGCATCAGTAGCCCCTTGAGATCAGCTTCTAGAAGGAAGTTGTGAGGCTGTAGCATGGACTTCTGTTCATATATTCACATTGCATTACTCTCTTTAGAAAGGCTTCCAGTGCAACAGTAGGTTTGGCCAGTCAGATTGCCGGAAAGCTTGTGGATTAGAATCCAATGCCATCCCCTCTAGACCCATTTCTAGGCTACCTTCTTTGGGGGGGGGGGGGGGGTGGAAAGGAAGGCAAGAAAAAGCTAGAGGCCACTAAATACATTTATTGGTGTCTGCCTGTTATTAGAATAGCCTTATTGGGTCAGACCAGTGATCCATCTAGCCCAGTATTCTGCATCCAACAGTGGCCAATCCAGGTCACAACTACCTGGCAGAAACCTAACATTCCATTCTACCGATGCCGGGACAAGCAGTGACTTCTCTCATGTCCATCTCTATAAGATAATTGGACTTTTTTTCTCCAGGAAATTGTTCAGACCTTTCTTAAACCCAGATATGCTAACCGCTGTTACCAGGGGCGTAGCTACGGGTGGGCCAAGGCCCGCCCACCTGCCTGCAAAGTCTCCCACATTCAGCGGGAGACTCCCGCTTTGGCAGGTCATCTTCCGCACTCCCGCCAAAGCGGGAAAGTCTCCCACTGCCGCTGCAATGATCCTCCGCCATCACTGCGATGATCCTCCGCCGCCGCTGCTTCTCTGTGAGCAGCCTCAGCAAAAGAAGAAAATGAAGCGCGGGACCGCAGCAGCCTTCAGGCATGCGCTGTCGGCTCTGCCGTCCTCTGCCCCCGCTGACGTCAATTTCCTGTTCCGACGAGGGCTAAGGACCGGCAGACCGACAGCGCATGCCTGAAGGCTGCTGCGGCCCAGTGTTGCCAGGTGGGCAGTTTTACCGCCCAATTGGGTGGTTTTCCGCGACCCGCCACGGGCAAAAATTTCCCGCGGCGGGTTGCGGTTTTTTGGGCTTCTTTTTTTTCTTTTGGGCGGTTTTCAGGCGATTTTTTCGGCCGCGGGGGGCGGGGTTAGTGACGTTCTGGGCGGGGCCAATGGCGAGGGAGGCGGGGCCGGTGATAGGGGAGGCGGGGTTGGGGGTGTCAGGGGCAGGGGCAGGGTTTGAGTTTGGGCGGGTTTTGGGCTGGATTTAGGCTGGTTTGGGTGGGAAAAAAAAGTTTCCACCTGGCAACCCTGCTGCGGCCCCGCGCTTCATTTTCTTCTTTTGTTGAGGCTGCTCACAGTGGCAGCGTGTAGAAGGGATGCAGTTGAGCTGATCTCAGCAGCCGTTTGGGTGCCTGGGGAACTAAGGTACGTGGATGCTGGGGTAGAGGAAAAATATTTTGTTTGGAAGGAGAGGAGGAAGATAGTGTGTCAGGGTGTATGTTGCATGGGGGGGGGAGAGAGAGAGAGATCAAAGATGTTGGATGGGGACAGAAAAAGGGGAGACACTGGATGAAAGGAGGAAGAGAGAGGAGATGAATAAAAGGAGGGAGACACTGGACAGAAGGTGGAGAGCGAGAGAAGATGTTGGTGGAAGGGAGAGAGAGAAAGGGGACATGCTGGATGGAAAGAAAGAGTTGGGATGCTGGATAGAAGAGGGGTACAGAGAGAAAGATGAATGGAAAGAGGGGACATGGAAAAGGGCAGGGGAGAGACAAGCTGTTGGGGAGAAGGAAGGGGAGCAAGGGGGAGACCTTGGTTGGTCAGATGGAGAGAGAAACAGGAGAAATGCTGGATGAAAGGAGGGAGAGAGAGGAAAAATGCTAGAAGTAGGGCGCACTACTCATGCCTATATATACATATTAGTGCCCACCCATATTAGCTCTGGGCCCAGCCAAAATGTCAGGTCTGGCTACGCCACTGGCTGTTACTACATCCTGTGGCCACGAGTTCCAGAGCTCAACTACTATTTGAGTGAAAATATATTTCCGCATTTCCATGTAATTTCATTGAGCGTCCCCTGGTCTTTGTACTTTTTGAAAGAGTGAAAAATCGATTCACATTTACCTGTTCTACTCCACTCAGGATTTTGTAGACCTCAATCATATCCCCCCACCCCACCCCACCCCCTTAGCTGTCTCTTTTTTCCAAGCTGAAGAGGTCTAACTTCTTTAAGCTTCTTCATACAGGAAGAGTTCCATCCCCTTTATAATTTTGGTTGCTCTTCTTTGAACCTTTTTCTGATTCCATTATATCGTTTAGATACAGCAACCAGAATTGAACACAATACTCAAGGTGAGGTCGCACCATGGAGTAATACAGAGGCGTTATAATAATATATTTTGCATGCCTTTCCTAATGATTCCTAGCATCCTGTTAGCATTTTTTTGCTGCCGCCACACACTGGGCAGAAGATTTCAGCATATTGTCTACAATGACACCTAGATCTTTATCACCTCACTCATCGTTCTGATTTCCAGATCATTTATGAATTGTGTTAAATAGCACTGGTCCCAGTACAGATCCCTACTGCACTCCACTATTCATCCTCCTCCATTGAGAAAAATGACCATTTAACACTACCCTCTGTATTCTGTCCAATAACCAATTCCTAATTCACAGAAGGACATCGCCTCCTATCCCACGATTTTTTGAATTTTTCTCAGGAGTCTTTGATGAGGAACTTTGTCAAAAGCTTTCTGAAAATCTAGATATACTAGAGCTACATCAACTGGCTCACCTTTAGCCACATGTTTATTCACGCCTTCAAAGAAATGAAGCAGATTGGTGAGGCAAGACTTCCCTTGGCTGAACCCATGCTGACTCTGTCCCATTAAACTACATTTGTCTATGTGTTCCATAATTTTATTCTTTATAATAATTTCCACTGTTTTGCCCAGCACTGAAGACAGGCTTACCGTTCTGTAATTTCCCATATCACCCCGGAATCTTTTTAAAAAATTGACGTTACGTTGGCCACCCTCCAATCTTCAGGGTTGCAGTGCCTTTGATATTTTTCTCATTTTATTTTGTATTGAAGACAGCCTGTGGCTAGGAAGTCCCATTGCTATGAGGACTTTCTATCCTGCTTGTCCTTGGAGAACACCAGCTACATGTTAGTAATTTGTATCCTGCTGTCCAAAGTGAAAGCAGTCCTTGCATAACCACCCACTTAAGTTTTGTTGATAGACTGAGGTGGTTATATGTGATAATGGCAGGCGGGAAGTGCCAGGAATGCACATTGAGGTTTAGTAAAAGCTTCTAGATCATTGAAGCTGGTGTTTCCCATGCCAGGCTTTGTCCGTGATATCACCCATGTTGTGGTGACCTTTTTCACGCTGTCACAGAATACTTGTTACTTTTGGTTTTCTGTGCTCTCCCATCAGGCTTTTCCACTTTTCTGAGCCTTTTGGCACAGATGTAGGTTATTGGAGCTTTATGCTTGTACATGCTCTAAAAATACAGAAATTCTGTGGAGAGGTGAAGTCTGAGATTTCCACTTTCTCTGGTCTTGGATTGTCTCTGTTGTCTGTGCTCTGTCTATGGGATTGCCAGGATTCTAAGAGTATAGACTTGCTAAACCAGTTTATGCAGCCAAGTATATATTTGCTTTTTCTTGGAAAGAAGATGTCATTCTGTCTTTTTGATTCAAGCAAGGTGTTTGTTTTTCTTTTGGGGGGGAGGTTGTGTGTTTGTTTGTTTGTTTTTGTTTTAATTGCTTTGAAATAAGTTAGCTTAACTTTTTTTTAAAGGATCGATTTGGAGCTGTGTAACATTTTGTAAGTATTTGAGATGAATCAGCTGCTAACTGAACAGCAATTATGATATGACACTTGTATCCCACTAACTCTCACCACTCTCTTTTTATGAACCTTCCTAACTGGTTATCTTTTGGAGTAAAGTTTAGGTGCTCATTTTCAAAACATATAGATTTACAAAATTACATAGAGGCATATTTTTAAAGCCCTTAGACTTAAAGTTCCATAGTAATGTATGGAACTTTGTAAGTCTATGTGCTTTAAAAATTAGCCTCATCACGTCCTAGTGCTCCTCTGTCACATCCCTGGAGCCATCTTCCCATTCCATATTCACCATAGTCCCATACTGAGCTCTACTTATGTGTTTTGTTACTTGGAGAATGTTGTGACCATTAAATGATATTGGTAAAAACAACTTACTTTATAGAATAATCCCAAAAATAGGCACTGTAGGGGTATGTCCCTGTGTCTCCCTTGCTGGTCTTGGCCTATACAAGCCTATGACATCTGGTTACTAGAAGATGGCTGCTGCAAACCTTTGACCTGCACCTCTCTGTGTCAGAGTCAGCTTCAGTTTGTGGAAAATCACTGACAGGCTTGCTGAAGCCAAGAACACTCTGTGCTCCAATTATTCTCCTTCTATCTCGGAGATGATGAGAAGGGAGGCATGCATTGTACCAGAAGTTACCATTTCCAAGGTCACAAAGAAAATAACAAGAACTCTTCTTGCCATGCACAGGATGGTACAAGAGGATAATTGGTATCACCTGACCGAGAGGCGCTGGAAGAGCGGGAAGAGTTGGGGAGTTAGTTAGTCGGAATCCTTGGAAGAAGGTGGAGGTGGAAAGACCAGTGACCTAAGAAGGTCCACCAACTGATGAACTGTGTATCTGGAAGAGTACCGTGTGATTCAGCTACCTACAAGGTGTGACCTGTGCCTTTGCTGACTGCTGCAGAGTGCCTGTCGTGGCTCTGACGAAGACTCGCTGATCCCTCAGCTTGAGTCTGGGAAGTAACCTGTGCTACTCCTGAGAGGCGTCCCCGGAGGTTGCCTGGTGAGAGACACAGTGATCTATATCCTATTAGTCTGGGTTAGCGAGTGGTGATTACCTGAGCATAAGGCTGGTGTTAGCAGCTTCTTTCCCGACCAAGGTTATGACTAATTACCATACTACCTCGTAACATAGTTATTGCATTCTAATCAGTTGTGCAAGTTTACCTAGCAACCAGTAAGAAATGTGTGTAGTGTGAGAATATAGTTGTAAGAATTACTGCCAGTATTTTTGTTCAGCCAAAGCTTTGCCAAATCTCTATTTTGTATATATTTTTTTATATTATCCATAATAAAGCTAATATATATCTCAGCCTGATTTCTCAGCTCTCTCTCTGACCGAAATAGTGGCATGTAGGGCCATAGCCAAGGTTTTCCCCCTTCCCCTAGACAGAGAACAGAATATTTTGCTTGCGGATAGTTCTGTTGGGAAACCTTGTTTCAGGTAATTTATTATCTGGGAAATCCACCTACAGCACCTTTGTGCCTTGTTGTAAAAAGTCATCACGAACCATCCCCAAATGTACACAAATTACACCTGCAAGTTTAAAATGTGTGTATTTATTTATATGCATGTATATTTATTTGTTTATTTGGTACATTTGTATCCCACATTTTCCCACCTATTTGCAGGCTCAATGTGGCTTACATAGTACTGTAAACGGCGTTAGCCGATTCCAGTATGAACTAATACAATTACAAGGTGATATTGTGGTAGAGAGAGGTACATGTGTGGTAAATACAATTTGGGGGAACATTAGAGAGGGAGAGTTTGGATATGTCCATTATGGTCTTTGGTTTCATTATGCCACAGGTATCCAGTTTTTTTTATGTTGGGTTGGTGGAATATGCTTTTCTGAAGTTTAGGTGGTCGACCGTAGTTTTTATTACTTTTGGTAATGTGTTCCATAGTTGTGCGCTTAAGTAGGAAAAGCTGGATGCATAAGTGGATTTGTATTTGAGTCCTTTGCTGCTTGGGTATATCATAACTCTGCCCAAGCTATGCCCTCAGAAATGCCTATATGCAGTTATATAAAAGGTGTGTCAAAAGATAGCACGTACTAGTTTTTAACACACCCATGTGTATCTTGAGTCCTCTTTCTGCATGTAAAACGAGGTTCGCACTTGGAAAGGGTTTTATGAATTAACTCCTTAGTGAGTTGTGACCATCTGACACCTCCTCCCCTTTTCTCAAAGCTTTCACAAATTGGATGCAACTTTCCCATTGCATTAGATCATGATTTGGGGATATACATATTCCATCCAACATGACAGATGGTTGTCAGAAATCCTGGTTGCTCCTTTAGTCTACTGGGGTTGAATTTCTAATTCATATCTAACTTTTCTATTTTTGCACAGTACCTAATTGTCTGTCTAAAGTTTTGTATCCTGACATAGGATGAGTGCTCATAGTGAAACTGTCTGCATTTTAGATAGATACCTCTCAAGGCGTCTGAGGATCTCAAGGTGATGAAACAATGTGACAAGGTGGTGGCCACAGCCAGAAGAATGCTAGGCTGCATAGAGAGGGGTATAACCAGCAGAAGAAAGGAAGTGTTGAGGCCCCACTTGGAGTATTGTGTTTGGTTTTGGAGGCCTTATGTTGCTAAGGACATAAAGATTTGAAACGGTTCAGAGAAAAGTGATGAAAATAGTATGGGGTTTGTGCCACAAGACTTATGAGGAGAAAATTGATGATCTGAAGATGTAGACCCTGGAGGAAGGAAGAGATAGGGGTGATATGATATGGACATTCAAATATTTGAAAGGTATTAATATACAGACAGGAAGGTGGTAGAACAAGATAACATGAATTGAGGTTGCAGGGGGGCCGACTGAAGAATAACATCAGGAAGTACTTTTTCACAATGAGGGTGGTAGTGGAAAAAAAACAGTAATGGAATTAAAAAATGTGTGGGGTAAACACACAGGAATCCTGTATAGAAGGAATGGATCCAAAGAAGCTTAGCGGTGATTAGATAGCAACACCAGTAATTGAGAAGCAAAGCCAGTGCTGGGCAGACTTACGGTCTGTGCCCTGGCCATAGCTGGACAGATTCCGCTTCAGTAGTTAAGGCCAGTGCTGGGTAGACGTCTATGGTCTGTGCCCTGAAAATGGCAAGGACAAATCAAGATCAAGTATGCATATGTAGTATTGCATTGTACCTAATACTATGAGTATCTTTTTGGACAGACTGGATGGACTGTACAGGTCTTTATCTGCCGTCTGTTACTATGTATGTTGAATGGTTTCTTGAGCTAGGGTAGGCAGGAGATGGCAGTTCTTGTGTAACTTCTCTAAGTTTATCCTTAATCTATATTTTGCTGCATGACTTATTTTTGTGTGTTGGTTATTCTAACTGACTTCTACCTTTTTTTGTAGGGTTTGTATTTCTTATTCTTGGATTTTTTTTTCTGTATTTGATTTATTTGATTTGCAATTAAAAATCTGTGCAGTCTATAATGTGTATTGAGTGTCAGTTTGGCTATTCCACCTATGTTTACTAAGGTGCGCTTATGGGCGCGTTAGCATTTTTAACGCGTGTAAGGTGCGTTAGAAACACTAACGCACCTTAGTAAATATACTCTTGTATCAATTGCACAGTTTGTTGGTTGTTATTTTAAAATCAAATCTTTTGCGTTGAGAACTGAAGTTAAATCTGGCTGTATATTTTCCCCAGCAGTTCAATGGAATCTTCACAGAACAAGATCAGAGGTCTTGTGGCAGCAACAGTCACGCCTATGATGGAAGATGGGTAAACTTTGATCATTTGCTATTTCATCACAAGGGTGAAATTTATGGCTAAGCATTTCAAGGACCTTTTTGGAGCTGATAGCTAAATTTTGCAAGGCAAAATATGGTTCCTTTTCAAATTCAGTTTCTAAGCTATGAATTGCTAAATAGACCTGTAGTACTGTGCAAGACATAAGGGTCACCTGAATCTGAGACATCCCTGCAAATCTCTACTTCATATAGACACATCAGCTGAGATGATTGCAGCAGATAAATATTTTGTTTTCTGTAATTGTAATTTTTGGTTTTACAAAAGGCAATGACTTAATAAATGTCACCACAGTTTTACTTAGGGTCCCATCCACCCATTGGATTTCCTAGGGCAAAAGTTTTCCTGCTGATTCACCTAATTGGGTAGTACAGGTTTCATCTTGGACTCTACCCCCTATCCTAGCTTAGTTTATCAAGAGACCTTGCTTCTTACAGCTAGCCCTACTGATTTAATGCAACCTCCCTCCCCCCACACGTTTTAACTGCGTTACTTGCCTTTTTGTTTTATTGTAATCTCAAGAAGCAGGGTTCATCTTCTGTATCTGTCTGTAAAGCACTGTGTGCATCTGGTAGTACAATACAAATAAAACTGCTTTTCATACAGTGTGCCGGCAATGTACAGCACAGCCTTGGTTTCTTAATCAAATAGATGACATGGGAATTTAGGCTTTCAGGATTGCTTATTTCCCAAGCTCCAAGCTTTGTGTTCTGCTTTGCTTATATGGGGAATAAGCAGAACTTATTAACCAAAGTGAAGGCATGTGTGTATGGTGGTGCGTTTGGGGGGTGGGGTGTAATCTATTGCTATGTAAGCTTGGGTTCCTGCCTATTTCTGTATCTGAATTTCAAACTTCTTGATCATTTTTGCACTATGTTTGACAGGTATATCATTCTGAAATAAGTGGTAGCACACGTATTAAAATAATAGGTGCTCACACACTGAGCTTTTTTGGGAATCTTGAGCCATGGGTGTGTGTTCAGGTTTCTAGAAATTCTACTTCTTTTCACAAACAGTTTGCACTTAATGGAAGTTCAACAACCTTTTGGTAACCAGTCCAGTAATGTTTTGCCTTGTTTTGTTCCAGGAAAATTAATCTTTCCGTCATAGGCCAATATGTGGATTACCTATCGAATGTCCAGGGTGTTCGGAGTGTTTTTGGTGAGTGTCTGTCTTAATTTTTAATTTTGTATTTGACCACAGAAGTGGAGGAACACCAACTTCTACAACATAGCAAGAACAGTCTTGAAAGAGTAGGGTAAAAGAATGGCACTTCAAAGACACGAGGGAGTCAAAGGTTCTTTTCACAGTGTTTTATTTTAAAAACTCAACACAGACCCGTGTTTTCGATGTCTGTCTCGGGAGTCTGTGCTAAGATGTATAAAATGTAGAAACGCTATGTATTAGATAACCTTCGAAAGACATGCAAATCATACTTCAAACAACAAGAGATGGAGCCAAAGAGCTCTTTTTTTTTAAAGTTGTTTAATACACAGCATTTTTACATTTTATATATTTTAGCACAGACTCCTGAGGCAGGTGCTTGGTGCTGAAACACAGTTCCATGTCAAGTCTTTAGGGTAGAACATTGTGGAAAGAACCTTTGACTCCCTCGTGTCTTTGGAAGTGCCATTATTTTACCCTACTCTTTCAAGAATGTTCCTTTAACATTTTTTTATGCCTTGCCCTTAAAGGTTCTAATTTGAATTTGTTTTCACCAGTCAGATTTTATCTTTTGAGAGAAGGGAAAGAGAGAGAGACCAGGGTCTCCCAAACCTATCCTACTGACCTCCCAGTTGGGTTTTCAGGTTATCCACAATGAAAATATATGTGACTGGTTTGCATAGTCTAATGTCTTCAGTATATTTGTGTTTCTCATGCATAGTTTCAAGTTTTAGCTTTACTCATATTTGATATACCCTACCAAGAGGTACTTTTTAAAGTGGTTTACAATCAGTAAAATCGATATACATTATCGAAATCTTGAAAACTCTACTGGTTGTGGGAATCTCCAGTATGGGTTTGGAAATCCCTGTTTAAACCGTTAAATTGTCCTCACTTTATGTACAAAGCTGACCAAACAAACAAGTAATTTTGGTGAAAACTAAACAAACCAATTGCTTTTGCTGCCATTTGTTGGCTAGAAAGAGCAACCATATTCTCTCTCCGTTCTCTCTGATTTATATGCTTAAGCCCTAATATTCCCCTGCAGGTGGACAATCAATGTACAGAGCTTGAGCTAGGGGACCTGTCCTGAATTGGCCTTTTGCCCTGTTGTCAGGTTAAAATTTTATGTTCTCATGATGCTACAGTACTGTGTACCTTTTGCATAATTCACATTCCTTAGTGTATTGAGTTGAACTTTTTTTCTTTTACTTCTGAAATAGTGAATGGCACAACAGCGGAGGGCTTGTCCCTGACCACAGAGGAGAGGAAGCAGCTGTCAGAAGAGTGGGTAAAGCAAGCAGTAGGCAAGTAAGTGGCACTCTGGAGATGAAGGAATATGAATAGTTGTACTTGCAGACTCTGTTAGTCACTCTTGCTGAATTTTATCAGAGCTTATTTTTAAATCCATGGACAAGATTAAATCCATTCAGATGAGAGAATCTAATCACAAAAGGAGTGTGTTGCAGTTCTGTTCCAAACATGATTGTTGTTGTTGTTGTTGTTGTTACTTCTGCATTCCCCAGGGCTTTAATGTAGTTTTTATCCTGGGTCTATGAACTACAAATCCATACACCCATGATACTGACAATAGAACTGATAATATTTCATGAAGAAAGCACATCATCACTATATATACCCACATCAAAAGAAATTATACGATGTGATACCTGCCAGTGAGCCTTCTCAGGAGTAGCTCCCACGCTCTGGAATTTACTTCCAGAGGGGCTGCGTATTACTCAAGACTACCTCTACTTCGGGAAGCAGGTGAAAGTCTATTTCTTCTCCCAAGCCATTAATACATAGGTTGACTGACTATACGCTCATTCTGCACCTGGACTAGCTTGCTACACACACTGTAACTTAGATTAGCTCTCATTTCTTGCTTAACTATACAAAGAACTTGCCTTGTATTTAGCTAACCATCAAATTATCCCAGCTGACTCTGTACCATGCATCTTGTTCCCATCATACATCTGTTCTTGGTCTGTCAGCTATATGTTAAGCATATTGTGGAAAATCTTTAGCATCATATCTGTGTTAGTTGAATGTTCTAATGCATGCTTATTAGGTGTACCATTAGTTTTATGCTAACATTGTAAAACTTCAGTGCTGTTAGATGTATATATTTTTGATACTGTTTCACAGTAGTTCTATTATTAGGTTTCAATTTACAGTTTTTAAGTTTACCTTGTATTTTTATTCTTGGTTATTTTACTACTTGTTATGCTGTTAACAAAATTGTAAGTTTTATATTAAACTGTACCTGCTGCACATCGCCTTGGGTAAATCTCTTCATAAAGGTGGTTAATAAATCCCAGTAAATAAATAAAACTGAAACACATGAAATTGCATAATATTTTCTTCTCCACTCTTTCTCCTTCATTGATTGTCTGAGCCATTTTCCTCTCTCCTTAACGTTCAGCCATGAGTTTTTATAGGCAGATAATTCTGTACGTTTAGTGGGTGTTAAATGCTGTCGGTATCTGCCCCATATGTCTTACTTGCACAGCTTATGCTTCCCATACTGACTCCACCCTTCTATTACTGCTCCATGCACTGTGTATGCTGTATGTTACACTCTTTACATTGTTTTCCACATGCATATGGAATGCACTACCGAAGGCCATAAAAACAACACAAGACCTAACCATCTTCCGAAGGCTACTGAAAACGGACCTTTTCAAGAAGGCATACCATAAACATCCATCTTAAATACTATATAATAAAATTATACACGATCTATACAAAACCGAACTTTTATCGAATGACTGCTTAACCTCTTTGCTATTAATGATCAAGTTCTACCACTTCAAACCTAAGGTCGAATAGGGTTATCTCTATAGTCGATGACCTAATGTATATTACAATCCAATTTATTACTCAGGAACTTCTTGCAATACCATAATGTATTCTTCCTTATCATGTACGTCTGCACATGGTATTAATATATACCATGACCTGTTCCATATATATTATGTTCCATGTATGTTACCATGTATGTATGCACATTAACCCAATACCATCTGTAATTCTGTTACCCGGAAATGGCAACCGCCATTACGGCAAACGAAAGCCACATTGAGCGCAAATTGGTGGGAAAATGTGAGATACAAATGCTACAAATAAATAAATAAATAAATATTTTTTTTTCCTCTTCTTGTCCTTTTTGGTACTGCTTTTCTATTCTTGAAGCCATTGACTGAAATACAGACGAAATGTGCTGTCTTCTTTCTGTTGTGCAGGCTGGATCAGGTCATTGTTCATGTGGGCTCGTTATGTCTGAAAGAGGCTGAGGAACTGGTGCGTGTTTTTGTTTGCATTTTTCCCTTTTTGTTTCTCAGTTCCTCTGCTCTTAGTTCACACTGGCTGTTTTTCTGCACAAGAGGGCCATTGAGCTTAGTGGGATTTTTTTTCTGTTTGCTTTTCAGGCTGCACATGCTGCAGAAATCAAAGCTGATGCCATATCTGTCATGGCCCCTTCATTCCTGAAACCTCCCAACAAGGGTATGCTTCTAAATTCAACGTTCAAGCAGTGGTGACTACACATCAGAGCTCCTGTGCAGATATTGCATCAGTACTTATAAAGCTAGCAAGCACACTTGGGTAGAGTCATTGAGGTCAATTTTATAAACAAAAACAAATCTGAGTGTCTCAATATAAGAACCTAAGTTTTCTAGAAATAGGTGACTAGAGTTTAAGACATCTGGGAAAACTTTTGCCCAGAAGTTCTAACTTTTTTTTCCCTTGTCAGCTGTTCATGCTTAATTTCTTACCTTTAGTCCTCTAATCAAAAGATTAAGGCCAAGGCACTGATCAGAACTAGAAGAATGCTAGGGTTCATAGGGGAATGGACTACTAGTAATAAGTTGATCAATTAATGTCTATCTGTAAGGGGCCCAGAATATGTTTTAGGCATTAGTCTGAGATATTCATATACTAAATCTTTAGGGGCCAGGAATCTTTTGCTGCTTTCCCTCTCTCCCCACCCCCAGACAAATCCTATGGCTGTAAGATGTGTTGAGAGAGAGAGAGAAGTCCCACTGAATGAATTCTACTACTGTAGCACAAGAGGCATCCTTCCCCCTACAATTTCAAATGCATATTGTGCCATACTGGTCCTGTGGGTACTTTTATTTTCATCACAGGCATTTTAAAACTTATCCAGCTGCACTGATTTAACATGTTATGTGTCAGGTCTGCCAGCCCCTACTTTGCTCAAATTACTGAAGATAGAAGCATAGAAAAATGTTGGCAGATAAAGACCATATGGCCTATCCAGTCTGCCCATCCATACCATCTACTCTTCCTATCACATGATCCTATGTACTTGTCCCAAGCTCTCTTGAATTCAGATACTGTTTTTGTGTCCACCATTTCCACCTGGAGGCTGTTCCATGAATTTACTGAAGAAGTATTTCTTCAGGTTACTTCTGAGTCAATCCCCTTTCACCTTCATCCTATCAGGCTTATTTTCGAAAGAGAAAGAAGCCCATATTTTGACCCAAATCGGGAGATGGGCGTCCGTTTCCTGTGGGCGCCCAAATCGGTATAATCGAAATCCGATTTTTGGCGTCTTCAACTGCAGTCCATCACAGAGATGAACAAAGATCATGGGGCGTGTCGGAGGCGTGGCAAAGGCGGGACTGGGGCGTGGTTATCGGCCGAGGAGAGATGGGCGTCTTTAGCTGATAATCGAAACAAGAAGGGCGTTTTTGATGAGAATTTGGTCCGCTTTATTTGGAGGAAAGGGGGAGTAGGAGGAGTAGGCTCTTGAACAACACTAGTAGGCGACGTAGATTAGGAACAAATCTACGTCGCCTACTAGTGTTGTTCAAGAGCCTACTCCTCCTACTCCCCCTTTCCTCAGATTCTACTTTTCGTAGGAATTTGTGTACCTCCACCCTTGTGGTGGTTTGGCTTGCTGCGCCACTTTATTTGGACCCTTTTTTTCAGGTCCAAGTCCCAAAAAAGGGCCCAAACTGACCAGATGACCACCAGAGGGAATCGGGGATCACCTCCCCTGACTCCCCCAGTGGTCACTAACCCCCTCCCACCAAAAAGAACCCACTTTACAAACTTTTTTCCCAGCTTGTATGCCAGCCTCAAATGCTGTGCCCACCTCCATTACAGCAGAATGTGTTCTATCCTCTGACAGCCTTTCCCTGGTTCTGATGTGGGTCTCGGGTGAGTGTGACACCTTTTCTGTTAAGGGCACTGCAGAGTCACATCAGCAATGCATTGTGGTGGGTGTAGGGTATTGGGCTCCGTGATTCCACTAGCTTGTGTTAAATGCTCACGATGTTGGTAGTTGGTAGGCTCTACTCCCATGGTGCTTTTGCCTCTGCTTATTGGGTCAGAGTGTGCCCTATTTTGTTTCCGGTAGTCCATGAGGTAGTGGCCATTTGTGTTAAGACACTTTTAGATCCCTTTCATGTGTTAGCTACGTTACAGCACTTAGTTCTTACCTTGAATGTTGCTGAAAGAGGGCATTGTACACCATTCTGCCAGCTCGGACCTACTGCTCATCTCAGTACCAGCGAGACTCGTTGCCAGTGGGGCACAACCTCTGATCTGCAGTTAACTGTGAGTAAACGTGCTTATTCAAATAAAGGACGTTTTCAGCTAGATTAGTCTTCAGGTGTGAACTGCTGTGCCAAGGTTATACACCAGCAACAAGTCCTGTCCCTGGAGGTACTGCAGTGCACTTCAGGCAGGCAGACCCAGGCCCATACCCTCCCCCCCCCCCCCCTCCCCCCCACCTATAACACTTGTGGTAAATGGGAGGCCTCTAAAACCCACTGTACACACACGTAGTTGCCCCCTTCACTCCTAAGAGCTATGGTAGTGTTGTGCATTTGTCCCTCCAATGACCAAATGGCTTGGATTGGGACGTTTCTGAGCTGGGTGTTTTTAGTGTCCATTATCGCTGAAAAAAAAACACCCATCTCAGAAAGGACCAAATCCATGGCATTTATTCCGTCCAAACCATATTTTCAAAACGAAAGATGGACGCCCATCTTTTTCAATAATACGGTTTATCCCGCTTCTTCACATACCCGTTTTCGGATATAGACGCCCATGGAGATGGGCGTTCGCGTTTGATTATGCCCCTCCACGTCTTCTCATTCCAGAGCTTCTGTTCAGTTGAAATGTGCATTTATGCCGCCCGCCACCCACGTAGGTATTTAAATGTCTCTATCATATCACCCCTCTCCCACCTTTCTTCCAAACCATACATATTGAGATCTTTAAGTCTGTCCCCTTACACTTCAACGAAGATCACTGACCGTTTTAGTAGCCATGCTCTGGATCGACTCTATCCTGTTTATATATTTTTAAAAGTGTGGTCTCCAGAATTCTACACAATATTCTAAATGAGGTCTCACCAGAGTCTTATACTATGGTATCTTCACCCCCTTTTTCCTACTGGCCATTTCTCTCCCTATGCACCCAACTATTCTTCTAGCTTTCGCCATTGCCTTTTCTACCTGTTTGGGCACCTTAAGATCATCACACATGATCACACCCAAGTCCCTCTCCTCTTTCAAGCACAAAAGTTCTTTACCCCCTAAACTGTACTGTTCCTTTAGGTTTTTGCAGCCCAAATGTACCAAATTCCAGACCATTCCTCCTAGCTTCACTAAGTCCTTCCACATTTTATCCACACCATCAGGGGTGTCTACTCCTATTGTAGATTTTGGTATCATCCGCAAAGAGGCAAACCTTACCAGACAGCCTGTCAGCAATATCACTTACAAAAATGTTAAAAAGAACTGGCCTGAGAACCGAACCTTGCGGCACACTACTGGCTATTTCCTTGTCATCAAGCAGATGCAGCCATTACATATGGGTTGTGTCCATCAACCAGCAGAGGGAGATAGAGAGCACACTTTTTCAGTGCCTCATACCAGCTTGCTCCACTGCCTCTCTTCAGTATTCTCTATGTCCCCTAGCAGAGTGGCTGCAGCTTCTTCGAGCTCCATCTAAAATCTGCCTGGAGGTTGCTCCTGTGCTTTCGCCAGTTGTTAGCAGGGGTGTTGGAGGCTATAGCAGCTTCACTTTAAAGGCACATAGGTTCGCCCTTTCCCTGCCTTACCCATACCTCCGTGGATGTGGACACATTGCTTAGCTTTCCCTGTCCTTCCCCACCAACAGTGGATGCAGGCACATAGGTTCGCCCTTTCCCTGCCTTTCCCACTCACCTGAGCCTCTGGAGTTCTATTTACCTCTGCTTTCCTCACAGCGTTAAAAAAAAAAAAAAGGAACAGAGGTTTTTCCTTGCCTTTTTCTGTGGCACCAGAGCTGTGATACTCGGTCCAGTGAGGTAAGAGTGTTTTCTGACTCCTCCGGGGTGGGCCCGCGATCGGGGCGATTTGGCGCGAACCGCCATTTTGAATTTTACCGCTGTTTTCGGTGATGGCTGCGGAGACAGTAAAGCGCTGTTCCAAGTGTGGCAAGCGCAGATCAGCAGCGGGGCTCTGTAAATCGTGCTGTACAGACGTTAGAGCCGGCCCGAGCATGGCGAGCAACGATTCTTCACGCTCTGAGCTGGCAGCGGACGCCATTTTGAATTTACCACATGGCGCGACCTCCGCTCAGACGGAGAGTCCTGAGCCCGGGGGGAGGCCTTGGAGTGAGGCTGATATGAGAGCTACTAGCCCCGGCAGAGATCCGGGTGCCCAGGGTGAGTTTTTCTCCCCTGATTTTGTCTTATTAATGCATAAAGCATACATGCTTAAAAGAGCTCTCCCACAAAGCCCTGCAGGGGCCTCTTCTAATGCCCCCCCCCCCCCCCCCCCGGTGGATTCTAACCTGGGTATGCCCTCTGAGGCGTTATTCCATGATAATTGGCAGAATATGAAGCGCAGAAGGGCTCTTTCCCCTTCAGAGAGTGCTGCACCTTCATTCCACCCCCCCTCCCCCCCCCCCCCCCCCCCCCCCCGTGGTCGGGCTGCGAGGATTCGGAGGACTCTGGCAGGCCTTCATGGTCTGAGGAGCCAGAGTCTGGTGCAGAAGTGACTCAGGATCTGGATGATCCCTCCGCGGTGAGGATTTTCCACCGTGATGAGCTGCCAGCGCTTATTTCTGATGCCCTGCAGGCTCTCTCTGTTGAGGACCCTGCCAGTGGCACAGCCTCCTCTGTGAATCCTAGGATGGCTAGTACCAAAAACCCTGCTCGAGCCTTTCCTTTGCATGACTCCATCCAAGAGCTTATTTCGGCTCAATGGGCTGACCCCGAGGGACCTTTGAAAGTTTCCAGGGCTATGGGGCAATTATACCCTCTGAGTGAGGAGCATATGGCTCGCTTTGCTATGCCTAAAGTGGATGCCCTAGTCACAGCTGTGACAAAGAGAACTACCCTCCCTGTTGAAGGAGATGTTGCCCTGAAGGATATTCAAGACCGTAGACTGGAATCAGCACTTAAACGGTCATTTGAAATTGCAGGTCTCACTATTCGGGCGTCTACATGCAGTTGTTATGCTGCTAGAGCCTGCCTGGCTTGGTTGCAACAGGCAGTGGAACAGCCCGGTGATGGAGCGGAGCCCTTTTCAGATGTGGCTCCGCTGATGGAGTCGGCCTTGTCCTTTCTTGCTGACGCCCTTTATGATATTGTCAGAGCTTCGGCTAAACACATGGCAGTAGCAGTGGCGGCTCGCCGTCTTCTTTGGCTACGGCATTGGGCGGCGGACATGGCCTCTAAGCAAAGGTTGGTGAAGTTGCCCTTTCAAGGCCTTCTCCTGTTTGGTGAGGAGTTGGAGAAAATTGTGAAGGGCCTGGGTGAGGCTAAACCCCAGCACTTGCCCGAAGATAGGCCTTGGCCTTCCTCTAAGGGTGCGGCGGTCCACTCCTCTTACAGACCTCGCTTCCGTGAAGCTCGAAGGTACCGCCCGGGGCGTTCTGCTGGGTTCACTTCTCGTGCCCGTTTTCAGCAGAGGAACTCCTTTCGCTCGGACAAACGTTCCGCAGCCACTGGCTCAAGGCCTGGAGTTCAGGGGCGACCCTCTCAATGATGGTGTGCCGGCCCTCTCCTCGAGTCCTGTCATCGGAGGACGTCTTTCCCTCTTTGCCGAGGAGTGGGCCAACATTTCCTCAGATCAGTGGGTCTTGGACCTGATCAGAGATGGTTTCAGAATAGAATTCGATGCCCCTGTAAGAGACGTGTTTGTGGAGTCCCGATGCGGTTCTGCCGCCAAACGGGCGGCGGTAGAGGAGACTTTGCAAGTTCTGATTCAGATAGGGGCCGTGTCCACGGTACCTCCCGCCGAACACGGCTGCGGCCGCTACTCCATCTACCTTGTGGTGCCGCGAAAAGGAGGGTCTTTTTGCCCTATTCTGGACTTAAAAGAATTAAACAAGTCCCTGAGAGTGCGGCATTTTCACATGGAAACCCTGCGCTCCGTCATTGCGGCGGTACAGCCAGGAGAGTTTCTCACGTCTCTGGACCTGAAAGAAGCTTACTTGCACATACCAATTTGGTCCCCGCACCAGAAGTTTCTGAGGTTTGCAGTGATGGGAAAGCATTTCCAGTTCCGGGCCTTGCCTTTTGGCCTCACCACAGCTCCCCGCACCTTTTCGAAGGTTATGGTGGTAGTAGCTGCCTTTCTAAGGCGAGAGGGTATTCAGGTTCACCTGTACCTGGACGACTGGCTCATTCGAGCAAACTCTGCTGCAGAGAGTCAGAATGTAACAGCCAGAGTGGTCTCAGTACTTCAATCTCTGGGTTGGGTCGTCAATTTGGCCAAAGGTCACCTGACCCCCTCGCAGTCTCTAGAATATTTGGGGGCCAGGTTCGACACAGCCTCGGGGTATGTGTACCTACCCGAGCAAAGGCGGTGCAAGCTTCAGAATCAGGTCCGTCTGCTCCTGAGGATGCCCCGCCCGCGAGCTTGGGACATTGTCCAGCTGCTTGGATCGATGATGGCCACCATGGAACTGGTGCCCTGGGCGAGAGCGCACCTGAGACCTCTACAGTATGCTCTACTCCAAAGATGGTCTCCAGTATCTCAGGATTATCAATGCAGACTCTCTTGGCTCCCTGCGGCCCGACTCAGTTTGGAGTGGTGGCTCTCAGACAGCATGCTGCGGCGAGGAATGCCGCTGGCCCTCCCTGATTGGTGCCTAGTGGTGACAGATGCCAGCCTGAAAGGCTGGGGCGCACATTGCAAGGGGAAGCATGCCCAGGCTCTATGGACACCCGAGGAGTCAGAGTGGTCCATCAACCGCCTAGAGTTGAAAGCGGTGTTTCAGGCGTTTCTGGCTTTTCAAGCGACCCTGGAAGGATTGGCTGTCAGAGTGATGTCGGACAACATGACAGCAGTGGCCTACATAAATCGTCAAGGCGGCACTCAGTGCAGAGCTCTAGCCGCGCAGGCCGAACAAATTTGCCACTGGGCCGAGCTGCATCTACAGTTTCTGTCGGCAGCTCACATTGCAGGTCAGAGCAACGTGCAAGCCGATTATCTAAGCAGGCATCAGATCGATCCAGCGGAGTGGGGACTTGCAGACGAAGCATGCCAAGTAGGGCAAGCCCGTGATGGATCTAATGGCGACAAGCATCAATGCCAAAGTCCTGTGCTTTTTCAGCAGACGGAGAGATCCTCGCTCGGCGGGGTTGGATGCCTTGGCTCAACCCTGGCCTCTGGGCCTACTGTATGTGCTCCCTCCGTGGCCCTTGTTAGGGCGAGTGCTCCTGCGGATTCGGCTGCATCCAGGAGAAGTGGTTCTCGTCGCCCCGGATTGGCCCAGGAGGCCTTGGTATGCGGACCTCCGACAGATGCTCGTAGAGGATCCCCTTCAGTTACCTCTGGTTCCCAACCTGTTGTCACAGGGTCCGGTGACCATGGAGGACGCCGGCCGATTTGGTCTTATGGCCTGATGATTGAGAGAGCGCAATTGAGAGACAAAGGCTATTCCAATAAAGTAATTACCACTCTCCTGCAAGCCTGTAAGCGTTCCACTTCCGTGGCTTATGCCAGGATTTGGTGCCAGTTTGAAGTCTGGTGTGCTTCCAAAGAGATCACACTCCTGCGGGCTCCTGTCTCGCCGATTCTGGACTTTTTGCAGGATGGTGTACAAAAAGGCTTGGCCTATAATTCCCTGCGGGTGCAAGTGGCAGCGTTGGCCTCCCTGCGTGGCAAGGTTGAAGGAGTGTCTTTAGCTGCTCATCCAGATGTGGCACGGTTTCTTAGAGGGGTGCTTCGTCTCCGTCCTCCCGTGCGTGCACCTTGTCCAGCTTGGAACCTGGGGCTAGTGCTGAAAGCCCTTAAGGGTGCTCCCTTTGAACCGTTTCGGCGTGCTTCAGAGACAGATTTGACACTGAAGGCCATCTTTTTAGTGGCTATTACTTCGGCGAGACGGGTGTCAGAGCTCCAGGCGCTGTCCTGTACAGACCCTTTTCTGCAATTTTCAGAGTTCGGGGTCACGGTTTGGACCGTGCCTTCCTTCTTGCCTAAGGTGGTTTCAGTGTTTCACCTAAACCAACCTATTTTCTTGCCCTCCTTTGTCAAGGAGGAGTTTCCAGAATCTTTTGGGCAATTGCACCTGTTGGACGTGCGCAGGACTCTGCTGCAGTATCTGCGAGTTACTAACTCTTTCAGGACCTCTGATCATCTGTTTGTTTTGCCATCAGGTCCTCGCAGAGGGTCTCCAGCGTCTAAAGCCACTATTGCCCGCTGGCTCAAAGAATCTATCTTTTCAGCTTATTTGCTTGCCGGCCGGCCTCCGCCTGATGCCTTTAAGGCGCATTCCACTAGAGGAATTTCCTCTTCTTGGGCTGAAACTGGAGCACTCTCTCTTCAAGAGATTTGTAGTGCAGCAACATGGGCTTCTAAGCTCTTTTGCCCGACATTACAGGCTGGATGTGGCTGCCAGGAGGGACGCACATTTTGGAGCGCAAGTGCTGGCGCGTGGTGTGGCTTGTTCCCACCCTATCTAGGGATTGCTTTGATACATCCCATCTGTAATGGCTGCATCTGCTTGATGACAAGGAAGGGAAAATTTGGTTCTTACCGTGATAATTTTCTTTCCTTTAGTCATAGCAGATGCAGCCATGATCCCTCCCTGTCTGATTGCTATCTGCTGTAAATCTATTTCAGGTTCTGTTGATGTTTCCTGGAGATTCCGTCCTTGGGAGAAAGTCGGAAAACAGTCTTCAGGATTCTTGTTCAATTAAAGGAAGATGACTTAATTCCCTCCAGTTTCATGTTTTGGAGGATGAGTTTATTCCCTCCGGGCAGATGAGTTTATTCCTTCCAGTTATGTCTCAGTGGAGGATGAGTTTATGCCCTCCGGGAGGAGGTTTCTTTCCCTCCATTCTGAGTTAATGCCCTTTGTTGTAGGGCCATCATTCGCTGTGAGGAAAGCTCATGTTATTCCCATTGTGGTTTGCCATACTGCTTTGGAAGCTTCAAATACTGAAGAGAGGCAGTGGAGCAAGCTGGTATGAGGCACTGAAAAAGTGTGCTGTCTATCTCCCTCTGCTGGTTGATGGACACAACCCATCTGTAATGGCTGCATCTGCTATGACTAAAGGAAAGAAAATTATCACGGTAAGAACCTAATTTTCCCATCCTTTTCTTCAGAACGAGTACCGTTTACCACAACCCTCTCAGGCTCATTTTCAAAAGAGATAGACATCCAAAAAGTGACATAAGTCAGCATTTGGACGTTTATCTCACAGAAACATCCAAATCAGTATTATCAAAACCTCTTTTTGGACGTCTTTCTCTTAAGTCCGTCAGAAGGACGTCCAAATCTCAAGTGGGCATGCTAGGGGTGTGTTCAAGGCGGGACTTGTGCGTTCCTAAGACATGGATGTCTTTCAGCAATAATGGAACAAAACAAAGACATCCAAGACTAAAACTTAGACGTTTTGAGCTAGACCTGTTTTTATAACGAATAGCTGCAATGGGAATTGAACCCACTTCCCTAGGATCAAAGTCTGCTGTACTAACCACTAGGCTACTCCTCTACTCTACATGAGAGGTGCCCGAAATGACCAGACGACCACTGGAGGGACTCCCAAATCACAAACATTTTTCCAAACAGCACTTTCAAAAGGAAAAGATGGACTTTTTTTGTAGAAAATGACCTTTGCTGTTCTGATTTTGGACGTTTTACAAAAAACATCCACATTGTAGTATCCAAAAATGTCCCTTGTACATTTGACTTGCCCAAAGTCACAAGGAGCAGTAATGGGAGTTGAACCCATGTTGCCAGGGTCAAAGCCCACTGCACTAACCATTAAGCCACTCCTGCTCTGTTTTGTCCATCTTGCATTTGGACGTCTTTTCGAAAATGGACCAAAACAAAGGCCGTCCAAATCACAAAGACGTCCAAATCACAGGACATCCATAGCATTTTCAAACACAAAAGATAGATGTCCATCTTTTTCGAAAATGACCTTCTTTCCTGTTTGGAATTTGGGCATCTTTGAAAAACATCCAAATTCTGATTTAGACGTTCCTTTCGAAAATGCCCCTTCATGTCACCTTCCACTCAACCAGTTTCTAACCCAGTCATTTACTTTAAGGCCTATACCAAGTGCACTCAGTTTTAGTTGTCTATGCTGACCCATGTCAAAGGCATTGCTAAAATCTAAATACACCACATCTAGTACTCTCCCTCAATCCAGCTCTCTTGTCACCTAGTAAAAAAAATTAATCAGATTTTTCTGACAAGGCCTTCCTCTAGTGAAATAATGTTGCTTTGGGTCTTGTAATCCATTGGATTCCAAAAATGTTACTGTTCACTGTTTGTAAAAGTGTTTCCCATTTACTTACCACAGAAGTCAAACGTACCAGCCTGTAGTTCCCAACATCTTCCTTACTTTCTCTTTTGTGGTGAGAGACTACATCTGCTCTTCTCCAGTCCTCCAGGACCACTTCCAACTCTAGAGAATCATTGAAAAGGTCAGCCAGTGGAACCACTAGAACTTCAGATATATGCCATCCAATTCACGCGTGTACACGAGCACAGGCCATTTTTCAGCGCAGCTTAGTAAAAGGACGCCTGTGAGAGCTGCAAATTTGGAAAGAAGAAAACTCGCTTTGCAGAATTTTTGCATAGAATGAGCAATTTCTACTTGACAAACAGATTGACCCTTCAGCAGAGCAAATTGAAGTGGGTGAAAATCAGGTGGCAAAAATAATGGATATGGCAGCAGCAAATATGATCTCATGAGATAGTTGCAGCTCTTCTAAATATTGGAGAGGGTATTCCTGAGGAGAACTGAAAAAAAAATGCTCAGTGGTTATCACTTGGCCTTTCTCTCACACCAAGACTCAAACTTTGAGGTATAATGAACACAGCATTTAGTGGGGGAAGGTCTGTTAATTTTTTTGTTTTTGTGGGTTTTTTTTAAAGGAAGCAAATTTGGTTCGTCTTGACTAAATCCGTGTTGTCTGTTTCCCATTAAGCAATGTTTAAAAAAGTTTTGCACAGCTTCCTAAAGGAAAAGTCCATAGACCATTATTAAAATGGACTTGGGGAAAACCCACTGCTTATTTCTGGGATAAGCAGCATAAAATGTTTTGTACTTTTTGGGGATCTTGCCAGGTATTTGTAACCTGGATTGGCCACTGTTGGAATCAGGATGCTGGGCTTGATGGACCTTTGGCTGTCCCAGTATGGCAATACTTACGTTTGTCTGTGTTCAGAAATTTTGTTCTTTGTAATAGTTTCTACCATTTTGAATGGCACTGATATAAGACTTGCCTGTCTGTAGTTTCCAATCTAATGCCAGTTTTGAAAAACTTCAAGTACCAAGGACAATTTGAATGAAGGGTACAGATTACTAATAGTAGATCTGAAATTTCATTTTTTTAGTTTTTATTACTCTGCAGTGTATGCAATCAGCTCAGGTGATTTAGAGGGGCATAATCGAACGCGAACGCCCATCTCCATGGGCGTCTATGTCTGAAAACGGGTATGTGAAGAGGCGGGACAGACTGTATTATCAAAAAAGATGGGCGTCCATCTTTTGTTTTGAAAATACGGTTTGGACAGACCAAATGCGTGGATTTAGTCCTTTCTGAGATGGGCGTTTTGTTTTTTTAGCGATGATGGAAACTAAAAACGCCCAGCTCAGAAACGTCCTAATCCAAGCCATTTGGTCGTGGGAGGGACAAATGTACAACACTACCATAGCTCTTAGGGGTGAAGGGGGCAACTACATGTGGGTACAGTGGGTTTTAGAGGCCTCCCATTTACCACCACAAGTGGTACAGGTGAGGGGGGGGGGTATGGGCCTGGGTCTGCCTGTCTGAAGTGCACTGCAGTACCCACTAAAGGTGCTCCAGGGACAGGACTTGTTGCTGCTGTATAACCTTGGCACAGCAGTTCACACCTGAAGACTAATCTCGCTGAAAACGTCCTTTATTTGAATAAGCACATTTACTCACAGTTAACTGCAGATCAGAGGTTGTGCCCCACTGGCAACGAGTCTCGCTGGTACTGAGATGAGCAGTAGGTCCGAGCTGGCAGAATGGTATACAATGCCCTCTTTCAGCAACATTCAAGGTAAGAACTAAGTGCTGTAACGTGGCTAACACGTGAAAGGGATCTAAAAGTGTCTTACACAAATGGCCACTACCTCATGGACTACCGGAAACAAAACAGGGCACACTCTGACCCAGTAAGCAGAGGGAAAAGCACCAACTACCAACATCGTGAGCATTTAACACAAGCTAGTGGAATCACAGAGCCCAATACCCTACACCCACCACAATGCATTGCTGATGTGACTCTGCAGTGCCCTTAACAGAAAAGGTGTCACACTCACCCGAGACCCACATCAGAACCAGGGAAAGGCTGTCAGAGGACAGAACACATTCTGCTGTCAAGGAGGTGGGTACGGCATTTGAGGCTGGCATACAGGCTGGGAGAAAAAGTTTGTAAAGTGGGGTTTTTTTTGTGGGAGGGGGTTAGTGACCACTGGGGGAGTCAGGGGAGGTGATCCCCGATTCCCTCTGGTGGTCATCTGGTCAGTTTGGGCCCTTTTTTGGGACTTGGACCTGAAAAAAAGGGTCCAAATAAAGTGGACCAAATTCTCGTCAAAAACGCCCTTCTTGTTTCGATTATCAGCTAAAGACGCCCATCTCTCCTCGGCCGATAACCACGCCCCAGTCCCGCCTTCGCCATGCCTCCGACATGCCCCCGTGATCTTTGTTCGTCTCCGTGACGGACTGCAGTTGAGGATGCCAAAAATCGGGTTCCAATTATACCGATTTGGGCGCCCACGGGAAACGGACTCCCATCTCCCGATTTGGGTCGAAATATGGGCGTCTTTCTCTTTCGAAAATAAGCTGGTTACTACTACTACTACTTAACATTTCTACAGCGCTACTGTTCTTAACTTATTGATTTGGCTTATTACACCTTCAGGCTAAACAGAAACTTGTGAAATGGGGAAAGGGAAAACTCTGAAACATAGTATTGGTGCTTTCATAGATTCAGAGCAAGATCTTATTGAGGGTGAGACAATATGGATGGTTGAACAGAACTATTTGTTAGCTGTACCAGTGCTCAATTAATGTGCATGTGCTAAGCAACAGCTAGCAATATAAAGCAGTAATAAACAGTTGAAACAGTGTAGTCTTCTGAATCAAGTCAATTTAGTAAAAATATCACAGTAGTGTAGTGGTACTTCTCTTGTAAAATGGATGTTCCTTAGGGTAAGAAGTGGTCCTTGAGATCAGTGGCGTAGCCAGACAACCAATTTTGGGTGGGCCTGAGCACAAAGTGGGTGGGCACAAAATTTTCTCTCTCCCCCAGCACTTCCCAACTCAAAATATAAATACTTTAGCTGATGAGGAACCCCAATCTCCGTCAGCTGGGGACTTCCACCAGAGATGGCCAGAACTCCTTCCCGCCTAGCCCAGCAGGCAATAGCAACTCCTCGAGCCACTGATGCCAGCACCCCATAACTGCTTAGTTGTCAGTGGCTCCAGGATGCTGCCCCCATCTGCCAAGCTCGGCGGAAGGCAGCTCCAGCCAGCCCCGGAAGAGATCCCCAGCTGGCAAGGCTTGGGGATCCTCACTAGCCACAGTAAGGTTCAGGGCTGCTGTTAACCATGCTGGTGACCAGGGCAGAATAAAGAAGCCCCTCTCCCAATTCCCTCTCCTCTCCAATCTCTTCACCTGCCATTACAGTCACACTGACAGACCCTCACAAATTACAGAACAAGGGATCACAAATTAGAAATAAAAATATGTAGACAAAATTGAACTGGGAACCCTCAGCATGCACTGCAACACTGGCGAAAAAAACAAAAGCGCATTTCCTTTTCTACTTAACACAATAAAAAGACATCCACTATGCACATTTTCCAAAGCTAACATTCCATTTAAAACATTCAAAATAAAATGATTTTTCTACCTTTATTGTCTGGACATTTTATTTTTCCATCATGTTGGTTCCAATTTCTCTTTCCCGCTTTCCTGTCTGTCTTCTGCTAATTCTTCAAGCGGCTGTCCATTTGTCTTTTTTCTCCTGTCATTTCATTTCCTCACTACACCTGCCTCTGAAATATTGATCTTTCCATTTTAGCTCTTTCCTTTCTTTCTTTTTTCTTTTCTGCCTCTGTACACTCAAATTTCATCCTCTTTCTAAATCTTTTCCTTCTTTTAACTTTTCAGATATCTATCACATTTCCATTTCCTTTCACCCACTAGCTCTCCCATTCCCCATCTCTCTCCTTCCCAGCCTATCATTCCTTTCCATCTTCAATCTATGCACCATTACCATATTTCTACCCCTGTAATCACTGTTCTCTCATTTATTTCCTTGTCATCTCCACTCCCTGGGCCTCTCCACCATGCTTTCCACCATTCCCAGTGTCTCCCTCCCTCCACCCTTCCAGCCCAGCATCTGTTCCCTCTTTCTCCCATCCTCACCCTCTAGCCTGATATCTCCCTATCCCTTTTACCTCCCACCACCAGCATCTTCCTGTCCCATCTCTCTCCCCTCCCCCATTGTTCAGTATTTTTCCCTTTCTCTTCCCTACCATCAATTGTCCATCTTCTCTCCCTGGATCCATTTTCCCTCTTTCTGCCCTCCCCCGCTTGTGCATCTCTCCTTTCCTCTCCTCCACCTTCATGTCCAACTTTTCTCCCTCTCCCTGCCTTGAGCCCCTAGTCTAACATCGTCCTTCCTTCCCCTCACCTCAATGCCATGTTCAACATTTCCCCTCTCATCTCTCCCTCCTTTCCTTCCACTTCCATGTCCAACACTTTTTTTTCTCTCAGGTCCTTTACCACTCTGCAGCCTTTCTCTCCCTCTCCCCACCCCACCCCACCCCACCCATATCCAACAATTCACCCACTCTTTCCCCTTGCAGCATCTCTCCATTCTTCCACTCCACCTAGCACTACTCTGTCTCACTCCCTCACCCCAACAGTGCTCCTGTCTTTCCCTCTCTCCTTGACCCCTCAAGCCACCTGCCAGCATGCTGCACCTTTTTCCCCTCTCCCCCCAGCCACCCGCTGACTGACATGCTGCAGCTGCACCTTTTCGCCGTCATTGTTGTTCTCTCCCACCTCCAAGCACCCGCCGGCGTGCCGCAGGCCCTACCTCCCCTTCCATCCCCACCGGACATCTGCAACGGAGCTGCCGCTACACAACTGCTTCCTTCCAGCCGGCCTCACCTTTTCCGATACTCTACTCTTCTTTCTGAAGAGGCGGGGCCAGCGCAGAGGAAGCAGTCATAGCAGCGTGCGGACGGTCCTGGCGCAGCTCAGCGAAGCTAACACCACTGACAGGGATGACCAATGACAGGGGAGGGAGCAAGCCGACCGGGAGGGAACAAAACCTGCGACGCGACACAGGTGGCTGGGAGGGAAAGCTGAACTCACGCTTTTTCGTTGGCTGAGTTGCACCGTTGCTGAGTGGGCCCGAGCCCAAAGTGGATGGGCCCAGGCCCACCCGTGGCTACTCCCCTGCTTGAGACACTGTGCCCTTGTGGGTCCTTTATGTAGAATTTTGCTGCCCTACAGTTTTTTGTTCATTGTCCAGGAACTCCTCACTTCTGTCTCACTGTGTTGTGTTTGCATGAAATGCTGAGCTTTTTCTCTTGCAGATGCACTAATCTCTTTCTTACGTGAAGTGGCTGCAGCTGCACCCAGTGTTCCATTTTACTATTATCATATCCCAAAGCTAACTGGGATTACAGGTAGGTATAATGACATCTCAAAGTATGAACCCATCATAGCACTAAAAACTGTTTGAAAAAAGAGAAATAGCCATACTATTCAAGTTATTCCACTAATATTTGACTAGTGCTTTTGAGATGGGCACCTGTAGGGAGTTTACAAATTTATAGCTAGAAGCAAAGCTATAAACTGGGTGGCTTTGTTAAAAAGGGGGTTGAACAGTAGGTTGAGTGCTTAGGCACAAACTGACTAAATTGTGAGCTGAGTTCTAGGTCACAGATGTGGTCAGATAGTGGACTGAGAACTGGCAAGATGAGGGAGTTTTTGAATATTGATTCTTCAGGTGGGAAGATTTGAATATGATCTCTTGCTTTTTTTAGCAATTCGCATCGAGGACCTGTTGGTTGGGATCAAGAGCAAGATTCCAACATTTCAGGGTGTGAAGTTCAGTGACACTGACCTTTTGGACTTTGGACAATGTGTGCACAAATATGAGAGCGAGCAGTTTACTTTTCTGTATGGGGTGGATGAGGTAAGATGGTTGTTCTTCACTTTTCACTTCCAAATCTAGTCCCCATGTCTCAACAGATTGTGTTTCCAACAACTTCATAACCTTTTTATTATCTCTTTTCCTTGCTCCTTGCCCTATTTTTATTCTTTCCCACCTCAACAACAACAAAGCTTGCAATTTTTCCATGACTTGAAGAGAAATATGAAAGAGAGACCACCTTGGAAACTGAACTTCAGTCCTTTTATGACAGTGTGGAATGTTGAAATATGTACAGGAACCTTCCCTTGAAATCTCTAACTTGCCCAGGTGCCTCACTGAATAGGAAAAATAGGTTGAAAATTGCATGCTCTAAGCATCTTATAAAGCTATATTTTGCTGTTGAGGTGTGTTTCTGAGCAGGTTGTTAAGAGGATTACTACTGGCAGTGGGTGTGTGTTTGAATTTAATTACTCACCTTTTCCAAATCCAAGCTCAAGGCAGGTTAAACATAAGCTGTTCCTCCACTGCACTTGACCGAGTAGATGAGAGAGTTGAGTAATAGTGGTGGCTGAGTGCATAGATGATGAGGCTTATGCAGTGGTGTGCTGGTAAATTTTTAACAACAGGCTCTCTCCTCGGCCCCCCCACCCACCTCTGCACCCCCCCCCCCCCCCCCCCCCCCGCCAAAAAAATTGCAGAGCTGGCTATACCCGGGGGGGGGGGGGGGCAGCAGCCAACACATTATTCTCTCCAGGAAAAAAAAATTAAATGATCCCAGGTTCCAATCTAATTCATGTTTAATATGGGATAAAATGCCATAAATAAGTAAATAAACATAAACTTTTAACGTTCAACACCTGATTCTCAAAGTGGACATATTCCAAACACTATAATGAAAATAAAATTATTTTTTTTCTACCTTTGTTGTCTGGTGACTTTGTTTCTCTGATCATGCTGGTCCAGTATCTGATTCTGCTGCTCTCTATCTGTTCCCTTGACTCCGTTTCCAGGGCTTCCTTTCCATTTATTTCTTTTCTTTTCTCCTTTCTTCATTTCTGGTCCTCCGCATACTTGACTGTACAGTGGATCCAGCTTCTGCCTATTTTCTCCATCCATGTGCAGTTTCTCTCCTCACTTCCTTTTCCCTCATCTAATCTCCTTCCTCTATCTTCCCTCCATGTCCAGCATTTCTTCTCTCTCCCTTCCCTCCCCTCCATCCATGTCCAGAATTTCTCTTGCTCTTCCCGCCATCCATGTCCTGAAACTCTCCTCTCTCCCCTGCCCCTCTCTATCCATCCATACCCAGCAATTCTCTTCTCCCCCCTGCCCCCTCTGCCCAGCAATTCTCTCCTCTGCCCATCCATGCCCAGCAATTCTCTCCCCTGCTTCCCTCTGCCCATCCATGCCCAGCAAATCTCTCCCCTGCCCCCCTCTGCCCATCCATGCCCAGCAATTCTCTCCCCTGCCCATCCGTGCCAGCAGTTCTCTCCCCTGCCCCCCTCTGCCCATCCATGCCCAGCAATTCTCTCCCCTGCCTCCCTCTGCCCATCCATGCCCAGCAGTTTTCTCCCCTGCCCCCCTCTGCCCATCCATGCCCAGCAATTCTCTCCCCTGCCTCCCTCTGCCCACCCATGCCCAGCAGTTCTCTTCCCTGTCCCCCTCTACCCATCCAGCGATTCTCCTCCCTCCCCTGCCGCTCTGAAGCATGTCCAAAGATGTCCTTCGCTCCCACCCTCCCCTCTCGCTCCCCTCCGTCTTTTTTTTAATTACCTCCGTCGAAGCGCCGCCATTTAAAGCCCTGCTGCTGGCCGTCTCCAGGCTTCCCCTGCTTGATTCGGATGATGTTCGTGCCTTAGTCCCGCCTTCGCGAAAAAAGGAAATGACGTCAGAATGAAGGCGGGACTAAGGCACGAACATCATCCGAATCAAGCAGGGGAAGCCTGGAGACGGCCAGCAGCAGGGCTTTAAATGGCGGCACTTCGACGGAGGTAATTAAAAAAAAGACGGAGGGGAGCGAGAGGGGAGGGTGGGGGCGAAGGACATGGTTGTACATGCTTCGGAGCGGCAGGGGAAGTAAGCATGGCCTGTGATGGCGCCCTCCTGCCATGCTTACCTCCCGCAATGGAGCCAGCTCGCCCCCAACAACAACCGGCTCGCAAGAGCTGTCAAAATTTAACAAGCGGCTCTTGCGAGCCAGTGTGAGCCGGCTCCAGCACACCACTGGGCTTATGGGTGATTTGTGTGTGTGTGTGGGGGGGGGGGAGGTAAGTGAGTACAGGGGGAAACTGAGTGAGTGCGGCAGAGAAATGTCTGAATGTAGGGATAAGGGGATGTGACTTGAGACGACTGGAGGGAGGGTTTGAGTGCTTTGGGGGAATTTTCGAACACTGTCTTTTCTCCACCCCTTCACTCTTCCTCTGTCTGTACCTTCTCCATTGTTCCAGCAAGTGGGGCTGGATTCCTCACCTACCGCACCACTCAGATCTCTCACTCCCTCTTGTTCAGCAGGTGGGGCTAAAGTTTCCTTGCTGCAGCCGTTGAGGATGAGTTTATACAAAGCACCCCAGATTAATAGGGTAGAACGGTGCTTTATTTGCAGCCTGTTTTGTAAAGACACACAGCTGTCTGTGTCTTATACTAGAGAGCTGACATTCAGACCTGTTCAGGAGCAGGCCTAAATGTTAGCATGTGTTTTATAAATACATTTGTAAATCATGACTGCCCATGCTCTACCAAACCTTTCCTCCCTTGAACATGTCCACTCAACAAATACAAGCATGACCTCATTTTTATAAGAGGCCTTGTGCATGTGTAAAATAGCATTTGTGCATGTGTAAAATAGCATTTTAGGTGTGAAAAAGATTTATAAACTGATGTGTGGTGGAGCCTGGCCCCTCTGCCACCCTGCTGCTGGCACTACTGAATCCTATTCTTAGCCTGTGTCCATATGCATAGGCTAGTTTGTGCATATGCAAATAAACCTCAGAATATGTATGGACAGATGAACCTTGAACAGAATGTGATATTGTCTGATGTGAAACACTTTATACCCTATACTGCCCACAAACCATTGTCGTGCCCCTGAATCTCAAAGCAGGATTTTTGGGCACCACTGCTTGGTCGCCTATACACATTGGTGCCAGACTTTTGGGCACCCAAATAGGAGCACCTAAGTCATCTCTTCCCCCGCATTGATCGGGATCTGAGCCAACAAAGGCTTGGTGCTGCAATTGGGGCGGTCCTTGGAGCCTAAGGGAGAGAGGCAGTGGCACTGCCTGGGGCAGCTATGATCTCCATTAAGCTCTGAGGACCGCCCCACTCGCAGCACTGTGCCTTTATCAACCCAGACAGCCCCAGCTCAGATCCCAGTCCAGTGCACGGGAATGGGGGCGAGAGAAAGGACTTTTTAATGCTGCCTGTCTGGATGCTCAAACGTCTGGCACCAATACTGCAGTGCCCAAACAGCAACGCCCAAAAGTCACATTTCCCCCTGGATCTTGTAGTTTTAATTAGATTACCTGGTAAAATCTGAAGTCTGAGATTGTGAATTCAAAAAAATACACAAAGAACTTGTTCATCACATTGTGTGGTAAATCATGCTAACTTTCTCTGTACTCTTGAATAGCAACTGCTGGGTGCTCTGGCTATGGGTTCACATGGAGCCATTGGCAGGTGAGATTTGTATTTCTGTATAGAAACTTCAGAGAAACATTTTGCATTCACTTTCTTTGTTTTTGTGTTTGTGAAGAAGATTCACCTACTGTGCTGAACATTGTTCTTCCCATATACCCCTTACAAACAGATGATCAAAACCCCGCACTGTTCCAAACAGTGCTCCAAAAATATCGCTGAACAGCGCGGGGCGTTATTAGACCTGTGATCAGAGATAATTGCATACATAGTTTATTGCAGTGGAGTACTATGGAGATGGTGTCCTTTACATAATGTGTGAATTGCAGGGGGGGGGGGGATTAAAATCAGTAATGACAAGTTGGAATACATGGGGTGGGGGGGAACACATGTCTTCCAGGTCTCCTAGTGAATTTTCTTGGCTTGTCATTTTTTTGGCCTTATGTTATTTTAAGGGATGCACCCAGTACCAATATGGAAAAAAAAAATTGTTCAAGCTATTTTACCGTAGTGATGTTTTAAAAGTAACATGTAAATGACGTTGCAGGTCCTTCTGCTTGCTGACATCCCACAATGCATATTCCCATTCTTCCATAGACCACACTGTGTCCTTGATGCACACCTTCCCTTCCCTTCTCATTCCCTCTTCTGTTCATGATAATTTTTTTTTCTGTAACACCAGTCCCTTAGCCAGAAATTATTGTAGAAAATCTGCATTGCCACCATGGATGACAGCTCTCATCTCAAATCGGAGAGGGCGAAGAGACTTGGATCATTTGAGCAACCATTTTCTGTAGCACCAAGCTGATAACATTTTTAGTGCTAAGTGGTCAAAATTACTATTTTTCCACATGGACAGTTTTATTTAATAGTCATTTTACTGTAGTTTAGTGATTAGTATGCCACATATAGAGCTTACAGGTTCTTCAATGCCTCATATATGTAGAGTTTGGCCAAAGTGAAGCCTTTTTACCACCACTTCAAAGCCTACTTTCCATTTCATCCTACCATACCAGCCCAGAACTGATGGGTTCTGTCAGCCAGCAGATGGAGACAGATTAAAGGACTCCAAGTTCTGCACCATATAAGGCACTGCACATGCATAGCTCACCCTTATTCTCTATCTCCAGCAGATGGTGGCAGACACTTCATGCAGTTCTGTACTGCTGGTTTAGCTCCTGGATTTGAGGGTCTATTTTATATTTTTCAGGTTTTCAGTAGAGAAGAAAATTGATTCAGGAGAGCCGCAGTGGCAGTTTGGGGATACCTGGAAGAGTCCAGGTCTCTCTCCCTTTCCTCTAAGCTTCAATTTGTATGAAAGTGTCGGGGTTCACTTGTATCTCCACACTGTTTAAAAACAGAATGGGTCAAGGAAGATTTGTCTCCAGCTACAGTGGGTAAATGCTTGGAAGGAGCTGCTTTTTGCGTTCTCTTTTTCTGTGCCAACCTCTTCCCTCTTCCTTTAGCACTGGGAGTGGTGCTTATAGAGTAGCCAGTGCCTTGTCAACTGTTGCTGTCTGAGACTGCTTCTGAAGTGAGGGAGGTGAAATGTCTTTTGTAGTGCATTTTCCTACGTTCATTTTGAGGAGCCTTTCTAGACAGCATGGCTGTTCTCTTATTTCCCACCTAGCAGTGTTATCACGTAGGTCCCACTGCTTCTTTCAGCATGTGCATCCAGGTTGAGAGTCTTGTTTGTGTGTGGGGGTTTTGTTTTAAATCAAAAAAAAAGTTTTTCTATCAGTGGTTGTATCTGTGTAGTTTTGAAAACATTTGTACATCCTTTTTGTGCCGTATGTGTTCAAGGAAGCCCTGGCTCATGCCACCAAGCACTTGCTGTAGTAACTCTGAAAATTGACATTTGCCACAGGGAACATTCTGTTCTTAAGTTTCTGGCACTTCTAAGAAATTGTTAAGAACAGAATCAGATATGAAAAAGGCTTCTTTCAATTAAGAAATCAACTTGAAAAAGAGACGACTGAGGGGGGAATATGATTAAGATCTATAAAATCCTGAGTGATGTAGAACAGTGTAAAGCCCCTCCTCTTGCCTCTAAAGAAGAGCTAAACAACTTCAGAAGAGGCTGAAAGCCCTTCTGGCAAAGGAAATACACTCCAGAGTTTAGTTTTTCTCTTTTATAATAATGCTAAAATTTATTACAGTAAATAAATGATTACAAAAAAATTATTTTATCCCAGTATTACAGAAAATTGAATTCTTATTTATATTAGTCTAAATTTCAGTATAAGAAAAATAAAATCTCTTTCTGGTCTTTCTGTATATTTCCCTGGAAGCTTAGCAAATCTGACTGCCACAAGATGTGCTTGTCAGATTACTGAAGCTTAATTTTGTCCAATCATTTAATGCCTTATATTTTCTCTCTTACTTATCTGGTATTCACCTCCACATAATTCTGCATCTTTGGTATTTTTCCCAATTTTCCATCATTTACCCTTTGCAACCTCAAATCTCTCTGAAAATCACTCATATTTGTCCTTCACTGAAAGAGTGTCTCTGTATTCATTTTGTTTTGGTTTGTGATAGCTGTGAGGAGTGGTGCTCGGCAGGCTTTGGAAAAAGGTGGGTTCGGTAGGAGGGTGGGCAGTACAGGAACTGTCTTTGCAATAGTTCAGTTGTCCGCTTGTGAGGAGTGGGGGCTTGCACTGACGTATTGTTGGGTTGGGTTCCAGCTTTCACTCCCTGGGGGTGAAGTGGACAGTCCTGAACACTACAAAAGGTCAGTATGAGCACCCAAAGGATTAGTTTCCCTTAAAAGATAGTGCTTTCTCAGCAGTGCTCCACAGGAGCTCACTGCCTGATACCCAGGCTGGACCCCGAAGCGGTAAGAGAGCCTGGCATGCAGCTTTTCTTCAGGATATCTATACGGTCTGTAGACTGTGTACGAGGATCCATTTCATGCATGCCTGTTTGCTGCTCAGAAAGGAGTCCCGGCTGGAAAGGGAACAGTAATTCCACGGCCATGGGCATGACTGTTGATAGATCAGTGAGATGTGCTCCGGTGGAATGCTGGGATTTCTCGGAGACTGATAGAGTAAGGATTTGTAAGAACAAGAGAATGGGAAATGCTTACTGTCCAGCCGCTGCTTCTGCTGCACAGGCTGCAGCGGGATTTTGTTTGTCATGTTGGGGCTTCGGCCCATCAGCCTTCACTGCCTCCCCACTGCCTGTCACTATGGCTACTCCAGACCTCTGGTAAAATTTCTCCCAGTAAAGGTAGGCAGGACTTTCTATGAATCACTGGTAAATAACTGTACATCCCTCTGAATACACATTTAAATACTAATCGGCTCTTTTAAATACATTAGCTGCCCCACACGGTAAAAAGCCCGCAGAGCCCCTTTGTGTGTCTCCAGCTGAATATCGTGCTTGCTAAACTGACTAGAACTGGCCAAAACACGTTGCTGGCCCAGTAGGTTTTGTTCATTGGGCCCCAAGTGAATCTCTAGAGGATTCTGATTCTCCTGTTTTATTTGAGGGCTTCCATTCTGACATGTAGTATAGTTAGTGTGATTCCAAGGACCTTCCTTCCTGAACTGTTGGAAGAAAGTGAGATTCCAGTAGCTGAAGGAGATGATCTTCAGTTATATGTCCCTTTAGTAAGGAGAAGTTATCAAAAATGATTTCCCAAGCACTAGAAGCTAAGTATTTCAGAACTCACTTCTTAAAGCCCTGCAGAACTTCATGATACCCTATTCTTAAGAGAGTCCACCAAAACCTTTCCAGTTCATCAGGCTGTTCAGGTCATTATTTCTGAAGAATGGGATATTTCAGAGTTGGGCCATGGATCAGCTGAAACAGAGAGAGAAGTTTAAGCTGCCTGAAGTAGATGCTTTGGTTATTGCAGTTACTAAGTATATAGCAATTCCAGAGGAAGACGGGACAGCACTAAAAGACTTGCAAGATCGCAGTCTGGAAGTGTTGTTTAAATAAGCTTTTGAAGTGGCAGCTTTAGGTCTGCAGTGCCAAATGTGTTTAAGGCCTGCTTGAAATGGGTTTAGCAGGCTGAAGTTTATGAAGCTGATGAATGTGAAGATGCAGCGCATTTTGAGTTGGGTATGGCATATGTAGCTGATGCATTGTATGATCTAATTAATCACAGCCAAATCATAGCATTTTCTGTCACCAGTAGAAGATTTTCTGACTCAGAAATTGGTCAGCAGATGCTGCCTCTGAGTAAACTTCCTTTATGAAGGAAGTTATTTGAAGAAGATTGTTAAAGATCTCGGAGACACAATACTGCAAAAACTTCCAGAAGTTAGACCATGATCTTCAAGGGTCTCAAGGATCAGCCAAATATAGGGATATGAGAAAATAAGGGCTTGGAAGAGTAAATACATGCCAGAAGTCACATTTTCCACAACAAGTCGCCTTAAGAAGGTTTCCTAAAGTCAGAAATCTCCAGGAGCTTTCAGAGGTTCCCAATGAAGCATTTGGAGTCTGCTCCTCAATTCGGCAGATAGGTTGGCTCTCCATCTTTCTGGAGGAATGGACCCAAATTAAAAATGACCAATAAGTTTTGGATGTGATTTGCAGAGGATACAATTTGGAGTTTTCTCATCGCCTCACAGACCCTTTTATGAAATCTCATTGTGTCCTGCAGAAAAGGAGAGCAATCAGATCTACTTTGATTAAGCTTATAAATCCTGGGGGCTGTAGTACCAGCTCCTGAAACATTGAGAACAAAGGAAAGATATTTCATTTACTTTGTAGTACCAAAGAAAGAAGGCTTTCCTTCCAATTCTGGATTTCAAAAGGGTGACTAGAGCTCTCAAGGTATCATTTCCACATGGAAATGCTGCACGTGGTTATTTTCAGTCATTTCATGGCACTAAATCTGTGGTATATCTGCACATTCCTATCTGAGAACCACATCAGCAGTGTCCTCAAATTTGCGGTTCTAGGACATTTCCAGTTTTGAGCACTTCCTTTTGGCTTACGTATAACTCCGTGTACCTTTTCCAAGGTGGTGATTATTGTTATAGTGGCTCAGAGAAACTAGGAAATTTTGATCCATCAGAGCACCAGGTGACATCCCAAGTCATACAATTTCTCCAATCCTTAGGATGGATTATCAGTTTCAAGAAAAGCAAGCTGCAGCCATCCCAGTGCTTAGAATATTTAGGAGCATGTTTTGCCACTTGCTTGGGGACAGCTTTTGCCAACAATTAACAAAAGGTACCTTGAGCTTGGGATATGCAAGTTTTGGAATCCATGGTGGCAACTCTAGATCTAGTTCTTGTGCCCAGGTTTATATACGGCCTCTTTGGTTCTCTCGGGCATATTTGTCCCTTCAACATCATTCATACAATGTGCATCTCCCTTGGCAGAAGGACACCAAACTGTCTATACTGATGGAAGAAAACTTAGTTGTAAGAACTTTTGAGGACTCCGGATTGGATGTCTCACAAGAGACACACCAGTCTACTTGGACAGGGAGCCCATTATTTGGGCTGGGTAGCATAAGAACATTGGATGTCGATTGAAGCTCGATGATCCATCAGTCTCCTGGATACTTGGGCAGTGACTATGGCATAGCTGTGTCTTACATCAATTGACAGGGAGGAATGACGAGTTCACTGCTAACGAAAGAATTCACAATGCTGTTTTTGTGGGCAGAGGCCCTCCATTATCAGCTGCTCACATAGCTGAGACCCAAAATGTTCAAGCAGATTTTCTCAGCTGGACTACTCTGAATCCAGGAACATGGGAGTTGTTCAAAACCTTTTTGATGGTAAAGTAGTGATGGGGAATTCCCGCAATGGATTTGATGGCATGGAAACTGCAGTGTCAAAGTTCCTACTTCAGTCACAGGAAGGATCTGAAAGCAGCGAGGCTAGATGTTTTGACTAAGCCCCTGGTCTTCAGGTCTCCTCCACACATTTTCCCCGTTACCTCTATTTAGGAGTATTGAAGAGGGTAGCGTCTTATCCAGAGTTAATGTTGATAGCTCTGGATTGGCCAAGATATCCATGATGTGCGTACTTGATTTGTCTTTAGTCAGGGGAGGCGCTAGTCTTCCTTTGGTCCCCAAAGATGATACTCTTTGGTCTGATCATGAACAACCTGTCCTCTTCTGTCTTACAGCCTGGCCATTGAGTGATCATGTTTAAGATGCAGAGGTATGCATATTCAATGATTAATTTACTACCTTGTTGCAGGCCAGGAAACACTCTACTTTGGCCTATGCTAGAATTTGGAGAATCTGAGTCTTGGTGTTCTGATAGGGCTATTTAACCATTTAAGATCTCTATAGCTCAGATTTTCCTTTTTTACAGGATAAATTCTAAAAAAAGACTTAGCATTGTCTTCCTGTAAGGTTCAAGTAGCAGCTCTCATGTTATGCTTGTTGGCAGGGAATTTCCATGGCTTCTCACCGAGATTCAGGCATTTTTTCCTTAAAGGAGTAACTCGTGTCATCCGTATGCCATGTAGTTCCTCAGGGTTTATCTGGCCCTCCTTTTGAACCATTGAAGAAAATCATTCTTGAACGATCTGTCTTTGAAAATGGCTTTCCTGGTGGATGTTTCTTCAGCTAGAAGAATTTCAGACTTGCAATTCCTTTCATATCAGTATCCTTTCTTACGCTTTGCAGAGGCAAGAGTTTGTCAGAACAGTTCCCTCTCTTATCCTGAAAGTAGTTTCATTTCATATAAATCAGTCAGTAGACCTACCCTCCATCAGGTGGAAAAACTAGGGAGAACATTTTAAACTTTCAAGGCTCCTGAATGTTCAAAGTTTTGTTTTACCTGTGGGTTAATAATGATATCTGTAGATCTTAACAGGCTGTTTGGTTTGTGGGTGGTTTTGGAGGGCTAAGGAAAGGGGATGCTGCTTCAAATGCAGCTATTGCATATTTGGTTAAAGGAAGCTTTGATTCAGCTTTTTAAAAGGTTGAGAGGTTCCTTTTGGATTCAGAGCTCATTTGACCAAAAGTATGGCAACCTTGAGGGCTGAGGCCCAGTATATTTCTGTGGTAGATATTTGTAAAGCTCAGGCTAGAGAACATGCTGCCTTTGCAGCAGTTTTTTCAGCAGAGGACTTCATCCCACCTGATGTGAAGATTGCTTTGATTGCTGCACTTTGCTTTGCTGCGTCCCATCAATTCTCGATTGGTCTGGTAGTCAGAAAGGAAAGAAAATTTTGTTCTTATCTGCTAATTTTCTTTCTTCGAGTCCAACCAGACCAGTCAAGTACCCACCCTGTAACCTGGATTGAGTTTTTCTTCCTCTAAGATGAATTATTTTCTTCCCATTCTGAAAGGTTCATAAAGTAGCAAATTTTTAATGGGAAATTTTTTTTTTTTTTGGGGGGGGGGGGGTTATGTTGTCTCCTAGGATATTTTTGACCAAAGTTATTATTACAGTGCTTTAGCAGAATTATTGATGAGCTGTGCATGTGCAGCACCTTATATGGTACAGAACTTGCAGCTCTTCAGTCTCGTGTCGCCATCTGCTGGCAGATGGATATAACCTGTCAGTTTTGGACTGATCTGTTTGGACTCTGAGAAAATTTTGGCAGGTAAGAAAGAAATTATTTTTTCTTTGTTCCCCTGTAGAGACAAAGGACCTTGTTTACTAAGCCACGCTGTTGGCGCACACACTTTTTAATGATAGACACACCCATTATATTCCTATGGGTGTCTCTACTAGCACATACTAATTTTTAATGCGCACTAAAACGTGTGCGTGCCTACAGCGCAGCTTAGTAAACAGGGCCCCAAGTGAAACCAATTTACAATGTTCATCTTCAACCAGGGGTACCATACTAGTAAGTCCTAAAACTGGATCTATTCAAAGATCCTTCATAGTCCTTTTATTTTTTTTTTCTGGTCTAAAGCACGTACAACTATATTGGCAAAACAACCAAGGAGATGCTAGCTGCATTTGAGTGTAAAGACCTTGAGAAAGCACGGAAGATCCAGGTAAAATTGAATTATGCCATCTTTGCATCCCATTTTTGCTTTTAAACTGCTCAGTGAGTAGGATTGCATGGCCAAGCTCTGTACAGAGCATTTAAGCAGTAGCTAACCTTTGCGAATTAATAACAACTTTGAAGAATATAACAGCTTGACAACAGGTAGCACTAGCATGTATCATTGTATGATTTTTTTTTATTATTATTTTAGTATTTGTTAAAGCTTTTGTACCATCCCAGTGGCCAAAGTCAGTCAAAGCAGTTTATAAAGTTCTTAAAATCTATTTATTAAAATATACAATCAAATTTCCTAACACTAAAAGGAGCCCACACACTTTTGTACATTATTGCACAACTTCAGGGGAAGCTCAGCATATCACCTAAGCATCTTTGTCCCTCCAAAAGTCAACTGAATTCACATATATGGGGGAAAGCAGCAATAATTACATGTGCTTCAAGCAGTGGCGTAGCCAAGGGTGGGCTTGGGTGGGCCCAGGCCCACCTACTTTGGGCTCAGGCCCACCCAGTAGCAGCACATCTATGAAGTGTCTGGCAGGGATTCCCCAGCCCCACCAGCTGAAAATTCCTGTCCTTCCTGCATACCAGCCTTCCCTCTGATGTATTCCTGCCTATGCGGAAACAGGAAGTTGCATCAGAGGGAAGGCTGTGGAGCCAACATGAGTAGTGTGTGTATTATTTGCTTCTTGCTGCCAGTGAAAGTCTACTATTAAAAAGGTAAGGGGGGAGGGGGATATTTGAGAGACCTTATGACATGCAGGTGAGAGAGGGAGAGACCAAATCACTTGTGGGACAGGGTGGAGTTCTTCTGCCCACCCACTCTGGGCCCAGGCCCACCCAAAATTGGGTGTCTGGCTACGCCCCTGGCTTCAAGGATTCAGAACATGAATATACCAACTTTGCTTGTGATGGAAGAGGGCAGAGGTGAAGGTAATCTGAATTCTTCTGCAGCTCTATTGCGCAACTAGAAGGTTTGGAACACTAATTGGATGATGCCTATGTGATGCATTTCCTGTTTGGACATTAACATGCTAATTAGCCCTCTTTTTTTCCCTTTTCCTTAGTTTCTGATGCAGGAGTTTTTCAGCTATGTAATCCGTCATGGTATGTGCAGTATTTCTAAGATCAGTTTTATAATTGTGCTTAATAAGCTGTCAAAACCAAAGCAGAAGTAAGTGTGGGGGGGGGGGGTTCCCCAACTTGGATTTTACTTATAATCCAAAGTATGAAACACTATTACAGATAGGAATATGTTACGATGCGTCTTCCCCCTGCCCCCCTTCCCATGTTAAAGATCTAAACATATTGAAGCAATTAAAATGTACCTCCAGTACTTTACCCATCATTTAAATCTTATTCACCAATGTCATATAGGGCTCCCAACAGGGCCGGTCTTAGGCCGAGGCGGCCGCATAGGGCCCCGCGCGGCGCCTCAGTCAGCCTCTTCCCAGGGCCGGCGGCGATCCGACGACACGCTATTCTGCCCGCCCTGGCGCCCTCTTCTCCCCCCCAACCAACAAGGATCCTTTTTCTTTTAAATTTACCCGCCTCCGTCGCCGACTCGCTGGAATCTGACTGGACACTGGACAGCACAGCAGGCATCGTCGCTGAAAGCGCTCCTCCCCTCCCAAGTGCACCCGACGTCTCTAGCAGAATGGAGAAGCTTCCTGATTCGTTCATTCTCAGTGTCCCGCCCTCGAGAATGAACGAATCAGGAAGCTTCTCCATTCTGCTAGAGACGTCGGGTGCACTTGGGAGGGGAGGAGCGCTTTCAGCGACGATGCCTGCTGTGCTGTCCAGTGTCCAGTCAGATTCCAGCGAGTCGGCGACGGAGGCGGGTAAATTTAAAAGAAAAAGGATGCTTGTTGGTTGGGGGGGAGAAGAGGGTGCCAGGGTGGGCAGGCAGTTGAACATGGGAGCAGGAGGGCAAGGGAGAGAGGACCTGGACATGGATGGCAGGGCTCAGGGAGAGAGGGGGATTGCTGGATAGGGATGAATGGAGGGGGCAGGGGACAGAGGAGCATGCCAGGGCAGGGCTCAGGGAGAGAGGGGAATTGCTTTATAGGGATGAATGGAGGGGGCAGGGTACAGAGGAGCAGGGCAGGGCTCAGGGAGAGAGGGGAATTGCTGGACATGGAGGGCAGGGGAGAGAGGAGAAATGTTGGGCACGAATGGAGGGAAGGAAAGACTAAGGAAGGAGATGCACATGGATGGAGGGGAAGGGATAGAGGAGAAATGCTGGACAATGACATGGATGTAGGGAAGGGGAGGAAAGTAGATGCACATGGAAGGAGGGGAGTGAGGAGAAATGCTGGATATGCATGGAGGGGAAATTGCTGAATTTAAGGGCTGCATTGGAACACTGAAGGCAGATGCTGAAACTCGAGAAAGGATAGGGACAGGGCTACAGATGGTAGACAGGACACATAAGGACACAGGAGGATGGTGGACGTGGTGAGAGAAAAAATATCAAATGGAAAGAAGACACTGCATAAAACAGAAGACACTGGGACCAAAGCGAATAGAAAAACCAAATGATCAGACAACAAAGGTAGAAAAAAGTATTTTATTCAGAATTTATTAATTGGAATATGTCAGCTTTTGGAAATGTGCATCTGTGATATTTTGCATGTAAGTTTCAATTTTTCTAGTATTGCTGCATGCTGAGTCTGACTTCTTGAGGTAACTTTCCAGTTCAGTATTTTTAGAAAAAGTTTTATTTATGAAATTTCAAATAAAGACAAATGAAGCTAAACTTGTACAGAAAAACTGATTGAAATAATAAGCACAATGCTATCATGAAACTCCCCCTCCCCAGAAATTATTCAGTTCAAGTCCACTACAATTAGTAGTTCCAATTCTCATAACCCCGGGGGGGGGGGGGGGGGTCAGAGGTGCGGACACACAATCTCTCCACTGCAAAACACTATACACAAACTTGTGCAAAAACACACTCATAACCTTACCAAACCATAACAGCACTAATTCCAAGGACAGGACGAGCACAACCTTATGCGTGGAAAGGCAGAACTGTAATTACACCAGGCTCTAAAACACCAATACACTACCTCGTAAAAAAAACAAGACAAAAAGGGCTGCAAATGCTACACGCTAGGATACTGCATCAATGGGGTGGAGCTGGGGTGGGGGCGGGGCTAGGATGGGGCCCCACCAAATTGGACTGCATAGGGCCCCGCACTTGCTAAGACAGGCCCTGGCTCCCAAACACTGTTACAGTTCCATTCTAACATGCACAGTCACAATTTACCCAACACTTTCTGCAAAGCAGATGCATCCATTTGCTTCCAACATTCAGCTATTATATGAGCTGCAGTAACCACATACTCGAGAAAATTTCCCTTTCTGATGTGGGGCAGTGGCTAATTTGTCAAAACTATACCCATTTACTTAACCACTTTACCCTTCGTACTTTTTCTATAAATCATATTACCTCAGCCCAAAATAACAGTATCTTTGGGCACAACCACAAAATGTTTGAAGGTTCTCCTTTGGCCACACTTTACACTCAGCACGTCACCTTAAAAAAAAATTTTTTTTCTAGCCTTTCAGGTATATAATGTGCAAAAGCATTTTTATCCATTTTCTATTATATTGGAAACTATGTACAGTGGGGGAAATAAGTATTTGATCACTTGCTGATTTTGTAAGTTTGCCCACTGACAAAGACATGAGCAGCCCATAATTGAAGGGTAGGTTATTGGTAACAGTGAGAGATAGCACATCACAAATTAAATCCGGAAAATCACATTGTGGAAAGTATATGAATTTATTTGCATTCTGCAGAGGGAAATAAGTATTTAATCCCTCTGGCAAACAAGACCTAATACTTGGTGGCAAAACCCTTGTTGGCAAGCACAGCGGTCAGACGTCTTCTGTAGTTGATGATGAGGTTTGCACACATGTCAGGAGGAATTTTGGTCCACTCCTCTTTGCAGATCATCTCTAAATCATTAAGAGTTCTGGGCTGTCGCTTGGCAACTCGCAGCTTCAGCTCCCTCCATAAGTTTTCAATGGGATTAAGGTCTGGTGACTGGCTAGGCCACTCCATGACCCTAATGTGCTTCTTCCTGAGCCACTCCTTTGTTGCCTTGGCTGTATGTTTTGGGTCATTGTCGTGCTGGAAGACCCAGCCACTGACCCATTTTTAAGGCCCTGGCGGAGGGAAGGAGGTTGTCACTCAGAATTGTACGGTACATGGCCCCATCCATTCTCCCATTGATGCGGTGAAGTAGTCCTGTGCCCTTAGCAGAGAAACACCCCCAAAACATAACATTTCCACCTCCATGCTTGACAGTGGGGACGGTGTTCTTTGGGTCATAGGCAGCATTTCTCTTCCTCCAAACACGGCGAGTTGAGTTCATGCCAAAGAGCTCAATTTTTGTCTCATCTGACCACAGCACCTTCTCCCAATCACTCTCGGCATCATCCAGGTGTTCACTGGCAAACTTCAGACGGGCCGTCACATGTGCCTTCCGGAGCAGGGGGACCTTGCGGGCACTGCAGGATTGCAATCCGTTATGTCGTAATGTGTTACCAATGGTTTTCAGTGGTGACAGTGGTCCCAGCTGCCTTGAGATCATTGACAAGTTCCCCCCTTGTAGTTGTAGGCTGATTTCTAACCTTCCTCATGATCAAGGATACCCCACGAGGTGAGATTTT
The DNA here is from genome assembly GCF_901765095.1 of Microcaecilia unicolor. Lineage (NCBI taxonomy): Eukaryota > Metazoa > Chordata > Amphibia > Gymnophiona > Siphonopidae > Microcaecilia > Microcaecilia unicolor. The sequence goes on along the minus strand of NC_044036.1, from coordinate 93,379,828 downwards.
GCGTGGAGCCCCAGATCTTTATCGATTGACAGTCATTTTGTACTTCTTCCATTTTCTTACTATGGCACCAACAGTTGTCTCCTTCTCGCCCAGCGTCTTACTGATGGTTTTGTAGCCCATTCCAGCCTTGTGCAGGTGTATGATCTTGTCCCTGACATCCTTAGACAGCTCCTTGCTCTTGGCCATTTTGTAGAGGTTAGAGTCTGACTGATTCACTGAGTCTGTGGACAGGTGTCTTTCATACAGGTGACCATTGCCGACAGCTGTCTGTCATGCAGGTAACGAGTTGATTTGGAGCATCTACCTGGTCTGTAGGGGCCAGATCTCTTACTGGTTGGTGGGGGATCAAATACTTATTTCCCTCTGCAGAATGCAAATAAATTCATATACTTTCCACAATGTGATTTTCCGGATTTAATTTGTGATGTGCTATCTCTCACTGTTACCAATAACCTACCCTTCAATTATGGGCTGCTCATGTCTTTGTCAGTGGGCAAACTTACAAAATCAGCAAGGGATCAAATACTTATTTCCCCCACTGTAGGTCTCTTGAAGAAACCCTCAACAGTGTAGTTCTGCAGATCTTGTCTGTAGACTCTTCATCTTTATCTCACTTCACCCAGAATTTTGATAACTGTTCTCCAGGGGGTTGAGTTTTATATAGCTGGTAAATCCCCTTCTTCCCCTTAACAGTACCCAACCTTAATACCAATTCAGCAGGGCTGTCTTCCTGTATAAGGTTCCTCATTGCCCTTTGTTTCAAAAAATGTTTTACCTGAAAGTACTTGAAACAATCTTTTTCTTCCATATCAAATTTATCCAGTAATTCCTCAAACTGCAGACTCCGATCAATTGTCACCAGTTGACACAAGGATTTTAATCCTCTTATTCCCTGTCAAATGAACCTTGAATCTATTTTCCCTGGAGGAATTTCTTGAGTATATCTTAATACAGATCAGTTGTAAAGAAAAGCTAACTATTGAATAGTCATCTCCTGATTCTATCCCAAATATCCATTGTTTAGCTTGGTAAAGGGATTGATCCATTTCATACTCATAGTTGTCTCTAAGATACATAGAAAATTCCACAAAGGAAATTATCCTGTTCCAACTCTACTAATTGTTTAGTTTTTAATAGATCATTCTAAGACTACTCTCAATTGGACCACATAATAATAGCACTTAAAGTTTGGTACTGCCATGCCTCCCTTATTATTCAACATCCCTGATCACTTGAGGGGGAGGAGGACCTTTTGTTCCAAATATGGGCAAACCTTCAATGTATCAGTCAAATGGCAGTGTATAAAAGAGATAAATATAATTTGGTAGCATAATTTTAACAGCATTTACTCACATATCATATTTAATCCACCTCACCTATCTAACTCTTTTGAAGAAAGCCTTCAAAAGAGGACCTATAATTTATTTCACTCCAAATTGGGCATTAACTAAATACCCAGATATTTACTATGTGACTTAGCCTATTTAGTGTATAATGATTTTTTATTGATGACAACACATGATAGATACAACCATCATCAATGAACATACAAAGGCAAGTGGAAAGTAAGCACATGTTAACAGCAGTATGATATCTGTCATCTAACTTAACAATCCATATCTCCCTACCTTCTACCCAACCCATCCCTAACTCAACAAGAAGGTAAGATAAGAAGTAAAAATATCCTTAACAAACAAACAAAAAACATATAATATGTATTAGGTATCTGTTACTGATGCACAAACCGCCCTTCCAGCAGCGCCTTAACGACCCCAGAGACAGCCAATAAAGATTTTAAAAAATAATAACAAACAGCATCCAAGGCATGTGTGGTATGGGGACTCCTCTCCAAAAAATGTGAGGAAAGAGCTTCCTCAAAAATCCCCGAAAACAAATGGGGAAAAGAGAGGAGAACACCAAAGAAAAGCTCTCTCCTTTTCACCTCCCTTATCCTTCTCTCCTCGCAACCCCGTCTCTCCCCTAATATGTGTTTAAAATCAAACTTCTAGCCCTGTGTTGGAGAGATTGAATATATATATCCCACACCACCACAAACAATTTTTTTCTATTTAGGAGAACATTTGGCATGTCTCTGCTCCAATAAAATCAATGCATGCATGCGACTTCTCCAGGCCCAGAAAGAGGGTACTGCATCATCTATCCATACCCCTAAAATAATTTGCTTACCCAGGACTCCTGCCTTACGAAGAAGAACATGATAATGATTAGAAATACGAAAAGCGCATATTTATCCAAGAGCAATCCTGCTGGCAAAAATGGCAAGAGTGAAGCCCAAAAGTCCTTCAAAATAACGTAAAATGGCTTTCCAAAATAGTTTTACCTTCAGGCAACCCCAGAAAGCGTGGGAAAAAAAAGAGTTATAACCCTGATTACATTTCTGACATAGTGGTATCTCCACTCCACTGATTTTAAATACTTGCTCCTGTATAAAATAAGCCCTAAACAGTGTGCGAAACTGACATTCTCGCAATTCAGCACTCACTGATATTTCAGGTTTGTGTTTAACTAATTTAGTAAAGTCTAAGGCGATGGCAGTCGAACCTGAATTTCTACTCCATTTGTGAATTAGATCTTCTCTAGACCAAGAAGGAGAGATTAACTGTAATTCTCCAAGAAGGGAAGAAATCGACAAGCCTCCTTCTTAGAACTTATCAAAAAACTCCTGACTTAGCCTATTTAAAAGAGTAATGCCTCTTAAGCTCCAACTATCTTTTTCAGGACATTTATGTTTAGGATCTCAGTTTGTAAAGTGAACTTGGAAATAAGTAAAAACCTTTGGTTGTCGGATGCTTCCCGTCAAGCATCATCCAAATTGAATTGTGAAATCAAGTTTTTCATCTCTTCAAACCTCTGTCTCATCCACTTCTATCCATGCCAGGATTGGTCATAATACCCCTTCTATAATTAGATGGTCCATGGCAAACCCAATAGCTTATTTGCCACAAAGTCAAATGAAATACTGTTCATTAGTAAGACCATAGAGATTAGCCAAAGTATAAAGTTGTCCTTGTATGGTGATTTTTTTTTTTTTTTAATGTATCTCCCTCATCCCTGTGTTTTTTCGTTTTTGCATGTAACAAGACAGGCAAATAAACCAAGGGAAAGCACTTGTGTATGTAACAGGACCTTTGTGCTTAAGAGGAGATGATTTTCTTACAAGAAATCCACTTATAATTTCAATGAGTTGCATCTTTATAAAATAGATGATGCTTTTGGGAGGGGGAACACTGTTACATTCACTGCAATAAACCTAATGGAAGCATCTTTACTCAGTCATACATCAGTTCTTTATCTTGTGCATGCTTATCAATAGTACATTCCCTCACACTTCATTCCATTTCCACTTCAGGCCCTTATACAGCAGCTTGATGCTAGGATATTGCGAGAAGATGCTGGTCCTTTTTTTTTTTTTTTAACCTTGTAATAGCAAGAGTCAGGGGCAACAGGATTGCTCCTGTTCCAACCACAGCAGGGTGGATGTGATTCAGGGCAGGGGGAGCTCTTGATTTTTGAGTACCAGCCCCTTTAAGAAGCAACCAGGACCAACCTTTCCCACAAGATCAGCTTTCCCACCCAAGAAAACCCTAACAATCTTATTTGTTTAGTTGTTTATATACCAAGTCAAACAACTTTCTTCAAATTAATGTTAAACTGTTCGTGAGCCCTTGTGCCTAGGCCGAGGCTTAGGAAGGACCTTGGCCGAGGCCTAGGGTAGACCAAACAGACGCAAAACAATACCATGGCCACAAAGCCCTGCACACTCAGGACAATCAACTAGCACACCAGAAAAGGGAGATAGATCACTCAGGCCAGACGAACGGGAACCCACTCATACAGAATCCAAGCATGCGGGCCTCACAGCCGAACTGGAACAGAGTCATTCACTAGGGAAGGGAAAAAGAACAACGAGGGGTCCCAAAAGGGACTGAAGCACATGCAACATACACAGCGCTGGCTAGTGAGACAAGGGAAGGGTGACAGACAAAAAGCTGGCAGATACAGGCTATGACCAGAGGAAGAGAATGCAAACAAAGGCTACACAGAAACACGGGTAGCAGAGGCAAAGCCCACAGGGAAAAGGGAAAGCCGAGGACAGAACAGGACACAGACTCTACAAGAGCGAAGTTCCACAAGAACACTCTAGGCTGTACCATACAGCACTCAAGGGAAAAGGGAAGCCACTCATAGGAACATTCTAGGCTGTACCATATAACACTCAAGGGTGAAGGGAAGCCATCTATAAGAATACACAAGGCTGTGCTACACACACTCAAGAATAAAGGGAAACCACTTATAGGAATACACAAGACTGTGCCACTCAGTACTCAAGGGTCAAGGGAATGCACTCACAAGAATACACAAGACTGGCCACAGAGTCAAATAACAGACACTAGAGACAAAGGGAAAATCAAGCAAACAGGGAAAGCTGCCTTTACATACACCAATCAGATAAGGAGCAAGCTCACAAGAATCAGGAGACAAACACAGCAGACAAAGAGTTAAAGCAGGCTAAAGGGAAGGGCTGCTTTTAACACACAAGTCAGGAAGGAGCAGGCCTTACTCTGCAGTCAAAGGTTTAAAGCTAACAAAGGGGAAAAACAAACAATGTTCTTACCAGAACTCAATAGCACACAGAGACAGAGTAAACAGAGCACCCACAGCTGCATGGAAGCAAGGCAATCAAGGAAAGCAGCTAAGCTAGGGAAACAATCAGGCATACGCTGGGAACAACCAGTGCACACAGAGAAGCTACAAGCAACAAGAAGAGTAATCAAACTCCAACGGATGCACAGTGTGCTACTAGCACAGACAGAGAGAGGGAAAGAGGCTCAGCTGACAGGAATCAACACTAAAGCAAAGGCTGTAGGGAGAGGTAAGGTTTAAATAGATCTGGCTTCTGACGCCTGTTGCTTCAGACGTCAGCTCAATCCCTGACAGGCCAATCAGAAGTGAGTCTCAGTCATTCCCCTGCCTGTCTTAGCAGAATCATAGCAATTAATCACCTTACTTTCTAACTCATCTTATTCTCTTGCCTATCTATATGTTCCATCTTTGCTTTACCCTTCACTATCAGTTAAAATGTTCTATTACGTATTGTGCTGACATTGTACGTAGTATACCATGCCATACTTTTTATTGTTATTTGAATATTTTTACTTCTGTAATTGCCTATTCCTCATGTTTGATCTATTCTTACTGTTCATCGCCTTGAGTGAATTTCTTCAAAAAGGTGGTAAATAAACCCTAATAATAAATAAATAAAATATTCAAACAGTCCCCAAATACAAAAATGCACCAAATCCTAGTCATCCTAATAATACTCCTCCTATTCATGGCAGTCCTTAGTTATTTTACAATTGGATCTTATGAGCTATTATCACAATTCAACATGCCAATCTTCCAACTCTAGAATGACCTTCAGATGTTTACTTGATTTTACTCCAGTATCTGTAGCTCAATACTTTGCCCTGTAGAGGAAATGTGTCTCATTATGCAGGAGAGATTGGGTGCCTCCATATGTCATTCTACAGTTCGCTGTCCCCAGTGGTCCCCTTCCCTTTAGTGCCGTGCCACCTTCCACCGGCAACGCCGTTTTCTTAGTCTCCGCAGTGATTAAAGAATCCATGGTAGGCCAAACAAAGGCCTCACGCTCACTTTCAGGCAACGGATAGAGGCGGGACATAGCCCTAGCCACTTTGAGGCTCGCTTCCGGGACATCCCATTGAGCCGAAATTAAGGTGTGCATGGCATCATGCACGTGGAAGGTTCTAGGCGGGCGCTTCGTCCCCAGCATAATGGCGGAGCCAACAGGGGCTGAGGGAGAGACGTCCTCCGGAGAGGAAATCTTCAAAATGCTCATGGCCTGCATTAACAGGTTGGGCAAATCCTCTGAGCGAAAGATCCGTGCTGCAGAGGGGTCATCCGCTCCATCCGAGCGGGAATCCGTCTCCTCCAAGGAATCCCCAAAGGACCGTTGGGAGAACTCAGATACGCTGCCCTCATCTACATCAGAGGAAACAGCGTCCTCTAAGGCCTAGGCATCCACCCGAGGGCGTTTACTTCCGGGGGCCTCAACCCCTTTATCGGACAAGGGAGAAGGGGCAGCGTTTTGCATAAGAAAGGCCTGATGCAGCAGCAAAATAAACTCGGGGGAGAAACCCCCCAGACTGTGCACTTCAGCAGCTTGGGCCACAGCCCTAGACGCACCCTCAACCGGCGCTCGCAAGAGCAGGGGAGAACCATGCTGCGCATCTAAGATGGCTTCCGGCGTGACACTCCGCGAAGGAGCCGCGCGGGAAGAACGGCGCTTAACTTTAGCCGCTTTTTTGCCGTCGCCCAAATCAAGGGCGGCCATGGCATGAACGTCTCCCAGCTCAAGGGCGGCCCAAGAAGAAGCCGTCCGAGCAGAGTGGCCGGCCAAGATGGCGGAGTCGAGCAGCGGGGGATGGGCATTTATGGCGGGAAAAACCGCCGCGCCGGAGGAAGACCCGGGACACTGACCGGCCTCCAAACTGACACCCAACAAGGGCGAATCAGATTTTAAAACCCCCGCATCCCCGCTAGAAGCGCACACGCGGTCCGGGGAGCGATTCTTCGCGCCCTCGCCCTCCGACGCCATAGGCCACGTGGAGATCAATCGGGGAACCCCCTGCCCGCTATAAAAAGGTAAAAATTACCTGCTTCTCGCTCCGAGCTGTAACGACCTGGTGTCCCAGTGAGTAGCTGCAATAAACGTTTAAATAAACGTCGAAATAAACGCCCTTAAAGACGTTCAAAAAAATTTTTTTTTTTTACGGAGCCAGCGGGAGGGGGGAGAAAAGGAGGGACCTGGCGCCACCAGGTTTGCACTTGCTCAAGAAGAGCCCTCAACCCCAGGCACTCAACAAAACCTAAAAATTAGGCTTGGAGGCCTAGCCAGAGCTGCTGCTGTGTGTGACCACCACCTGCTGAGATAGAGAACATACTGAGGAGTTTCCGGCAGCACATGACCACATATAGGGAGGCAAAAGGATTGCTCTCTATCTCCACCTGCTGGTAGATGGACACAACCCACCAGTCTATGGATTGATCAGCATGATGATATGGAACAGATGATTAAGGCATAGAAAAGGTGGGAATGGAACTACTATTTTTGTGAACATGAATATGATTTAAGATGCCCTTTCCAGTTCATTTGATTTTATGTGTTGTATCTTAGGTTAAACAATTTTATTGAAACTTTTCCCTAGCTTACAGACAGTTTAGGAGGACTTCTTAGATGGCCCTCCTCCCCCCCTCCCTCTGTTGAAAGAAAAGGGTGATTTAGTCCATTAGTTTGTATAGAATGATTGGCAAAGCTTGGTAAGAGGCAGGAAACATTTTGCACTAGAATCAAAATAACCACTGATTGAGCTGTAAACAGATAACTTGGGATCAGCTGCAAAAATGTGCATTGACCAAAGCATGTGTTAACTTGTGGTGAATTAATTCTGTGTTATTTTCTAAGGAAGTATAAGTTACGTGGACATTCTAAAATTTGCATGCCTTGTAGCGCTATAGAAATGATAAGTAGTAGTAGGAGTAAAACCAGGCTTTTAAGGAACAGGAAGAGTAGGAGGGATCAGACTATGCAATATAAAGAATATTGTGAAGCTTTGCCTTGTTTCCCAGGCCTTGAAAACTTGCACAACTATATTATGTTCTGAATTCCAGTTTTGTGCAAAGAAGTCTCTGATCATGGTCCTTCCTAGGAATTCAACTTGAATCTGTTTGACTAGCCCATGTCACATCACTGTCCTATCAAAAAAATCTGTGACAGTATATTAACATTTTCTCTTCTCTCTAGGTTTTGGAATACCAGAGACTAAAGCCATCATATCTGTTGCCTCGAATATCCCAATGGGCCCGCCACGTTTACCTCTACAAAAGAGCTCCGATGAATATTTAACCAAGATTATAGCACAAATGAAGAGGCTTGCTCTTCTTTAGGACCTTCGGTTGTATTCATCCTCGTAAGCTAGAATCGTAGGATGAGTTAAACACTTAGAATGACCTTCAGATGTTTACTTGATTTTACTCCAGTATCTGTAGCTCAATACTTTGCCCTGTAGAGGAAATGTGTCTCATTATGCAGGAGAGATTGGGTGCCTCCATATGTCATTCTACAGTTCGCTGTCCCCAGTGGTCCCCTTCCCTCTGGTCCTCAGCAAAACAAGCAGCTTAAAGGTTTGCAAACCTGGAGATTAATTTCTTACCATTGAGGAATCCCATAGATTTTTACATTGGAATGATGTTGGCTACACCTCTATAGTAATTTAAAAAAAAAAAACTTCTTTGTGTGCCACCTGTGTTAATGCTTAGTGACAAAAGCATTGAGAGGGAAATTCTATAATCACACTAGAAAGATCGATGCTAAGTGTAACTCTATAAAGGGTGTGTTCCCTTTATAGAATCGTATTTAGCGCCAGTTTCTACACCCAACTCTGGGTGCCACACTTATGCCTGCTGAAACCTTGTGTAAATCCCTACGCCCAAGTTGGGCGCAGAGACCTATTGATTCTATACTACTTCACACAACTGTTTGGAACGCCTATGCCCCTCTCATAGCCACACACCCTTTTGGGTTGCACGGTATGGGGTTCAGGCACTCAGTATTGTAGAATAGTGCTCACCAGATGTGTACAAATTCTCATTGGTTGTTAGCACCCAATTGATAGTTATTGACTTGTTAAGCAATTAAGTTGCATCTGAGCTGTGTGTCCAAATTTGGGCATTATATATAGAATCCGGGGGTTGGTGTCTCTGAAATTCTCAGTCTATAAGAGACCAAGGCAACCTCTAATGCAGATTTACAGCATTCTAGTTCTTTTATAATGTTCAGTGGCTGCTTCAGGAGAATTTCTAGAGGAAAGAGCTAATACATTTAAAAAGATATTTTTATTCGGGTTATACAAAGATGTATTTTTGTAAACAAGACTGCTTAACATCTAAGCTCAGCATTTTATATAAAAATAAATAAAATGTATCCACACATGATTGTATAAAAATTCTAAAGTGTATTACTATTTGCCATATGCCCATCTTGTATCCAATACAGTATATCATTTTCAGGTTGATGTCACCTAAGTTCTGTATCGCTAATAATTTGCATAGCTGTTCCCTAAACTACTTAGAGAAGCCGTGTTAAGAACAATTATAGGGCTGTCATGGATGCTAACTGAATGGCTCATGATGTCAGTTGACACTGTATGTGATTAGCCAGCATATTGGTAAATTGTGACACGGTTTCAAATGTGGCTCTTCACAAAGACTTCATGAAACTTGCAAGAAAGTAACCAGAATCTTGCAATTTTTTAAAATTCTTTTACATTTGTATATTTTGAATTGATGCTGAGTGAATCTAGCCTCAAGCACACGTATAAAAAAAAATCTAGAGAAAATATTGTAGAAGCAAAAGTACAAAATAAGAATGGTAAAAGTCCCGTAGTGTGTGCTTGTACAGGGTTTTACTTGCAGAATTTTCCTTTTTTTTTTTTTTCCCGGTACTTCAAACCCCTCTCCCACACACTTTTACTCATGTTACAGAACCTTCAAACTTGGCCTCTTTTGACCAATTTCATGATTGTACAAGTGACCTTCACATGTTGGGTGGGGTTTTTTTGTTTGTTTTTGGTTTTTTTTAGAGCATTTTCCCTGTGTAAAGCATGTGTTGTACATGGAAAAGGGCTCTTACAAAATTGTGTAGCTATCATTGCATGTATAAATATGCATGCTGACATATGGCAGACAGACATTTCTGGGCATATAGTTTGCACAAGATATGGATGGAGTTTTAATATATGTATGTTTTCTAAAATAAAACACATGAGTACATACATTTGCACTTGCTCTAAAGATGTATGCTTGAATTTGTGTACTACTGCCAATATAGTTCTGGACCTGTAAGAATTTTTTTTTTTTTTTGTAACCCTTGCCCCTCCTTCCCTCCCCCCAAATTTTATGTGTGGGTGTTTGTGTATGTTAAAGGCTGCTACTGCCACCTTCTCACCCTCTTTTCTCCCTGCCTTTTTTTGGTAAGCACTCCTGAATGTTAATTATATACAAAGGATGTTGAAACATTTTTGGTGTGCCTTCCAGCCAGTAAGCATGGTATGTTTGACTACCTTTCCACCTCCACAGAGCATTCCCAAACTTTATCCAATATAGACCATGCTGTGTTAGTACTTAACATTCACATGTCCTCTGACAAGAACAAAACAAAATAGCAGACTTCCATTCTCCGCCTACTTGGAGCCTTTTGTCTTTTTTTTTTTAAAGAAACCAAAAGAATACAAAACAAAATATGTTCAGTTTGTTTGCATAACGATTGTGCTGCTGAAAGGGTGTGTAACATTCAGAACTTCAAACTTGATTCAACAGTCACACTCTTATGTCCAACAGGAACTTCCATCTTCTACCTGTATAGAAGTGTTGTTTTCTAATATGGACTAGTTGATTTTTTTTTTTTTCAACAATGTTTGTATGGAGATAAATATGGTGAATTAATGCTGATAATGTTAAAACATGAAATAAAACAATAAATCTTTGTAAAGTAAACTCATATGGGAAAAAATCTAATAAAGAAAAACTGGAGAGCTCTGTTTGTGCTTGGAGTTGAAATGGTGTTGGGTTAGTTGTCTTGGGGCCCTGTTTACTAAGGTGCACTAGCATTTTTAGTGTGCGCTAACTCTAAAGACACCCATATATTCCTATGTGTGCAAATGCCAATTTCTCTTTCTTTCTACTTGACCAGTCCAAACAAACAGGTTGTGTCCACCTACCGGCAGATGGAGGTAGAGAAACTGAATTGTTCCAGTGATTTTGCCAGTATAAGGACTGGGGGGGGGGGGGGGGGGAGAGATGCACAAAGCTTACCATGCTTGCAATGTTTGCTTTAGCCTGGTTGTAGCCAGTCTAAAGCAAACATTATTTAAAGTCTAATGCATAAAAGGTCCCTTTTACCGTTTCCCATAGCAGCTACCGATTTAACCCTATAAAAACAAGCTCATAGTATTAAAATGGTCATTCTGGCTGATGCACAGACATTTCCATGCACTTTTTATGTGCAAACCTTTAATGGCAGGTCTGGAACTGTCAAGTTTCACAGTACCCCTGGTGCTCCAGTAGACTCCTCTTGATCCCCCCCCCCCCCCAAACCTTAAAACTCCCTGGTGGTCTAGCAGACCCCAATCCTGCCCCCTCCCAAACCTTTAAAACCTCTTGACTCTTGGTGACCCCCCTCAAGAACCAAAAATCCCTGGTGGTCCTGTGGACCTCTTCTCAAGCTCCCCCTCCCCTTCACATACCTAAAAGTGTTGAGGCAGAAGCAACACCTACTCCCTCCTGCCTGTGTATCCTGGGATGCAGGGGCTGAGCACTGCCATTTTGAGAGAGGTAGGCCTAGAGCCAGGAGGGAATAGGCATGGGGAGGGGGGGTCGGGTCACTAGACCTCCGTAGAGTTGTTTTGAGGGAGGACTTGAGAGGGGGGTCCATGGGACAACTAGGGATTTTCTGGAAATACAGTGGAGGGGGGGGTCACTTGACCACCACAGTTTTTCTGAGTTGTGCTGGAGGGACTCCAGAGGGGGTCCAGTTGACCCCCCTCTCGAGTCTCCCCCCCCACCCCCGTGCAACTCAAGAAACTCTGGTGGTCCGACAATTGCATTTGACAGCTAGGCACTTCCAGAGTTACAAACAGCAACCGATGCACAGCTCAGCACTTACAGAGTTGCAAACAGTGACCAATGCACAAATGGGATGGCATGCAAGTAAGATGCATGAAATTTTAATGGCGACCTTTGTGCATTGGCTATTAAATTTCTGTGCATCTTATTTGTATGCCATCCCCTTTGTGAATCGGTTGCTGTTTGCCACTTGGTAAGTTCACCCGCGGCTGCTATATTTAACAGCAACCTTTGTGCATCGGCCCCTGGGGCAGGCTGGAATTCTTCAGTATTTCTCTACCTCCAGTAGATGATGAGGTTGGGCTGGTGCAGTAGAATTTAGCACGGCTAAACTTGGAGTCCTGGGATACAGTCCACAGCCTGTAATCCTGGTACTAGGTCCTTGGGGGTTGGGACTACAATTCTTACCCCAGTGGAGCCTAGAGAACCTTCTTTTTAAATCTCCTTCCCCAAGCTTTAGCCCAAAGACTCCAGCTCACCGAGCGAATCGGTGCAGCTCCTTACAGATACCCTTCCGGTGGGAATGGGCTAGCAGGTCCCCCCCCCCCCCCCCCCCCCAGGCCCTGTCCTGAATCTTAAAAAAAAAATAGGAAGTGTCTAATTTGGTTAACTTTATTTCCCTAGCTCAAAATTAGGCACTGTTTATAGAATAGCGCTTAGTGCTGGGAACTGTGACTACTTTTAGATGTGACCATTTACACTAACAAAACCCTGGTGTGGATCCCCTTTATTCTAGAGTGGCACACACAAATTGTGGGAATGCCCCTGATCCGTCCATCATCCTCCCATGGCTGTGCCCCCATTTTGTGGATCGAAGTGTAAATTTTAATTCCAATTAACACTTATAATTTATGGGGCCCAATTAGTGCTAGTTGGCTTGTTATTGCAAGTGCAAATTTGCACACACAATTTGTAGAGCTATTTATAGAATTGGGGGGTCTGTGTGCATCTCTACAAGGCATTGGCAAAATTATGATTGTGGCTTCTGAAGATACGATGCTGATCTGGGTGAGCTTAATAAAGTTAAAAGAGTTAACAAATGTGCTAATTGACAACCAAATTTGAACTCACTAGTCAGACCATTGGGAACTGGTGCCTTGGTATTTGCAAAGGTAGAAATAACTTTAAGTAACTCTCTGGTTATTATAGGTAAATCTCTCTCTCTTTTTTTTTTTTTAATTGTTGAAAAAGTGAGGTGTAATCTATACCATCAAGAAAGGTATTCATATCTTGAGTAGTGTAAGCTCTGTCAATCAGGGAGGTCTCCATGTTCAAGTGTACAGCACTGCGTACGTCTAGTAGCGCTATAGGAATGATAAGTAGTAGTAGTAGAGTAGTGGACAGTACTTGGATTGAATTAATTTGGAATAGAATTGTTCAAATAAAGATAACATTTATTTAGTATCCATCAGTACTTGACCCATCTCATTATGTAAGGCAGAAATATGTTCCCTACATTTTTTACCATTTAAAAACTTAGCTAATAGCCAACCCATTTTATTAGCACCTGAATATTGACCAGATAAATGAATTAAAATCATCGGCCTTGGCTTTAGTTGATAAAATTAAATTATATTCATATTTACATTTGAGAAGTTTAATAGACTATATAGTCTGGAGTTTGAATATGTTTGGCTTCAAGATTTTGAATTTCTTGTTGTAAATCAGATTCTGTTTTAGAATCCTGTTTTTGTTTCCAAGCAATCATAATAATTTCTCCATGAAGGGTGGCTTTGTAAGCCTCCCATAAGATAGGTGAGGGCTACATCAGCGGTGTTATTTCAATTAAAAATTAAGAATTCAAATTAGTAATTTTGACAAAGTTTTGATCATCTAAGCTAGAATTGTTAAACCTCCATGAGTTATTTTTAGATTGAGGATTGTCCGCAGGGCCAGACTGACCATTCGGACAACCGGGCAGTGTCCGAGGACCCTTAGGCTCTAGGCTCTGCCCGGTTGCCCTTGCCCGCCACTGCACACTACAGCTGTCAGCTGCCCTGGTAGTCTAGTGGCTGCTGCCACCGCACACTACAGCCACCCTGGCAAAGTGGTGATTCTCACCGCCACTGCTTGTGTCCAGGGTTGCCAGGTGGAAAATTTTTTTCCCACCCAAATCCAGCCCAAAACCCGCCCAAAGTCAAACCCCGCCCCTGACACCCCCACCCCCGCGTCATCATCCCCACCCCTGCCGTCATCACCCCCGCCCCCGCCGTCATCGACCCCGCCTCCCACGTCATCAGCCCCGCTCAGAACGTCAATAACCCTGCCCAAAACGTCACTAACCCCGCCCCCCATGGCCGAAAAAAACGCTTAAAAAACCGCCCAAAAGACCCCAAACAAGCCCAAAAAACCGCAACCCGCCGCGGGCAAAAATTTCCCGCGGCGGGTCGCGGAAAACCGCCCAATCGGGCGGTAAAACCCACCCACCTGGCAACACTGCTTGTGTCCTGTGCCGGCTCCGCAGTTTAAAATAGTGGCCGCGAACTCTCGCGAGACTATCATGAGAGGTCGCAGACACCATTTTAAACTGTGGAGCCGCTTCGGACAGCAGTGGCACACTCCGCAGCAGCATGGAAGAAGGTGGGAAGGGGGAGTCTGAGGGACACGCTGGGCATGAGGAGGGTAGATGGGGAGATCAGAGGATATGCTAACATGGAGGAAGGCAAGGACTGCGGGGGTGGCGATAGTGTGTGTGTGTGTGTGGTGGGGGGAGGGGAGGGGGCAGGTGCCCAGAGTACTCTCAGTCCACCCCTTATTGTCCACATTTAAGAGGTGAGATATTGCAGCGTGGTCAGATAATATTATAGGATGAATAATGGGTTTGGTTAATATTGGAAGTAATAAGGGAGGAGATAAGAAAATAATCTATTCTAGAGTACAATTTGTGCAGGGCAGATAAATATGTATATTTTCTAGTGGTAGGATGTGTTAAAATGCCCTGCATCAACCAAATTAGCATTACTTATTAAATTTTGTAATTACACAAGGGTTCTAGATTTTGAGGGTCTGCAGGAGGAGATTCGGTCTAAAGTTATATCTAAAGGTTGGTTAAAATCTGATCAACTCTGGGGCGTCATAGACTAATGCATCAATATTTAAAATGGTGTATGTTTGTTTTGAGATTGTCAGATTTAAGTATCATTAAAGCTTTCAGGGTCTGTGGGGTTTTTTTCTCACTGCCTTAACCTGTTCGGGTCTGTGTTTGTTTTTCTTTTCTTCCTGCTAGTGCTCGGAGCTGGTTTAAAATGGCATCCCAGAGTCCACTGCTAACTGAATTGGAGCTCCAAGTCTTTTCATTGCTACTTCCTGCAGCTTTGGGAAAGTCTAAGCAGAGCTTCACAATTGATTAGTTAATTCAATTGTTGCGGGGGGGGGGGGGGGGGGGGGAGCTCTCCTGAAAGTTTTGCTGCCTATTTGGCCGTCATAGGCGTAGTTTGATTGTTTCAATTGGGGGGGGGGGGGCAAAGGATGGGGCGGAGCATATTAGCATATTCATTTGCATATATACATATGCAAATGAATGTGCTAATATGGAGGAAGGAATTGAAATTTACAGACAAAATATCACAGATGCACATTTCAAAAAGCTGACATATTTCAGTTAATAAATTCTGAATAAAATACTTTTTTCTACCTTTGTTGTCTGATCATTTAGTTTCTCTATTCGCAAATGATATGAATGCTTAATTTGCAGTTCCCTCTCTTTTAAGCATCCCCTCCTCTGCAGTTTGGCAGCTGGCCTCTCTCTCAACTGTCCTCCTATTGTCCAGTAGTTCACCCTTCTCCCTCTCACCTCCTGATTCTGCAGGCCTTCTCTCTCTCTCAACCCCCCCCCCCCCAAGCCTTGTGATTCAGCTCATTCAACCTCTCTAGTCCAACAGCTTCTCCCCTTTCACCCCCCCCCCCCCCCCCCACTGATCTGGCAGCTTCCCTCTCTCTGACCTCCTCCAATTCGACAGTTCTCCTCTCTCTCAACCCCCCAGGTGCCTGTAATCCAGCAGCTTCCCCCATCTCAATCACTTCCAGCCTGTGTGATCCAGCAGTTCCCCCTCTCTTAACCCCTCCTGCCCCTGTGATTCAGTGGCTCCCTCTCTCAAACAACCCCCCCCCCCCCCATTCCAATAACTCTCCTCTCTCTCAAGCCTCTCCACCAGCATTTGTAATCCAGCAGCTCCCTCTCTCTCAAATACTCCATTTTTCGACCAGCTTCCTTCTCTCTCACCCGCACCAGTACGGCAGCTCTCCTCTCCACCCCCCCACCCCATCTACTTTTAAATAAATGCTTCTCTTCTCTAGCAGCGGCGAACGGACAAGCGTAAAAACAGCAAGCAAGCGCAGCCAGGCTCAAGTACTCCTTCGCTTTCTGAATCCTGAGCAGCGTGGGCAGATGGGAAAAATTTTCCCCACCCCAAATCGGCCCTAAACCAGCCCAAACCCCGCCTCCAACGTCACCAACCCCGACCCCAACGTCACCGACCCCGCCCCTGATGGCACCTTTGATGTTGTTAGCCCCGCCCCTGATGTCACCTCTGATGTCATTAACCCTGCCCCTGATGTCAACCCTACCCCAGAAAAGCTTCTATTGGACCAAATTGGACCAATAGAAGCCCTGGAAAAGCTTCTATTGGACCAAATTGGACCAATAGAAGCCCCCGAAAAAAGCACAAACCCCGCACAGCTGCAACGAAAAAGAAGCCCAATTTCCCGCAGCCTTCGAAAATTTCCAGCATCCTGGCTTAAAAACCAGCCCAATTGGGTGGGAAACCCACCCATCTGGCAACACTGACCTCTCAGCGTCCCGCCCGAAAGGAAATGACATCAGAGGAAGGCGGGACGCTGAGAGGTCAGGATTCAGAAAGCGAAGGACGGAGTACTTGAGCCTGGCTGTGCTTGCTTGCTGCTTTTACGCTTGCCCGTTCGCCGCTGCGGGAAAGAAGATAAAGTTGTTTTCGTCGTCTTCGTCGTTTGGGGGGGCATTGCCCCCCCAGTCTAAGCCCATGTTGGCCGTATTAAATAATGTTTTACAAACTAAAAATCGTTTCACTGTAGCTGGCCTGTCAGAACTATGTTGTACCTTATTCGCGTTAAAGGATTAATTAATGTTCAGTTATCAGACAGCTTCGGCTCAAGTGTCAGCTTTGCAAAATGATCTGCAGAAGTCGGGGGAGACGGTCACAGCACTTGAGACTCATCCTCATGATTTACAGCTTGCTGTAGCGTGAGCCTCTGCTGCAGGAGGGGGGGGGGGGGATGTTAGCATACAGCCTCCTCCACCATGTAATGAATGTGAATTGCTACAGGCAAAATGTCTTTCTTTTGAAAGGGAGCAGTCTCAATGGGAGGAACGCTATCAAGCCTTGCAGCTTGAACTTAAGCAGAATGCTTCTGTGACTCAGCAGTTTGCCAAGGTTAAAGCAGCTCTGAGTGTTCAGATGCAGGAGACAGCTAAGTTTCATTCCATATCATCATGCTGATCAATCCTTAGACTGGTGGGTTGTGTCCATCTACCAGCAGGTGGAGATAGAGAGCAATCCTTTTGCCTCCCTATATGTGGTCATGTGCTGCCGGAAACTCCTCAGTATGTTCTCTATCTCAGCAGGTGGTGCAGTGGCGTAGCCACAGGTGGGCTTGGGTGGGCCAGGGCCCACCCACTTTGGGCTCAGGCCCACCCAACAGTAGCACATGTTTAGCGGTAGCCAGCTGAAGACTTCCCTCTGATGGTAATGAAAACACTACTCTCCATGACACCAGCACCTGTGCATTCTCAGTTTTCAGTCATGCCTGCTTCAGACTGCCAAGGGGGAAGAAGCGTTTTCTTGCCAGTGTTGCAGGAATGGAGGCATGAATTTGTGATGCTTCAGGAGTCAGACAGCACACACCAGAATGAGAAAGTAATCTTCTTTATTTGCCAGCAAACAAAGCAAGACATCAGTTCTAGCTCTCTTCTCTTTCTCTCAGCTCTCTGTGTCTTTGTCTCAGCTGCTTCTCTTCTTATGCTGTCTTCTCCTTCTTCTGTCTGTTCCTTCTGTCCTTCTCTTTCTTCTGAGCTCCTTCTGACGTAAACTGCTTCTGCTCCTACTTAAATAGGGTCCTAAGCCCTCCTCCTAGCCTAGCCCCCTTTACTCCCAATTGGTTAAGAAATTGATTGGCTACCTTGCCTCAACCAATCATTACTTTTGAAATATCAGTTACATAGGTTCCAGACATCCTAAACTGACCTCTGACCTGGGGCCCCTTAAGCCAGACATTTGGTCTCCAGTCTCTTACATGTTATTATGATTGATTTCTCATATTCCTAGTACTAACTGCTAACTAAACTCTGGCATTCATTAAAGGGGTCAAAAGCCAATCTTACTTAATAGCATACATATCAGGTTATTACTTCCAGGAGGCCAGTCCTACACTTAGCTATAATTAATCAAGGAGAAGAGAGCTGACTAGTTCTGACCTCTTCACCTATCAGCTTATACATTGAACCAGCCAGAACTATGGCTAAGTCAAACCACATGTTGATCTCCTCAACTGCAGTCTTAAACAGCAGACAAAGAGTAATACAGAATTTAACAGATATTCTACACAGACACAAACCTTATTAATTTACACAGAATCAGTATTTCTTATAAGACATATTCTAAATATCAAAAACTTGTAAATACTAATCTATTGCCTCTCTCTCTCTAAATAGTATTTTCTATCTAAGCATTTAAACTACAATTAATCATATGTCTGGCTCATTCCTTTATTCATTCATAATAGTTTACAGCTGTGCCAGCTAGCATTGGCAATTCACAAGGGACAGAGTTTCATTTCTCACTGACCTTTCCTAACCTTAGCTCGGCCAAGCTAGACATTGAAATAATATGAACCATCTGGCATACCTTCACTTTAGTTGCAAAGTAAAAAGTTAGAATTCTAACTTCAAGCTTTTAACAGAATTAACCCTTCATATGATTTCTTATATATGATTATGCCCATGGCTGCTTCACCAGCTGAGATATTTTTTTTGGGGGGAGGGGGGAGAATACTTGATGCCCACCCACTTCTTGCCTAGGCCCACCCAAAATCTGTTGTCTAGCTACGCCCCTGAGGTGGTGGTCACACACAGCAGCAGCTCTGGCTAGGTCTCCAAGCCTAATCTTTAGGTTTTGTTGAGTACCTGGGGTTGAGGGCTCTTCTTGAGCAAGAGCAAACCTGGTGGTGCCAGGTCCCTCCTTTTCTCCCCCCTCCCGCTGGCTCCGTTTAAAAAAAAAAAAATTTTTGACGTCCTTTAAGGGCGTTTATTTCAACGTTTATATCAGCGTTTATTGCAGCTGCTCACTGGGACACCAGTTCGTTACAGCTCGGAGCGAGAAGCAGGTAATTTTACCTTTTTATAGTGGGCAGGGGGTTCCCCGTTCGGTCTCCACATGGCTTATGGCGTCGGAGGGTGAAGGCGCGAAGATTCGCTCCCCGGACCACGTGTGTGCGTCTAGCGGGGATGCGGGGGTTTTCAAAGCCTGAATCGCCTTTGTTGGGCATCAGTTTGGAGTCCGGTCAGTGTCCCGGTTCTTCCTCCGGTGCGGCGGTTTTTCCTGCCAAAAGCGCCCATCCCCCGTTGCTCGCCCACTCCATGTTGGCCGGCCACTCTGCTCGGACGGCTTCTTCTTGGGCCGCCCTCGAGCTGGGAGACGTTAATGCTATGGTCGCCCTTGATTCGGGCGACGGCAAGAAAGCGGCGAAAGTTAAGCGCCGTTCTTCCCACGCGGCTCCTTCTCAGAGTTTCGCGCCGGACGCCATTTTGGATGCGCAGCATGTTTCTCCCCCGCTCTTGAGAGCGCCGGTTGAGGGTGCGTCTAGGGCCGTGGCCCAGGCGACAGAAGTGCACAGTCTAGGGGGTTTCTCCCCTGAGTTCTTTTTGCTGCTGCATCAGGTTTTCTTATGATAAACGCTGCCTCGGCTCCCCCCTCTGATCAAGGGGCTGAGGCCTCCGGAAGCAAACGCCCTCGGGTGGACTTCCAGGCCCTAGAGGACTCGGTCTCCTCTGATGTAGATGAGGGCAGCGTATCTGAGTTCTCCCAACGGTCCTTTGGGGATTCCTTGGAGGAGACGGATTCCCGCTCGGATGGAGCGGATGAACCTTCTGCAGCACGGATCTTTTGCTCAGAGGATTTGCCCAACCTGTTAGTGCAGGCCATGAGAATTTTGAAGAGTTCCTCTCCGGAGGACGTCTCTCCCTCAGCCTCTGTTGGCTCTGCCATTATGCGAGGGACTAAGCGCCCGCCTAGAACCTTCCACGTGCATGATTGCACACCTTGATTTCGGCTCAATGGGATTTCCCAGAAGCGAGCCTTAAAGTGGCTACGGCTATGTCCCGCCTCTATCCTCTGCCTGAAAGTGAACGGGAGGCCTCTCTTTGGCCTACCGTGGATTCTTTAATCACTGCGGTGACTAAGAAAACGGCGTTGCTGGTGGAAGGTGGCACGGCCCTAAAGGTCGCCCAAGACAGGAGTTTGGAGGCGGCTTTAGAGTCGTCCTTCGAGGCGGCTGCTTTAAGATTACAGGCCTCAATTTGTGGCTCCTATGTGGCCAGGGCATGCCGGACGCTTGCGCAGCGGGCTTCCCCCTCGGATCCTTCCTTGAGGGCTGATTGGCCAGCCCTGGAATCGGGCTTGGCCTACTTGGCAGGCTGGCTGTATGATGTCTTGAGAGCCTCGGCTAAAGCTATGGCTCAGACAGTCTCTGCATGGCGGTGGCTTTGGCTGAAGCATTGGTCTGCTGACCACACCTCTAAGTCTCGCCTGGCTAAGTTGCCTTTTAAAGGCAAGCTGTTTGGGGTCGAGCTGGACAAGATTGTGACCGATCTCGGCACGTCTAAGGGCAAGAGGTTACTGGAGGTCAGGGCTCGGGCCAATGGTGCCCGCCCCGGTTCCTCCAAAGGACGGTTTCAGGAAGCCCGTCGGTATTGCCCAGGCAAGTCGAGCTCCTCTGCCCCCTTTTCCATCAAAAGGAATTTCTCCCCCAAGCAGCATTCCTTTCACAGAGACCGCCGTCCCGGAGGTGCCACCTCCGGTCCTCCCCCAGGGTCTCGTACCCAATGACGGGGCTCTGGTCCATGGCCCAGAGCAGATTGGAGGATGCCTATCCTCGTTTCTGGGCGAGTGGACCAGGGTAACTTCGGACGCTTGAGCGCTGGAAGTCATCAGAGACGGGTACAAGCTAGAGTTCTGCCGACCCTTAAGAATCGGGTTTGTGCACTCTCCCTACAAGTCTCCGGTCAAGCTGTGGCAGTGCAGCAGACTTTGGACAATCTGATCCGCCTGGGTGCGGTCGTTCCGGTGCCAGAGATCCTCTGGCAAGGGACGTTACTCCATTTCTTTGTGGTACCTAAGAAAGGAGGTTTTGTCCGGCCTATCCTCGACCTCAAGGGGTCAATCGGGCTTTGGAAGTTCGGCACTTCCGAATGGAGACTCTCCGCTCTGTTATAGCGGCAGTACAGGCAGGGGAGTTCCTGGCATCCTTGGACATCAAGGAAGCTTACTTGCATAGTCCCATCTGGCCTCCTCATCAACGCTTTCCGCGTTTTGCAGTTCTGAGGACACTCCCAGTTCAGAGCCCTCCCTTTCGAGTTGGCTACTGCTCCGCGGACCTTTTCCAAGTTATGGTGGTCATCGCGGCCTTCCTAGGCAAAAAAGGAGTACAAGTCCATCCTTATCTGGACGACTGGTTGATCCGAGCCCCCTCTTATGCAGAGTGCGGCAGAGCTTCAGACCGGGTGATTGCTCTTTTGAGCTCCCTGAGGTGGATCATCAACTGGGAGAAAAGCCAGCTGCGCCAGACTCAGTCCCTGGAGTATCTGGGAGTTTGATTCGACCCCCAAGTGGGCAGAGTGTTCCTGCCAGACAATCGGATTGTCAAGCTTCAGGCTCAGGTGGACAAGTTCCTAGCAGCCTCTTCTCTTCGGGCTCAGGACTATGGGCAGCAGCTGTTGGGCTCTATGACGGCCACGATGGAAGTAGTGCCCTGGGTCAGGGCCCATATGAGACCTATACAGCTCTCTCTGCTGCAGCGATGGACTCCAGCTTCTGAGCATTACACTGTGCGCCTTCCCTTGGATCCAGCGGTGCGCAAGGCGCTGAGCTGGTGGCTGAGGCCAGACAAGCCATCCGCAGGAATGCCTCTTGTGACCCCGGAGTGGGTTTTTCGTCACGGCGGACGCCTCTTTGTGGGGCTGGGGAGCCCACTGCTTGGGAAGGACAGCGCAGGGGCTCTGGTCCCCTGCAGAGGCAGAGTGGTCTATCAACCTCCCGGAACTCAGAGCCATTCGGTTGGCGCCTTTGGAGTTTCTCCCGAGCCTGGCGCTGAAGCCAGAACGGGTCCTGTCGGACAATGCCACGGCTGTGGCCTATGTCAATCACCGGGGAGGTACCAGGAGTGCCCCTCTAGCCAAGGAGGCCATGAAGCTATGCCTGTGGGCGGAAGCAAACCTGGAACAGCTGTCGGCGGCCCACATTGCGGGAGTCATGAATATTGCTCAGGCGTTCTTGGACATCACGAAGCGCTGGGGCCAGCCGAGCCTAGATTTGATGGCGTCTTCAGCAAATTGCCAAGTGCCGCGCTTTTTCAGCAGAGGACGGGACCCTCGATCTCTGGGAGTAGATGTTCTTCTCCCACAGTGGCTGACACAGGAGCTCCTCTTTGTGTTCCCGCCTTGGCCCATGTTGGGCAGGGTGCTAGGCCGGGTGGCAAAGCATCCGGGCCGGATAATCCTGGTGAGTCCGGATTGGCCCAGACGTCCCTGGTATGCGGAATTGATCAGGCTCTCAGTGGACGGACCTCTGCAGATGCAAGCGGAGCAGGGCCTGTTGCATCAGGGTCCCGTGGTGATGGAGGATCCCTCCCCCTTTGGTCTTACGGCCTGGCTATTGAGCGGCAGCGTCGGAGCAAGCAGAGCTTCTCAGACAAGGTCATTGCCACTATGCTCAGAGCGAGGAAGTGCTCTCCTTCTACTGATTACGCCAGGATTTGGCGTACCTTTGCATCGTGGTGTGAGGCAGGCTCACTTTCTCCCTTCACTGCTCCAATTTCATCAGTGTTGGCGTTCCTGCAAGAAGGTCTGGAAAAAGGCCTGTCGCTCAGTTCCCTTAAGGTCCAGGTAGCGGCTCTTGCTTGCTTCAGGGGTCACCTGAAGGGTGCTTCCCTGGCATTGCAGCCAGATGTGGTGCACTTTCTCAAGAGAGTTATTCACCTGCGCCCTCCTCTGCACGCAGTGGTACCTGCGTGGAATCTCAATCTGGTGCTAAGAGCCTTGCAGAAGCCGCCTTGTGAACCCTTGTCGAGGGCATCTCTGAAAGAATTGACGTTGAAAGCAGTCTTTTGGTGGCTATCGCTTCAGCCAGAAGAGTTTCCGAGCTCCTGGCGCTATCATGTCGAGAGCCCTTTCTGCAGTTCACTGAGGCAGGAGTGTCTATTCGCACAGTGCCTTCCTTCCTGCCCAAGATTGTTTCTCGCTTCCATGTGAATCAGCAGCTCTGTCTACCCTCCTTTCGTAGGGAGGACTACCCAGAGGAGTACTCTGCTCTCAAATATTTAGATGTGAGACGAGTCATCATCAGATACTTGGAAGTGACCAATGATTCCAGAAGTCGGATCATCTGTTTGTGCTGTTCGCAGGTCCTCGTAAGGGTCTGCAGGCTGCCAAGCCTACAGTGGCACGATGGGTCAAGGAACCCATTGCAGCGGCTTATGTGGCCGTAGGGAAGGTGCCGCCTATCCAGCTGAAGGCTCACTCCACTAGAGTGCAGGCGGCCTCGATGGCAGAGGCCGAGTCCGTCTCCTTGGAAGAGATTTGTAGGGCGGCAACTTGGGCGTTGGCTCATACCTTCTCCAGACATTACCGCTTGACTGTGGCTGCTCGGGCGGAGGCCCGGTTTGGAGCTTCAGTGTTGCGGTCAGGGTTTTCTGTGACCCGCCCTGGGTGAGTACTGCTTCGGTACATCCCACCAGTCTATGGATTGATCAGCATGATGATATGGAAGGTAAAATTATGTATCATACCTGATAATTTTCTTTCCATTAATCATAGCTGATCAATCCATAGCCCCTCCCAGATATCTGTACTGTTTATATTCTGGTTGCATTTCAGGTTCAAGTTTAGTCTTCAGTTCCTGTTCAGGAGGACTTCGTGTTCAAGTTTTTTCAATTGGATTCTTCAGGAGCTGAGACGATTTTGTGTTACAGTGAGCTGCTGCATTCCTCTCCCCCTCGTTTTACGGGGCTGGATTGAGACCTAAATTCTGCCGGCGCTCCCTCCCGCTTTGTGTGGCTGTAGGGCAGCTTTGTACCCCTCCCGCTTTGGCGGTGTTAGGGTCAGTCAGCTCCTCCCGCGGTTGCAGGATAAGCCAGATCCCCCCGCATCGGCGGGGTGGTGTCCCTCCCCCGCTCTGCAGGGATGAGCTGGACGGATTCCCCTCCCCCACTTGTGTGGGGATGAGCTGGGTTAATTCCCCTCCCCCATTTCGGCGGTGGTGAGCTGGGCAGAGTGTCCCTTTGTGGGTGTAATTCTCTAAGTGCTGAGTCCTGCGGATGGAGCTTTGATATCGACATACTGAGGAGTTTCCGGCAGCACATGACCACATATAGGGAGGCATAGGCGTAGACTGGGGGGGCGAGGGGGGGCAATGCCCCCCCAAACGACGCGAGGCGCCGCCGCGCCATTAGTTAAAAAAAAAACCACATGCAGGCACGCGCTCCTCTCCATCCACTTGGCTTCCCTGCCCTCTCTATCTGCGTCCCGCCTTCCTCTGACGTCATTTCCTTTCGGGCGGGACGCAGAGAGGGCAGGGAAGCCAAGCGGACGGAGAGGAGCGTGTCCATCTACCCCTCTCTCTTCCTCCCTCCCTCTGGCGCAGGCAGCAGTCTTTTCCAGCGTTCCTGGCAGCGGTAGCGTTGTACACGCTGCCTTTGGCTCTGCCCCGAAGCCTTCTCTTCAAGTTCCTGTTCCCGCATAGGTGGAAACAGGAACTTGAAGAGAAAGCTTCCGGGGCAGACCGAAGGCAGCGTGTACATCGCTACCACTGCCAGGAACGCTGGAAAAGACTGCTGCCTGCGCCGGAGGGAGGGAGGAAGAGAGGGGGTAAATGGAGTCACCATCTTGGACCTCGCGGGGGGGTGGGAAGCAGAGGGAAGATGGATGGGACGGAGGGATGGTGAGCAGAGGGAAGGAACAGAAGATGGATGGGACTGGGAGGGGTGGGGAGCAGAGGGAAGGAGCAGGAGATGGATGGGACTGGGAGTGGTGGGGGAGCAGAGGGAAGGAGCAAGAGATGGATGGGACTGCGAGGGGTGGGGAGCAGAGGGAAGGAACAGAAGATGGATGGGACTGGGAGGGGTGGGGAGCAGAGGAAAGGAGCAAGAGATGGATGGGACTGCGAGGGGTGGGGAGCAGAGGGATGGATCAGGAGATGGATGGGATTGGGAGAGGTCAGGCACAGCAGAGGGAAGGAGCAGAAGATGGATGGGACGGAGGGATGGTGAGCAGAGGGAAGGAACAGAAGATGGATGGGACTGGGAGGGGTGGGGAGCAGAGGGAAGGAGCAAGAGATGGATGGGACTGGGAGGGTGGGGAGCAGAGGGAAGCCTACTGGAAAGAAGACACTGCATAAAACAGAAGACACTGGGATCAAAGCGAATAGAAAAACTAAATGATCAGACAACAAAGGTAAATAAAAGTATTTTATTCATAATTTATTAATTGAAATGTGTCAGCTTTTTGAAATGTGCATCTGTGATATTTTGCCTGTAAATTTAATTTCCTTCCTCCATATTAGCATATTCATTTGCATATATATATGTAAATGATATGCTAATATGCTCCGCCCATTCTTTGCCCCCCCCAAATGAAACAGTCAAACTACGCCTATGTAGGGAGGCAAAAGGATTGCTCTCTATCTCCATCTGCTGGTAGATGGACACAACCCACCAGTCTATGGATTGATCAGCTATGATTAATGGAAAGGAAATTATCAGGTATGATACATAATTTTACCATCTCTTTATAAGGAGCTGAAACAAACGTCTGAGCATAATTCCCTTGTTTTGAACTGTGATTTGCTCCATGCACAGGGGGAGACTAGCTTTGCCATTGAGGCTTTGCACAGTGCCAATGTGGAACTAACAGATTTAAGGGAGAAATATCATTTAATATCTCAGTGATTGCAACAAACAGTGCATGAAAGAGATTTTTGTTCTAGGGCTTTGAGAGAGTGTAAGGCCCAGCTGGATGCTATTAAACAGGAAGTGTTTAGTATATGTCATGATCTTGATTCTGCACATTTGGAATTACAGGACAGTTCTAGTTCCAGGTCTCCCAGTCCTCCTGAACGGGTCACAGAGTTTCTGATCGGTTCTGGAGGCAGGAGGAGGAGCCTGACTATAACAATTTGAAGTCATTGTCAAGGGGTTGGTTAGCGTCTGCTTCTCCACACCCCTCTGTCCGACCCACATCCATAGCTCGTGATGTCCACAGTACAATTGCACATATGCTCCGCCCAGGGAGGTTGCAGTTCCCTGCACCACCTGATGGGGTCACTATTAGTCATGGGCTCCGCCCAGGAAGGTCACAGTTCCCTGCCCCACCTGATGATGTCACCAGTACAATTGGGCATGTACTCCGCCTAGACAGGTCACAGTCCTCTGCACTACCTTGATGACATCAGCAGTACAACAGCACCACTGTTTTCTCCTGCTGGTGAGCAGCGGTATTTCACTCAGACACCCAAAGGCACCACATTATCTAAGGAACAACATTCACAAATAATGAAGACACTTCACACTATGATTAAGCCTTTTAAAGAGTCTTCTATGGCATCAATATACGCTCACCTGGATACATAGTAACAGTAGATGACGGTGTGGGGGGGGCAACTGCTGTTGCATTATTTGCACTATTTGCTCTGGAAGGACTTTTATATCTGGACTTTTGTGTGGACCTTGCATATACTTTTGTGTTTTAACCAAAGTTGTGTTCTAACCAAAGAATCAGAGTTCCTCTAATGAAATGAGCCTAAACTAAACCTTTACAGCTTAACTAGCAGCTGGATAACAATTTGTAGTAGTCAGCAATTAAGGTCTGTAAGCTACCTCTGTCAGCGCAATCAGTACACAGAGGCTGTATTGTGTGGATGTGCTGAAACAATGCAATAAGTTACATTTTCTTGCAAAGTAACATTTTCTATGAAACTGACATACGATGTACTCTTTCTCTGTGAGAACTACAGAACTACTAACTGTATTGCGCATGTGCTTGTACTGCGCATGTCCTTGTGTGACGTATGGCATGTGTTATGCGCATGATCACTAATGATGTATAAGAACGGGTGTCAGATGACGCTCGGGGCGCAGTATCCTGAGTCTAAACTTAGTACTGTGTCAGCTAGCTAATAAAAGTTGCCTTGCTTTGGAAGTCAGTGTCTCGGCCTCCTGATTTACTTGCTGAACAGTCTGGTTACATTGGCGAGCCAGCCAAGAGGGCGGGGCTGAGGATGAGGATATTTCCTCCCCTCCCTGATAGTGGCACGGCTGGGCCGAGACTGACGGTTCTCTCCAGCTGACTGGAGAGTGCGCACTGCTGAGTTCAGTGTCCAGCTGCTGTGAGAGAACTGTGCAGGGCTGGGTAGCCTGCACAAGGGGTGTGTGCTCCTAGCAAGACAACTTTTCTGGGTCTCCGGAGACTTTTGAATCCTGCAGCGGAATCAGGCGAGTATACTCGGGGTTTCAGCTGGCCGACCCAGTAAAGGGTCGAAGAGGGGCTTGATCACCCCCTTTGCCAGTGCCGAATAGGGACGAGGTCCTGAAACCCACTAGGCTCCGGGAGGGAAACTGGGAGGACGGGTTTCCTGTTGTGTGATTGAGTGTGACTGGCACATTCTTTCTATTTCTGAACTAAATGTAGATTCTCAGGCTTCTCTGAACTGCAGATTCCATGACCTTGTGTACATGAGCTGTAGAATGGAATGTGCTTAGATAACTTGCTTGAGAACCAGATAAACTGTTCAGCAGCTGAGGAGTGCAGGCTTTTTGTTGTCTCAGGCTGCTATAGAGTAAAAGCAGTCCGGGGTTTGGGACCCACTCATAAGACCACAGCCAGTGGTGTGAGTGGGCTCGGGGAAATAATTACTCCAGGTGCACGCTAACAGAGTGACATGACCCTTTTGATGGGAACTTAACTGTTGCATCATGTTAGAAGTTATTACAAGATATAAGGTTTTGTTTCTCTAGAACAGGAGAACTATGTATTCTACAGCAGACAGTGGAAGCTTTGTATATGCAGCACCAGGATTTCGTTGCTGGGGATAATGTTGTTTATCTTTCTTGAATCTGGTTGTTAAAAAGGGTATGACACTTATTCCTACAATGTTGACAATTCATGCTTTTCTTTAAGTCTTATGGGTATAGTATTATGGAGGTTAAATACAAAGCCTCCCTCCAGGAATGCAGCCTTGATAGGGTTTTTTTTCCTCCAGCTGATTTTGTCATGCTATGTTAACTTTCAACTTTGTGATTTACTGAAAGGTGTATAATGGCATTCTGTGAGGTTTATATGGGAAAGAAGGAAATATCTTGTATACCAGGATTTGGTGCTATCCCAGTGCCC
This sequence comes from Microcaecilia unicolor, assembly GCF_901765095.1. Taxonomy (NCBI): domain Eukaryota; kingdom Metazoa; phylum Chordata; class Amphibia; order Gymnophiona; family Siphonopidae; genus Microcaecilia; species Microcaecilia unicolor. The sequence continues at coordinate 93,351,474 of NC_044036.1, read as the reverse complement.
TTCTAGGCTGGGTTGCCTCACTTTGTTTCTCTTTTATTACATTAGATTTAACATTTGTATTCTTATAGCTCCCTGCTGCACTTGGGTTCAAAGCATGTTGCATTTGTTGTAATTTACTGTGAGGTTTATGGTATCGTGTTCATTTACTGACCATAGTCCCTAAAGAATGTAAAGAAAACCACAGAAGGTATCCCACACCCCAAAAGTTAAAACATTGGATTTTAAAACTCAGATTTGTAACTTATGTCAAAGTTACCGAGACAGCTTGTTTCCTCCCCGCTTCTGCACAGATACATTCACTTTAAACAAACCCTGCATTCCAAAAAAAAAAAGGGGGGGTCCAGTTTGGGCTTTTCTTCAGGGACATATCAGCTGCCTGTAGCCATGATTCCTTTGCCTTTGATTAAGTGCAATAACGGTTAGTGTTAAAACTTTATGCAAACCTTATGAGTCTCGTAGGCAGTGCAAATCACAGCTGCTTAATTGTATTGCACCAAATTTGTTTTCCTCCACTGCAGAGGAGGGATGCAAATTCCTAAGTTATTCATAAGACTTGCAGACTATTTCTTGCCTATTCTCTGTATCTACCTCAGTAGGATTTGTACAATAAATGTTTGTCTAGTGAAATATCCTACATGTATGTTCTGTACCCCAGGTAATTGAGATTTCAGAGAGATAAGTTTTAGGTTTCATGTGCCCTGCCTGAAACGGGTACCTCCTGGTTGGATTTTCGTTGTTTCAGTATTCAGTTGTTTGCTTGTCATCAAAATATTACCTCATGTCCAGCAAATGAAATTTGCTGCTAACAGTGTTTGTTTTTCCTCTCTTCCTTGCTGGATGATGTAACTCTTCTTTCTTTTATTGATGACTTGCTTCCTCTGCTGACCTTTGTGTGTATTACATGCACAAGTTGCACGGTGAAGGAAAAAAAAAAAACAACAAAAAAACCAACTTTAATTTGTGTTCTCCAGGACCTCTTTCTCAAATTGAGTTATCCAACAAACAACTGTGTGGCGATTGTAAGGCCTATGGGAACTTTTAATTTTATATCCGGTGGTATTGCACGAATATTTCCTTTACAGCCTGATGCTTCTCCAGCGCTTTACAAGTGAACATGTAGAGAGACAGTCCCTGCCCAAAGGAGCTTGCAGTCTAAATCAGGACAGACAGACAAGACTAACAATTACAGACTTTTGTTTTAATAATGTGATTTATGCAAGGAACCATTTGTCTACTAAACTACTTAATGTGTTCAATTCATCATGCTTGTGATAACCATATATCTGTGCTATTGTACCATGGGTAATTGAGACTCCAGAGATATTGCCCCCTTCCAGGGTAAAGGAATCTAGCCTAATGTTCAGATTAAGAAGTGTAACATTTTTATGTATCTTGAATGAGAATGTTTTTTTTTCTGCTATAGAACATTTCTAGGCACCTGCCTACATTGCCAAAATCATCTTTGTGAAGGGTGAACTGTACCATGATAAAGATTTAAAACAGGCATTTTGTTAAGGGTTTGACCAGATATTGAGTGAATTATTATCATTTATGCCCTGAGGCCTACATAGAGGCCCTGTTCTGATTAATTGATTTATTGTTTGGAGTCCTCTTTCTTGTTTTTCAGGTTCATCAAATTGTCCTCTCACTTTAGTTGGCAGGCAGGACGTGACATAATTTGAACTGTGATCACTGACGGCACTAGTCTGTGTTAAGGCCTGCTGTCTACCATTCCTGAAACAGACCTGGCTACCGCATTCTCCTCTGTTCTCAGGGTTGTTGCCTATTACTGCAATTAACTTTTTAGAATTGTAACCTTTATATCCCAAAACAACTCTGTTAAGGTTGCACCAATGCTGGAAGGAGATTTTTGTTGAACTCATTTTGTTAGATAAACTGCTAAACTCTAGGCCAGCATTTAAACTGGTGGTCCATATAGGAATATTGCTATACATTCTCAATTGTAATGATTTCTTTTTGCTTACTAGGTATAGGCATCATCAGTAACGCCTCTGAAGCCACTGATAGTTTCCTGTATGATATTGTTTCAAGACATATTTCTATGGTATCTCATGTATTGTCTCATGTTGCAAACACAAGATCCTAAAGTTCATCCAGCCCCAAACACAGTATACCCTATGCAGCTCGACATAGCAACCCGCCAGAGATCTGAAGATGTGCCAGATCGAATATAGACCAGTTGTCCAGTACGTGGGTGACCTGTTGATTGTGTAGTGTTCACCTGAGGGTTCTTGACAGCGGAAGGAAGAGGGCTTGCAAATGCCACTGAAATCTGTCACCTGCTTGAAGCTGTGTGGAAGCCAAGAAAAGTCGCTGTGATGCACTGTAGGGCCCACACAGGGAAGACAGATTCCATAGCCCGGGGCAACCGGCGGGCGGACGAGGCAGCCAAGAAAGCCTGTCAAGAACCCTACCCTCCTGAACCTACTCCTCATCCATCTCCCTGAAGAAACCCCTGCATTTGCAGAAACTCCTCCAACAGGGAGTCCTGAAACACCCCATTACTGCCAATCAAGAAACCAGGGACTTCTGAGTACCGACCTGTTCAGGACCTGAGGAAAGTCAATAAGTTGCGGATATAGTTGCTCTTGTACCTAACCCTTACTGCATTCTAGCCCAAGTGCCGGCCCAAACCAGGTGGAACAGTGTCATAGACTTGAAGGATGCTTTCTTCTCCATACCTCTTGCTGATGATAGCCAGCAGTTCTTTGCATTCATATGGGAGGACCTACAGACTGGAACTAAACAACAATTTACCTGGACCCGATTACCGCAAGGTTTTAAGAATTCGCCCACTCTGTTTGGGGAACAACTCGCCCAAGATTTGAAACTGTATCAGACTGAGTATGGGCCTGTTGTCCAATATGTGGACGATCTGTTGATAACCAGAGAAACATACACTGATTGTGCAGTGGCAACCGTTAATCTTCTGAAAACTCTGGAAGTGCAGGGATACCGAGCTAGTGGGAGAAAGGCGCAACTGTGTGAGATCGAGGTTGAGTACTTGGGATTTCGCCTCCGGGAAGGTACCCGGAGGCTCAGTACACCCCGTACTCAAGCCATCTGTAACCAGCCCATACCCACAAATAAAAAGGAACTGCGGGCACTGTTGGGAGCAGCCGGTTACTGCCGGATATGGATCATCAATTTCGCTGTTTTGACCCAAGACCTGTATACCAAACTGAAAGGACCTGAACCCGAGGCCCAACCCTTCCAGTGGGAAAAACACAAATTGAAGGCCCTAGAAGAATTGAAGAAAGCCCTTGTGTCTCCCCCAGCACTCGGACTCCCAGACGTAACGAAGCCTTTCCACGTGTTTGTAGATGAGAAGAAGGGCCAGGCACTTGGAGTACTAATGCAAACAGTCGGTACTTGGCAACGACCAGTAGCATACCTGTCTAAAGGCATGGACAATGTAGCAAAAGGTTGGCCAGGATGTCTACGAAGCATAGCTGCTGCTTGTTTGCTGATCAGAGAAGCCCATAAGCTCACCTTTGGCCAAACGCTATTCGTAACCGCCCCACATACCATCCGGGGCTTATTAGAAAGCCATGGATCCTGTTGGATGACTAACTCTCGGTTAGTCATCAGGCCCTATTGTGTGAAAATCCAGAGGTGCAGATTCAAGATACCACCAACTTAAATCCGGCCACCCTCTTACCAGCTCCCGAGCCCAGGCTGCACGATTGCGAAGAAGTAATGGGTACTGTCCACTCCAGCAGACCTGACCTTAAGGATCAGCTGTGGCAAGGGGGAGTTACACTATTTACAGATGGGAGTAGTCAGGTGATAGCAGGGGTTCGTCGAGCAGGATATGCCGTTGTATCAGAAGACCACGTAATAGAGGCAATGGCCTTACCACCCGGAACCTCTGCTCAGAAGGCTTAACTGATTGCCCTCACCAGAGCCCTTCAGTGGGCAGAAGGAAAAGTGGTCAATATTTACACTGACTCCAAGTATGCTTTCTTGACCCTCCAGGTACACGGGGCATTGTATAAGGAACGGGGATTCCTAACTGCAGAAGGGAAGGGGCTTGCACACGCTACCGAAATCTGTCGGTTGCTGGAAGCGGTATGGAAGCCAAAGAAGGTGGCGGTGATGCATTGTAAAGCTCATACCAGTAGACTGGACCCTATTGCCAGGGGCAATCAAAGAGCGGATGATGCAGCAAAGGAGGCGAGCAAACTTCCCTATTCCTCTGATTCTAGAATGCTTCTCCTAATCCTTTTACCATCTGAGACACCAACTTATGCTTCATCGGAGGAAGAATGGGCTCGACAAGAGGCAATGGAACTGTGTAAAGGGTGGTGGGTGCTGCCAGATGGTCGAATATGGATACCTGAGACATTGGATTGGACTATGGTCAAGGGAGCCATGACCAGACCCACTTCGGCTGAGACGCTCTGGGTCGGTTACTTGGAAAAACCTACTATATCAACAACCTGTTCCATTGGACCAAGAATGCTTCTCGTCAATGTACTCTTTGTGCCCGAAATAACCCACGGATGGGGCCAGGCCCAGTTCCTGGGAATATCTTATGGGGTACCAGTCCCTTCCAAGTCTGTCAAATTGATTTTATGCACATGCCCCCAGCTAAGGGATATAGAGCTATCCTTGAAGCAGTATGTACGTATACTGGGTGGATTGAAGCATTACCTACACGGACCGAAATGGCTAAAGAGGTCACTTCTTTACTTCTCCATCATCTTCTTCCTAGGTATGGGCTCCCCAAGCAGATCAACTCCGATAATGGCCCTGCCTTTACCAGTGAAGTTAACAGTTCAGCATGAGGTTAGGCCTCGAGTGGAAATTACATTGTGCATGGAGACTGCAGAGCAGTGGGGCGGTAGAGAGGGCAAATAGATCCCTGAAGAACCAGTTAGCTAAGCTCTGTCAGGAGGCTAAAGCCAAGTGGCCTGATCTTTTGCCACTAGCCTTGCTACATCTCCGGTGTCTGCCCAGGACCACCGGTCTCACTCCATATGAAATGATGTATGCTAGACCCCCGCCCTTACCCTCATGTCCTACATCATTGCAGGTCCAGGGTGAGACTACCCTTATGCGGCAAATGAAAGGGTTACGGGAAGTAGTGCAGGAAATTCAGCAGTACACTGAGAGTGTAAGTCCACTTGTCCTGACTACCCCCGTACATCAGTTTCAGATAGGGGATGAAGTGTGGGTAAAAGAATGGGATGATGCTGATTGTTTAAAACAGAAGTGGAGGGGACCATCTGTCGTCATACTAACCACCCCTACTGCTGTTAAAATTGCAGGAACCCCTGTCTGGATACATTGGACCAGAGTGAAACCTGCTGCTGCCTCAACACCACACGGAAAGTGGAGTGCCCATTCGAACCCGAATCACCCTCTGCGGCTGACCCTAAAAAGGAGTCGATAAATTGTGCTCCCAGAATTACAGCAGCCAACGTATAGGGCTGATTTTGAAATAACTGTTTCATCCCTGCTATCGAATGACAGTCACCCGATACCTAATCTGGGGGTTTTTCCTCTATAGCTATCCCTGCCCATCAGCACTCCCCACTCAGACATGCCAGAGTTGTACATCCCCAGTTCGGAGTGGACCACATACAGGGGGTACTATGTTTGTTGCCCATACTTCCATTCACAAAGACTGTTGGTTCGCTCCCCCTACCTCCTGTATAGAAGACAACAAGAAATATTGGATAGGTGACCTCAAGCCCCACACATATTGATTTGGCTCAGTGTGTTCAGGGGCATGTCACACCTGTCCTAAAGGCAGAAGGAGGATTTGTGCCACTTATGCCGGACAGTGGGGCCTGTCTGACGGGGGGGGGGGGGGGGGAAACAAGATATGGTACAAAATTATTAGTGAAAAAGGCTATTGCGCGGGTTACCCGACCTGTTCAGCCCCTCGCTAAGGGGACTAACAGTAGTACCACTCTATATGAATCTGTCGTCCACCTTACCTCCAATTTTGATGATGTTTTTAAGCAAGGGAAAAATTTGTTTATTGATCTGACTTCCCGAATAGGTCAGGCACTTAATGTTACCAACTGTTGGATCTGTGGGGGAGCCCTGATGGGGGAATCCTGGCCCTGGCGAGGCTCCCCAATGACCACGGAACAATTAGCGGCCTGGAATTGGACTAGACGCCCCTCATATACCCAGCGAACAGGGCAATGGACTCTTAGCTCCCTGGTGATAAGCCATGAATGTATTTCCTGATATCCTGATGGCAATTTCACTAGCCCAGTGGGAGACACTCCATGTATATCCATCCTTACTGTTAATGGCTCCCAGGTACAGTACTGGCCGGCAGCTGTCACGTGGTACCCCAGTTCGGTAGCCAACAAATCATGTTCACCTTACAATCTCATAGGTACTATACGACTCTTTAATTGTTCTGGACCTAATCCCTTTCAAGGAGTACCTCAGTTGAGAGCCCGCTGGAATAACCCAGGTCTCCGGGGTGCTCGACATTGGCAAGCACCCGATGGGTTATTCTGGATATGTGGGTACAATGCATATGCCCGATTACCAGGTGCCTGGTCGGGCACTTGTACTATTGGGCTAATCTATCCGGGGTTCTTCTTATTGCCTCACTCTGCAGCTGCAGATTTAGGAACACCATTTTATGACTTGACTCATCACTCCCGTAGGTCTTTTCCTATAGGAGGGGACCAGAAGTGGGGATCTGATGAGTGGCCTCCGGAACGAATCATAGAGACGTATGGACCCGCAACGTGGGCCCAGGTTATCGGTCCTGGGGTTATCGGATCCCTATCTATATGTTGAACCGTATCATACGTTTACAGGCAGTAGTAGAGGTCATTACCAATCATACAGCTGAAGCTCTTGAACTTATTGCTAAGCAACAGACCCAGATGCGTACGGCCATATATCAAAATCGTCTGGCATTAGATTACCTTCTCGCGGAAGAGGGTGTGTGTGTGGAAAATGGAATACGTCCAATTGTTGCTTGAAAATTGATGATACTGGAGCTGCAGTAATGAACATAGCTACTGATATTCGAAAGCTTGCACATGTCCCCGTCCAGCGATGGACATCTATGCTGGGTGATAGTTGGTGGGACTCCATTTTTGGGGGTACTTGGTGGAAGAAATTAATATTTTTTGGGGTATGTCTGTTTGGGGGACTTGTCTTTTTACCTTGTTTAATACCTTGCTTTTTGTCCTTTGCCCGCAGAGCAATGGAGCGTATTGCTGACCAACGGGCAGCACTACAGATTATGTCCTTGCAGATGTATTCTTCCTTACCTTCGGAAGATTTTGATCATGAGTCATATGTAGATGAACCATAGATTTAGTTTAATGTGCTAACCTCTCTGTCTCAATTACAGGTGCCTCACATTACCTTTTGTCCTGATTGGACATACGGGGCCAACTACACCTTTTCTGGCAAAGACCGGCTACAAAGGGGAGAGAGTCCAATAGGGGCCCTTTCGTCTCAACACCGGTGAAGAATTCAACGGCCAAGGGAGGAGTTTAGGGCCACGAGTGCAGTCACCTTCACCCTCACTGTGACTCTTTGGAACATACTGGACTTTAATCCTTTACCATCCTCCACACTCACCCTCTTGGACTTGTTTGTGATACTTTTCACTTGGACAATTGATAAAGTATCAAAGGGGGGATTGTAGGGGGGGCAACTGCTGTTGCATTATTGGCACTATTTGCTCTGGAAGGACTTTTATATCTGGACTTTTGTGTGGACCTTGCATATACTTTTGTGTTTTAACCAAAGTTGTGTTCTAACCAAAGAATCAGAGTTCCTCTAATGAAATGAGCCTAAACTAAACCTTTACAGCTTAACTAGCAGCTGGATAACAATTTGTAGTAGTCAGCAATTAAGGTCTGTAAGCTACCTCTGTCAGCGCAATCAGTACACAGAGGCTGTATTGTGTGGATGTGCTGAAACAATGCAATGTTACATTTTCTTGCAAAGTAACATTTTCTATGAAACTGACGTACGATGTACTCTTTCTCTGTGAGAACTACAGAACTACTAACTGTATTGCGCATGTGCTTGTACTGCGCATGTCCTTGTGTGACGTATGGCATGTGTTATGCGCATGATCACTAATGATGTATAAGAACGGGTGTCAGGTGACGCTCGGGGCGCAGTATCCTGAGTCTGAACTTAGTACTGTGTCAGCTAGCTAATAAAAGTTGCCTTGCTTTGGAAGTCAGTGTCTCGGCCTCCTGATTTACTTGCTGAACAGTCCGGTTACAACGGCAGAAAAAGACCTGCATGGTCCATCCAGTCTGCCCAACAAGACAAATTCATATGTGCTACTTTTTGTGTATACCTTACCTTGATTTGTACCTGTCCTTTTCAGGGCCCAGACCGTGTAAGTCTGCCCAGCACTATGCCCGCCTTCCAACCACCAGTCCCGCCTCCCACCACCGGCTCTGGCACAGACCGTGTAAGTCTGCCCAGCACTAACCCCGCCTCCAGCTCTGCCACCCAATAGGCAAGGCTGTAAAAAAAAAAAGTGGATGGGGGATAAAAAAGTTTGAGGACAAGGTGGGTTCTGTAAAGGTGGATGCTATGTGTGAGTGCAGGGAGGGGCTCACCTGGATACAGTGCATGAACTTTTTCAATCCTTACAGGTTCATTCTGATTCAGATAAAAGGGCTTTGCTTAAATGGACGTTCAATGATGAGTGTCAAACTTATTTGAAGGCTGTTCTGGCTGACTGCTGTATATAATAAAACTGACAAAATGGAGTCACAAATATAAAATGGACTCCAGAAGTGCAGCTGGAATAGCTGACACTGAAAATCTGACATTATAATAACCTTTATCAAGAATGTACTGAGAGTCCTGAGAAAGAAGGGGGTAGAGGAACAGGATGTCTACAGCATGACCATGAGTTGAAAGTAAGAACAAAGGTTGGCAAGACATGTGAAACCTGTGTCTGATAGTACTGCAGAAGGGAAAAAAAGGGGAGAGAAAGTTAGACGCCAGATGGCTTGAGATAAATTAGTAAAGAGCTAAATAACATGTAAGGGATGTGTGATGATGCCAGAATTATGTATATATAAGGAAGGAGACATTTGTATTAGCAAGCAACTGCATCTCTGTAACTGATGAGATTGTTTCTCCGTACTTGCTTCCTATGTAATATTCTTACATAGCTCTGTCATGGAATTGACAGTTGAATAAAAAGAAAAAATTATACAACTTTTCTGCTTTCATTTATTATTCTTTTTTGGTGAAAATACTCAGTAAACAGTTTAAACGAGGAGGTTTAAACAATTGGCGACCTGCGCGGCAGGCCCGTGCACGCACAGCCATTATTTTTTGGTTCGGTTTTTGCTTTAAGGTGTCCCGATCTTACGATACTGGCCAGGTCCACTGCAATCTTCCGATACCTACGGACGTTGATTGCTCAACGGTGCATCGGTCTAACGATACTGATCAGCTCGTGAGAGGTGCTCTGCAATCTTCTGATACCAATGGACGGTGAGTATAAAATAGTGACGTCATTCTTAACTCATTTCTTCACGCTTTAACGCTGCTTTCTTTCTTCCCGCTTTTTTGTTTATATTTTATTTTGTTGTTTATTATTGGATATTATTTACAATATTATTGTACTATATGTAAAATGGCTAATATTAATATTGATATTGAGGTTCCTGTCTCTTCTACAGCAGACGGTGCAAGCTTTGTATATGCAGCACCAGGATTTCGTTGCTGGGGATAATGTTGTTTATCTTTCTTGAATCTGGTTGTTAAAAAGGGTATGACAATTCATGCTTTTCTTTAAGTCTTATGGGTATAGTATTACGGAGGTTAAATATAAAGCCTCCCTTCAGGAATGCAGCCTTGATTTTCCTCCAGCTGTTTTTGTCACGCTATGTTAACTTTCAACTTTGTGATTTACTGAAAGGTGCATGACGGCATTTTCTGAGGCTTATAAGAAAAAAAAGGGAAATAAATAGGAATTATTTAGCTGAGTTTTGGATTGTGTAGTTATTACAAATTTTATATACCTTGTATACCAGGATTTTGTGCTGTCCCAGTGCCCTTCTAGGCAACTGCCTGGGTTGCCTCACTTTGTTTCTCTTTTATTACATTACATTTAATATTTGTATTCTTATAGCTCCATGCTCCACTTGGGTTCAAAGCACGGTGCATCTGTTGTAATTTACTGTGAGATTTATGGTATCGTGTTCATTTACTGACCATAGTCCCTAAAGGATATAAAGAAAACCACAGAAGGTATCCCACACCCCAAAAGCTAAAACATTGGATTTTAAAACTCAGATTTGTAGCTTATGTCAAAGTTACCGAGAGAGCTTGTTGCAGCTTGTTTCCTCCCCGTTTCTGCACAGATACATTCACTTTAAACAAACCCTGCATTCGGGAAAAAAAAAAAAAGAGGGTCCAGTTTGTGCTTTTCTTCAGGGACATATCAGCTGCCTGTAGCCATGATTCATTTGCCTTTTATGCAAACCTTATGAGTCTCGTAGGCAGTGCAAATTACAGCTGCTTAATTGTATTGCACTAAATTTGTTTTCCTCCACTGCAGGGGAGGGATGCAAATTCCTAAGTTATTCATGAGATTTGCAGACTATTTCTTGCCTATTCTCTGTACCTACCTCAGTAGGATTTGTACAATAAATGTCTAGTGAAATATCCCACGTGTATGTTCTGTACCCCAGGTAATTGAGATTTCAGAGAGATAAGTTTTAGGTTTCATGTGGATTTTCGTTGTTTCAATGTTCAGTTGTTTGCTTATGATGTCACTCTTCTTTCTTTTATTGATGACTTGCTCCCTCTGCTGATCTTTGTGTGTATTACATGTACAAGTTGCTTTGGGAAAGAAAGAAGAAAAAAGAAACAGTCCCTACCCAAAGGAGCTTGCGGTCTAAACCAGGGCAGACAGACAAGACTCACAATTATAGACTTTTGTTTTAATAATGTGATTTATGCAAGGAACCGTTTGTCTACTAAACTACTTAATGTGTTTAACTCATCATGCTTGTGATAAATATATATCTGTGTTACTTTACCTTGGGCAATTGTGACTCCAGAGATATTGCCCCCTCCAGGGTAAAGGAATTTAGCTGAATGTTCAGATTAAGAAGTTGTTAATGTACCTTGAATGAGAATGCTTTGTGCTGCTATAGAACATTTCTAGGCACCTGCCTACTTTGCTGACATCATCCTTGTTCTAACTTTTCTCCATAAATCATATGTCTCATGATTTTAGCTGGACGCTTAAACCAGGTTGTCCAGAGAGGTGAGGTGTACCATGATAAAGATCTAAATGTAAGTTTTAAATCATAGGGAATCACATTATGAAGAAGATGGAAGCAAGTTCCCATTCATTGAAAGGTTACTGAGATGTTTGAAGCTTGTAAAAGATATACTGCCAATGTGCAAGTTGTGTGAATAGTGTGAATAACCACATGGCAGGAGTACATGATTATGTGCTGCGAAAGTACACTTGTAAGTTAGATAGAAGGGCTGTGGAAGTGGATATATGTGGAAGTGTTTGAACAGGACTATACTCTTTGGGGATAGGCCAGAATAGGAATTCATTTTATTCTGTATTACCTATCAAAAGAAGCATGAAATTTGAGTATAGAATTAAGCTAATGGCATTTTGTTAAGGGTTTGACCAGATATTGAGTGAATTATTATCATTTATGCCCTGAGGCCTACATAGAGGCCCTGTTCTGATTTATTGGCATGTGACATTACATTTACCAGCCTCTGACATGAGTAAAGCCATGGAAGCTTCATTTTGGCATCCAAATATGCTTTCTTATGCCACAAGAGTTGTACTAAATTGTTTAGTTTGTTCCAAAAATATAGTGCACAGGGGACCAGTTATTTCTCCCGGATCAATCCCAATACCGACGGGACCTGGAGTAGAATGGCATGTGGATTTCACAGATATGGTAATACCGGTAAAAGGTAAAAGGTATCTCTTGGTCTGGGTGGACGCTTTTACAAAATGGGTAGAAGCATTCCCTTGTAAAAAGGAAAATCCACAAGTAGTAATTGAAACTTTTTTGCAGAGAATATTGCCAGCACATGGCTGTCCTCAGAAACTTGTTACAGATAATGGTAGTCATTTTGTCAACGCTTTGGTCAAAGATATGACTGAATTGTGTGGGATACTGCACCGAAGGGTGGCAGTGTATAGACCTACTTCTAATGGCCTTGTAGAACGATACAATGGTCTTTTAAAAACCAGACTTAGAGTGCTATTACAAGCATTAAGTAATAAAGAGAAAAGATATACTTGGATGGATGTGTTACCATTGGCAATATTTCAATTGAGATCCCATCCCAGTACAAAATTACAGATTTCACCTTTTCAATTGCATACAGGAAGAGATCCAAGAGGGATCCCTGTGAATCCAATAGAAATGACTAATGAAGGAGTGACAGCTTATTGGAAACAAGTTAATCCAATAATTAATTTGACAAGAGATATGGCAATAGCCAAATCAAAAGAAGTGCCTAATATGACTTTTTGTTCTCATTTTGAAATAGGTCAGAAAGTACTTCGGAAGAATTTCACACACAAAACCTGGAAAGATCCTATCTACATAGGACCATTTGAGATCAAGGAATTAACTCATACATCAGCAAGATTATCAGACCATACTACTTGGGTACATTTATCTGATTTACCTATATATGGCCCCTATACATTTATCTCATGATCTAGGACTACCTGAGGAAATAGAAACCACCATTGTACCTCCAAAGGGCACTGATTAACAACATTATCAGTGTAAAAGGATTATGAAGGCTTTTGTAATCTGTTTGCTGGTAGGACTTACTTATGGACTCAATACATATGTTGAGAGAATTCAACATGCCTCAATGACTCTTAATCTGACTAACTGTATTATTTGCACTCCACTTGTCACTTCTGTGACTACCATTCCAGCACATGTTCATCCTTATTCTATGATTAAGTTGCAAGGTATTCATAACTGTTTCAGTAATGGTACCTGCTATTTGGGTCTGGATCATGAGCATAGGCAATATTGGACCAATGTTACTGCTCAACGCCTGCCTTCTTTGTTTGCTCATACTATTCCTGCACTAAACTATTGGTGTCTGATAAATTCTAGTTCACTTCAGGGTAAGATACCTAATGTTTTATGTAATTACACTTATGACATACAATCCCGAAATTGGACTGTGTTACAAGGATCCTATGTTATAAATCAGACTGCAACATCTATAGCCTGTGCTAACAAAAGAACTTGTAACCAGACACTGACAACCTCTTATGTGACCTCTACTAACCTTACTCTCACAAATTTGACTTTCTTCTTTTCATTATGTCAATTTAATGCCTCTTCTATACAAGCCATTACTGCTGTACCTACTGCTTGTTCTTCAGTTAAGGAACCAAATAATCCTTTCCCTTTTCTCAAACCTATGCTTTATATCATAACCTAACTTCTCTACAGTCTTTACGGTTAGGGGATTATTTGTTATGTGATAATATCCTGTACACTTATCTTCCATCATGTTATAAGTTCTGCACTCTTGTTCAACTAAATTTATTTGATTTGATCATTCCATTAAATGACACATCACATAGTTCTAATAGTCAGAGACGACGTAAAAGAGATGTTTCCAGTACCTCCTTTAGTGCTTTGACAGGAGATGATCAAGCTTTACAATTAGCATTAGATTATATTAATAGTACATATCCAATGACCAAGACACGTTTAGATGCCTTGTCAGCCACTGGATGGCTTCCATTTGCAGGATCTGCCATTGCAGCTGAAATGGGTATGTCAATCAGACGCTTACAATCACTATTACATGTTGTAACACATGAATTAGATATAGCTATCACAGCACTTCAAGAGGAAATTGATGATACAGCAAGATATGCAATGCATACACGCATGGCGGTTGATTTTATGTTAGCCCAATCCGGAGGAGTATGCGGCATAGTGAATGATACATCATGTTGTTCAGTTATTAGAAATCAATCGATAATTGTGAAAAATGCAATGCAGCGCATCCTTTCACTGGCAAGAATTGAAGTGAGTGATTATAAGGGAATTTTAGACACATCTTGGTGGGATTCAATAACTGGATGGTTTGGATCCTTGAGCCCCTGGTTGAAGGGTCTTGTGTCATTTGTAACAGTCTTCATAATTGTAATATTGTTGTTACTTTGCCTTATCCCATGCTGTATGAAATTATGTGGGAAAATGATGACAAGGATAACAACTACCACTATGATAACACATGGGGAACATATTAACATATATCCAGTACATGGACAAACAAAGGAAAGAATGGCATGTAATAAAATCTATTCAAAGATTAACAGTGAATAACACTTGACAGAAACTGTATGCTAGCTATGACGGCCTCTAGAAAGGGAGTAATGAGAAATACTACATCCCTATAGAGCTCAAACATGCTAGACATACTATAGTGTTTGCCTAAATATGTGAACACTGTACACAGTGTTCAAGGGAGGATTGTATATAATAAAACTGACAAAATGGAGTCACAAATATAAAATGGACTCCAGAAGTGCAGCTGGAATAGCTGACACTGAAAATCTGACATTATAATAACCTTTATCAAGAATGTATTGAGAGTCCTGAGAAAGAAGGGGGTAGAGGAACAGGATGTCTACAGCATGACCATGAGTTGAAAGTAAGAACAAAGGTTGGCAAGACATGTGAAACCTGTGTCTGATAGTACTGCAGAAGGGGAAAAAAGGGGAGAGAAAGTTAGACGCCAGATGGCTTGAGATAAATTAGTAAAGAGCTAAATAACATGTAAGGGATGTGTGATGATGCCAGAATTATGTATATATAAGGAAGGAGACATTTGTATTAGCAAGCAACTGCATCTCTGTAACTGATGAGATTGTTTCTCCGTACTTGCTTCCTATGTAATATTCTTGCATAGCTCTGTCATGGAATTGACAGTTGAATAAAAAGAAAAAATTATACAACTTTTCTGCTTTCATTTATTATTCTTTTTTGGTGAAAATACTCAGTAAACAGTTTAAACGAGGAGGTTTAAACACTGCCCAGACCTGTTTACAGTGGAACAAGCTTTAAAGAAGCGCTATGGTCTTTTTGCAGATTCCAGGGAAGCTAAGTGTGCTGCATATACTATATATAAACACTATCACTCCCTATGCCTTAGCTGCTGCATGCTGCCTACTGCCTGCTGCCTGCTGTCCCAGTCCTTGCCTTCCTCCTCTACTCCTATCACCTTAACCACTTCACATCTACCCACATCCACCTTAGCACCTATATATGGCCCCTATACACATTCTCTTCATCACCCTGTCCCTTCCTAACCTCTTCCCCCCCATCCCCTTCCACTGTCTACCTCAGGAACTCACTGCCCACCCTTGTCCCCTCCCGTGCTGCTCATTACTCCCCTACCCAACCTCCCCCCACCACCTCCCCAGCTCTCCTGCCCCCCTCGTCATTCCTAGCTCTCAACCTTCTACACTTCCTCCCCACCATTAACCCATCCCCATTCCTCCTTAACCCATCCCGTCTTCGTCATCTTCGTCGACCCTCCTCTCCCACCCTCCTCCGCACTCTCTTACTCCTTCTCCTACTTTCTGCAGGTGACATCAATCCCAATCCAGGTCCCCCCACCTCTCCTCTCAATATCCACGTAACCGGTCCCAGAATGCCTCCAATCTCATCTCTATTCCCCTTCTCTCCCCTGCTTCCCTCCCCTTCTCGTGTGCCCTATGGAATGCCCACTCAGTATGCAACAAACTCTCCTTCACCCACGATTTGTTCATCTCCTGTTCCCTTCAACTGCTCGCTTTAACTGAAACTTGGATAACCCCTAACGACACTGCCTCAATCGCAGCCCTATGCCATGAAGGATATCTTTTCTCCCACACTCCCCGCCCAGACACACGCGGTGGAGGCGTTGGGTTTCTTCTCTCACCCTCTTGTAGTTTCCAACCCCTCCCCCTGCCACAGTCTCACTGCTTCTCATCCTTCGAAACTCATGCCATCCGGCTATTCTACCCGACACCACTCAGAGTTGCAGTCATCTACCGCCCCCCTGATAAGCCCCGCTCTTCCTTCCTTACTGACTTCGACACTTGGCTCACCGTCTTTCTTGATCCCTCATCTCCATCCCTCATTCTTGGTGATTTTAATATTCACGTTGACGACCCATCCAACTCCTACGCTTCTAAATTCCTCACCCTGACATCCTACTTTAACTTCCGACTATGCTCTACCACCCCTACTCACCGTAATGGCCATTGTCTCGACCTCGTTCTCTTCTCTTCCTGCTCACCTTCCAATTTCTGCACCTCAGTCCTTCCTATCTCAGATCATCACCTAATCACCCTCACACTTCATCACCCTCCCCCTCAACCTCGCCCAACTATAGCCACTGCCTTCAGGAATCTCCAGGCTGTCGACCCCCCTATCCTATCCTCTCATCTCCAATCTCTTCCCTTCCATCTCGTCTTCCGAATCTGTCGACACGGCTGTCTCTGCCTACAATGAAATTCTCTCCACTGCTCTGGATACCCTAGCACCATCTGTCTCTCGACCCACTAAGCGCATTAATCCTCAGCCCTGGTTAACCCCTTGCATCCGTTACCTTCGCTCCTGCACCCGATCTGCTGAACGACTCTGGAGGAAATCTCGAACCCTGTCAGACTTCACCCATTACAAATTCATGCTATCCTCCTTACAGTCCTCCCTATTCCTTGCCAAACAGGAATACTATTCTCAATTAACTAATTCTCTCAGCTCCAACCCTCGTCGCCTCTTCGCCACCCTCAACTCTCTACTTAAAGTGCCCTCCGCTCCTACCCCCCCCTCACTCTCTCCTCAAACACTAGCTGACTACTTCCGCGATAAGGTGCAGAAGATAAACCTTGAATTCACTTCCAAGCCTTCTCCTCCCTGTGACTTCTTAACCCACTCCCCCAACCAACCTAGCTTGGCCTCCTCCTCCTTCTCCTCCTTCCCTGAGATCACTGAAGAAGAAACTGCTCGCCTTCTCTCTTCCTCTAAGTGCACCACCTGTTCCTCTGATCCCATTCCCACCAATCTGCTTAACAACATCTCTCCTATAGTCAACCCCTCAATCTGTCACATCCTCAACCTCTCTCTCTCCACTGCTACTGTCCCTGACACCTTCAAACACGCTGTAGTCACACCACTTCTCAAAAAACCATCACTTGACCCCACCTGTCCCTCCAACTACCGCCCCATCTCTCTTCTACCCTTCCTCTCCAAATTACTTGAACGCCCTGTCCACAGCCGCTGCCTTGATTTCCTCTCCTCGATCCCCTCCAATCCGGCTTTCACCCACTGCACTCGACAGAAACAGCACTCTCTAAAGTCTGTAATGACTTGTTCCTCGCCAAATCCAAAGGTCACTATTCCATCCTCATCCTCCTCAACCTATCTGCCGCCTTTGACACCGTCAATCATAATTTACTTCTTGACACACTGTCCTCATACGGGTTCCAGGGTTCCGTCCTCTCCTGGTTCTCTTCGTATCTTTCCCATCGCACCTTCAGAGTATATTCTAATGGCTCTTCTTCCACCCCCATCCCGCTCTCTGTTGGGGTTCCTCAAGGTTCTGTCCTTGGACCGCTTCTTTTCTCGATCTACACCTCTTCCCTGGGCTCGCTGATCTCATCACATGGTTTCCAGTACCATCTCTATGCTGATGACACCCAGCTTTATCTCTCCACTCCTGACATCACGGTCGAAACCCAGGCCAAAGTTTCGGCCTGCCTTTCAGACATTGCTGCCTGGATGTCCAACTGGCATCTGAAACTGAACATGGCAAAGACTGAGCTCCTTGTCTTTCCACCCAAACCCTCTTCTCCTCTTCCCCCACTTTCCGTCTCTGTTGACAACGCCCTCATCCTCCCCGTCGCTTCAGCCCGCAATCTCGGAGTCATCTTCGACTCCTCCCTCTCCTTCTCTGCCCATATCCAGCAGACAGCTAAGACCTGTCGCTTCTTCCTCTATAATATTAGCAAAATTCGCCCATTCCTCTCTGAACAGACCACCCGAATCCTCGTCCACTCGCTCGTTACCTCTCGTCTTGACTATTGCAACCTTCTTCTCACTGGCCTCCCGCTTAACCATCTATCCCCCCTTCCATCTGTCCAAAATTCTGCCGCACGTCTTATCTACCGCGTGAACCGATACTCTCATATCACCCCTCTCCTCAAGTCACTTCACTGGCTCCCGATCCGCTACCGTATACAGTTCAAGCTTCTCCTTTTAACCTTCAAATGCACTCAATCTGCAGCCCCCCATTACCTCTCTACCCTCCTCTCCCCGTATGTTCCCACCCGTAACCTCCGCTCTCAGGACAAATCACTCCTATCTGTACCCTTCTCCACCACCGCTAACTCCAGACTCCGCCCATTCTGCCTCGCATCACCATATGCCTGGAACAGCCTTCCCGAGCCCATACGTCATGCGCCCTCCCTGCCCATCTTCAAGTCCTTACTCAAAACCCATCTCTTCTCCCTTGCTTTTGGCGCATAACCACCTTCCCCACTCTTGATACCTACACTGACTACATAGTTTGTAACCTTTAGATTGTAAGCTCTTTTGATCAGGGACGGTCCTTCCCCGTGTTAAACTTGTACAGCGCTGCGTAACCCTGGCAGCGCTATAGAAATGCTAAGTAGTAGTAGTAGTAGTGCTGCATATACTATGTATTGTGGTCCAAATGAGAGTCCACGTGAATAATATAATTAGAAAAATAAACTGATCAGACAACAAAGGTAGAAAAAATGATTTTCTATTTAGTGATTGGAATATCTCAGCTTTTGGAATGTACGTGTTTGGGTTAGCTGGGGCCCAGCTTACAATAAAAAATTTGGGACTGCACAGCTCAGAAAGAACCCTTGGTACAGCGCTGGTTGCCTATGTTTCTTATGCGTAAACTCTGGGCTTGAGTGCAACTTAAGCAGGACAACTCTGCATGCAAAAGAAAATGACACCTCTTTGAGGTGACATAATGCACACAGCCCCTGCTTGCACTGACTCCCCCTTACCGCTGGGGGGAAGTCTCTCTCCCGCTTCCTCTTCCAGAGCACACAGACTCGTTGGCCTTTACTGCAGCTGCATGGTGCCTGCCATATTCAGCAGCATTCAGCTATCTTATCCTCCGCTGCGGGGAAAGCTTTCTTCTTTTTCTGCGGCGCGCATGCTCATTGTATTCCTCGGCGGGATTCCGCATTGTCGGCCCTGTTGTGCTGGTGCGGCCTGGTCGTTACGGAGAGCAAGCGGAAGAGGCTTGGGCAAGTGAGTTAGCCACGTGGGCGATAGGGAGAAATAAATGACAATGGGTGTATGCGCGTCCGGGCTTTGCCCGGTGCCTGCTTGTAGTAGTGTCTTTGTCTCACGTGGTGGGCCGGAGGGTTTGCCGAGGCCTAGATCCTGGAGTGTAAAGATTGAGGGTTGGTTGTTTGCAAAAACTGAGCCCACGCGACAGGCTTACAAAGCCGGCAGTGGCCTTTCGGAGCTACGTTTTCTGTTTGGGTGAGGTTCGTTTTCCTTTTCCCAAGCTACTTACTGAGAGAACGTTTTACGTGAAACTGTAACAAGTGTAAAAGAAAGTGAAGGCTTTGAGGTCATGATGTGCTTTTGTTATGGTGTTCAAAAAAAACATCGGAATAGATAGTTGTAGTTGTATATGCGTATCTTGTTTCGAAAGCGAAATGTGTCTTCTTCAAATGTTTCTTAATGGTCCCTCGTGGTCGCCCCTTTTCCATCTCTGGTTTCCAAAGGAAGAGTAGACGTAGGCCGAGAACCAGGAGAATTGGGTTCAGTCCCCACTGCAATTTCTACAAGTTTGTCATAATTTAACCATTATTACAGCCCCCCCCCCCCCCCGTGCACAGATACATCTATATTCCCAGCACACACATCCATACTTTTCCAGACCCCTCCCTGCACTCACACATAGCATCCACCTTTACAGAACCCACCTTGTCCTCAAACTTTTTTATCCCCCATCCACTTTTTTTTTTTTGCAGCCTTGCCTATTGGGTGGCCGGAGGCGGGGATAGTGCCGAGCAGACTTACACGGTCTGTGCCAGAGCCGGTGGTGGGAGGCGGGACTGGTGGTTGGGAGGCGGGGATAGTGCCGGGCAGACTTACACGGTCTGGGCCCTGAAAAGGACAGGTAAAAATCAAGGTAAGGTATACACAAAAAGTAGCACATTTGAGTTTATCTTGTTGGGCAGACTGGATGGACCATGCAGGTCTTTTTCTGCCGTCATCTACTATGTTCTACACACAGCATCCACTTTTTTACAGCCCCCTCCTTCCACCCACAATAGCCACTTTTTTTAAAGCCCCCTATCTCCACACTCACCCACATATATAGCATCCACCCCATTTTTTTTGTACAGCCCCCCTCTCTCCACCCACAGCTCCTTCCACCTACTTATTATGCACATATAGCATCCACTTTTTTTTTCCTTCATTTTTTACAGCTCCCTCCCTGCCTGCACCCACAAGCCATCAATATTTTTGTTTTCAGCCTGCGTTCACCTATAAGATAGGAGCTGCACTGGAGTACCTCTTCGGGGCAGGAAAGAACACCACACTTTCCTGCCTGCTGCCTCTGGTTTGGGCTGGTGCCGCCAAAGAGGTTGGAGGTGTTGCTGCTTTTTCCAAATGGCCACCGAGACTTCCTGTGGCCATTTTGAAAAAACGTGAGCTTGAGAGCACAGCAATGGGCAGTAAAGAATAGGGATCTTTCTTGCCCCCGAAGAGGCCACCAGATGGTAGGCTTGGGACGGTGGCGGGGGAGCCAGCCTGCCTGCTCTTGCCACAGGCTGGGGAGGGTCCACCAAGAATCAGGGGTGGGGGGGGGGGCGGTGTGGAGGCCATCCATCCAACCAACCAACCAACCAACCTCTGAGTGCAGACTCTGCACAGACATGTGGAATTCTGTGCTCCGCATTCATGCAAAATTCCAGCAGGAATACCTGTGTGACCCTGAACAAGTCGCTGAACCCTCCGTTGCCTCAGGTATAAAACTTAGACTGTGATCCCACTAGGGACAGGGAGGGTGCTTGCGTATAAGTAAATTACTTTGGTTGTACTACAGAAAAGCATCATACATATCCATGACCCTTAATAAGGCCACTTTTTGTTTGGTGCGACATCCCCACCAAGTTTTCAGTATAGGAGCCTAGCACATGCCAATTCTGAGAGAGTTGTCTCCTCCCCCTCCCTTTTCAGATTCATTTGCATGGCTTCCCAAAATAGGCTTCTTTGGTTCTGGGTGCAACATTTTATATGGCATTTATGGCCCCTTCACTTTCCTGGTTTCACCCTTGTGACCTTTTGGGATTGTGGTCAAATCCTTCCATATGGTAGCCCACCCTTTCTCTTGGGTTGTGCCGTCTTCCATGTTAATTTGCAGAAGCTGGCACATTTTTGCTGGTAGTGCACATTAATGCTTACTGCCTTCAAAACTTTGCTCTGAATGGTGTTGACCAGTCACAGTAATAGTCATAATCCTTTTCCCCTCTCCTATGCTCTTGTTGGAGTTTTAAAAAAATTAGCAATTATGTGGCATGTCTTACTATATTGGCATATTAAAATTTGTACATTGTGTAATTTGATTTCATTTATTGACATTTCTTGCATGCTTAATTTATTTCAATTTCTATTGGGGATGGGGGGGGTATTTATGCCTGATGCTAGGATGGAAGGGGAGATCAAGGGATTTCTGACAGGAGGGACAGAGGAATAAGGGTGTAGAGACAAAGAAAACTAGGGAATATCTAATATAGTGAAAAACATATTTTCATGCCCTTAGGAAATTAAGATCCATTAGAAAATTTTTTAATAGAGATATATTTAGGACCCTAGTTCAGTCTCTATTATTGTCCCGATTTGATGATTATAATCTTGTTTTGGTTTATTCTGAAACATTAATCGTTTACAGTTGTTACAGAATATAGCCTTGAGATTGATTTACGGTTTGTCAAAATATGATTGTTAAAAACTTCTATTTAAAATTACACTGGTTGCCAATGATAGCCCATATTCATTTTAATTTGAATGTTATGGTTTTTAAAATCTTGTTTGGTGAGGTACCTTCTTATATGATAAATTTGGCTATACTTTTGCGGAATGAAAGGTCCAGATATAACACTCGTAATCAATTCTTATTGGGTTTTCCAAACGCAAGTGGGATAAAATAAATTAAGCATTTTTCCTCCTCTTTACAATATCAGATGGCTACATTATAGAATTTTTTACTGTTCTCTGAGAGCTTGTCAACATTATTTATTATTTAGGAAGAAACTAAAATCTTTTTTTATTTCATGCTATTGATTCTGTATCCTCTAGTTGTAATTGAAATGGACAGGCATGTTGGACTCTCTATTGTTAGTATTGGTTACATTTTGAATTTTCTAATTCCTAGATTTCTGATCTAGTATCTCCTGTCGTAATAGGTGTAATATAAATCCTGGTATAATAATAATAACCAGCAGGTAGAGAGAGAATTTCTAACACTGAGCTGAGACATATACTTGCAATCATATTGTCCAGCTGTTTGTTATTTTCTTTCTTCAGCAGGTGGATGGACATGCTATTCAGCCTCTGGTTCTGAGTGCTTTGCTTCTGGTCCAATTGGTCAACTGGTTTCCAGTTGAGCTTTGCAGGTGCCTGGTTTTCACAGTCATATCTGGAGGTCTTCAGGTCACTGTCTGTGTTGCCCATGGACCTCCCCCACTCCCTGCTCTCTTTGTCTTCTCTCCTGTGTGAGCAGAACAACTGTAAAAACAACAACAAAAATCCCACAGAGATTACATTAAATTCTTAGGGTTCCATCTGGGTTTCTGCCCTGGGAAGGATGTTGATCCGTGTCTATTAGGAAACTTGCTTCTCTTCAGCTTTACTAATGCAGGTGGTGTTGGGGGTGGGGGGACCGGCAGTTGTAAGTCCAGCTGTCTGAACTCAGAACTGTGTTATGGGCTGTGCTTGAGAGATGCAGGGGTACTTGCCCAAGGCATGTGCAAGCTGCTTCAGATAGTCTGGAAAATGGCATCTTCAGAGGTGGTAAAGTGGTTTGTCGGGGCGCTGTGGCGTGTACAGATTGGATGTGGGTGAGAATACCAGCAAAGGTGTTCGGAGGACAGTGTGCAATAGTTGGATTTAGTGGTAGCTTCAGGCTCCCCTGTTGGACCAAACTGCAGTTCTTTTCTGTAGATAGCAGGAATGGCAGCCATGTTATTCCAACAGGCAGGCAGTGGAGAGTGGGTGCTGAGACTGTTTCATAAAGACAAATTTGAGTACTCTGATTACTGAGGCTTTGGCTGTCCTGTTCATTGGGGAGCCAGCAGCTTTAGCATCTGGGTCACGCCCTTGTTCCATTATGAAGGGCCTTTCCCATTCACCCTGTTCCTCAGCAACCCTCCAGACCGGTCAAGACGCTTGGGTTATGCATGCCTACCAGCAGAGGGAGACTGAGAACACTAACTTCAAACTGAGTACATATAACCTGTGCTAGCCCTCTATCTCCAGTATTTTCTCAGTCTCAGCAGAGGGTAGACATGCAGCCTGTGCAGCTTGTCCGGTCTGGTAGGATTTAGGTCCTTGTTGTGAGATTAGTTAATCTTCAGTTGGTTTCTGGGGATAGATTGATGGAAGAACAGTGTTAATCCCTGTGCCTGGAATAGCTGTGGTGTGCAAGGGGTTGGTAGGTCCGGTGGGGCCTGCCATTGTCCCCTCTGGGGTGTCACACCCGGGTGGCCGGGTCCCTCCCCCCGACTGGCTCTCCCGTTTTGGGCAGCGTTGTGCCTCGGCTGCAGTGTTAATCCTGCAGCCTTGAGTGCCATACAGATAATAGCAGCAGGGCTCAAATAAAGTTTAAAAAAAAAAAAAAAAAAAAAAAAAAAAGAGCACACCTCGTGTGGAGAGCTGCAGGAGCTGCACTCCGGTGTTTCTGGAGGTGTTCAGCTGGTCTGGGAGAGCTGAGCCACTAATTAAGCGCCGGTGAGTGCTTTTTCTTTTATTTGCTGTTCGCCGGTTGTTGTAATCAGCTGTTTTCTGAGGCGCGAGTATGTCAGGAAAGTTGCTTCGTTGCCGGCTGTGTGCGCGTCGGGGTGTAGACGCGGCTGGCGGTTCCTGCCGGTTCTGTGGAGAGCCCAAGGCCCTATCCCCCGCGCCACCGGTGTTAGCAGCGGAGGTTCCTTCGGCGGGATCGCAGGAGGTTGCGGCGGCTCAGTTTGGCGCTTCAGCGGCGGTTCCGATTTTGGCGGGAACCGCCGCCATCTTGGATTCAGGCCTTTTGAGCGCTGAGACGGTCGTGGGGCCTCAGTCTCTCCCGATTCCGAGTCCCGCTGGGGGGGAGGCCTCGGGCAGCACGGGGTTCCCTCCAGAGTTTGTTTGGAGTTTATTTCAGGCTTGGAAGGCGGGACCATCGGGTGCGGAGTCCCTTAGTCCTAGATTGGGGGGGGCTACCGCTAAAAGACCTCGAGTGGAGTGCTCGGAAGAGGTAGAGGTCTTTTCCCCTCCGGATTCTGAGGGTGATTTTAGCCCCCTGGAAGAGGAGGAGGGGTCGGTGGCAGGGCAGGATGGGGACCTGTCTTTGCCTGGGGAAGACCCCTCTGTGGTTAGGATTTTTCACAGGGATGAATTATCTGACCTCATTGAGCAGGTGTCCGCCACTTTAAGGTTTGATCCTGCGGCGGCTCCCATTGGGGATGGGAAGCAGGTGGATCCTTTGGTTAAGGGGATCAGGCGGGTCTCTCGTTCTTTCCCTATGAATGCGGACTTGAGAGACATGATCACGCAGGAGTGGCATTCGCCGGAGGCTCAGTGTAAGGTGGCTCGGGCTATGACCAAGCTCTATCCTATTCCTCAGGAGGACAGAGAGTCTCTCAGGCCCCCGACGGTGGATGCCGTGGTGACGGCAGTGACTAAGGCTACTGCTATTCCAGTGGATGGGGGGGCCGCGTTGCGGGACCCTCAGGATAGGAAATTGGAGACCTTTCTAAAGCGGAGTTTTGATCTGTCTGCCTTGGCGCTTCAAGCGTCTGTTTGTGGAGGTCTGGTGGCTCGGGCCTGTTTTCGCTGGGCGGAGAGGCTCCTGGATAGCCCGCAGGCTGATAGGGCTTCTCTTGTTCAAGATCTGGCCAAGTTGGAGATGGGGTCGTCGTTCTTGGCGGATGCGCTGTACGATTTGTTGAGGGCATCTGCTAAGAACATGACCTTTGCGGTGGCAGCTAGGCGGGCCCTGTGGTTGCGGGGCTGGGTGGCCGATGCCGCCTCCAAGACTAAACTTTGTTCCCTCCCTTTTAGGGGCTCTCTGCTCTTCGGGGAGGAATTGGATAAGTTGGTGAGGGGTCTGGGTGATGCTAAGGCCCCCCGGCTTCCTGAGCTTCGTCCCAAGGTGTCTAAGGGGGCAGCAGGGCGGGGGCGTTTTCAGGAGGCTAGACGTTATCGGCCCGGTAGGTCTTCTGGGGGGACTAGGGGTCGGTTTTTCCAGAGAACCCAGCCCTTTCGAGGTGGCCGTCGCGGGGGGCGAGGCTTCTCTTCGGGAGCGTCCGGTACGTCCCGTGGGTCTCAATGATGGTTTGGGGACCCAGCCTCTGGTTCGCGTGGGGGCTCGCTTGCGCTTGTTTTACCAGAGGTGGGTCCAGATTACGTCAGACCAGTGGGTCCTACAGATAGTGCGAGACGGGTACGCCCTAGAATTCGACAGTCCCCTCTCCGATTTCTTTCTCGTGTCTCCCTGTCATTCAAGATACAAGGCAAGAGCAGTACGGACCACTCTGTCGCGTCTAATCGATTTAGGGGCGGTGGTACCTGTCCCAAGGTTAGAAAGGGGTACGGGCTGTTACTCCATTTACTTCGTGGTGCCCAAGAAGGAAGAGGGTGCCTTCCGGCCCATTTTAGACCTCAAGAAGGTCAATGCTGCTCTAAAGGTTCCCTCCTTTCGGATGGAGACATTGCGCTCAGTTATTGTAGCGGTGCAAGAAGGAGAGTTTCTGACGTCTCTAGACCTGACAGAGGCTTACTTACACATTCCCATTCTAGAGGCGCACCAGCGTTTTCTTCGCTTTGTGGTCTTAGGGAGACATTTTCAGTTTTGTGCGCTTCCATTCGGTCTGGCGACTGCGCCTCGCACCTTCTCCAAGGTGATGGTGGTGGTGGCGGCGGCGCTACGCTTGCAGGGCATTTTGGTTCATCCGTATCTGGACGACTGGTTGATTCGGGCCAAATCAAGGTCAGAGAGCGAGGAGGCCACCGGCCGTGTGGTGACCTTCTTACAGTCGCTCGGTTGGGTGGTCAATCTGGCAAAGTGTCACCTGGTGCCTTCCCAGTCCCTAGAGTATCTGGGAGTTCGCTTCGACACGAAGAAGGGCCGGGTGTTTTTGACAGCTCCTCGCATTTCCAAGCTGCAGGGACAGATCCGTCTGCTCCGAGCGCAGAGGGCGCCTTCGGCTCGGGCGTATCTTCAGGTGTTGGGGCTGATGGCAGCAACAATAGAGGTGGTTCCTTGGGCCAGGGCCCATATGAGAGACTTACAGAGAGCCTTGTTGTCTCGTTGGTCCCCGCAGTCTCAGGACCTGGAGGAGAGTTTCCCTCTGTCGGGGGTTGCCCGTCGCAGCCTCCGCTGGTGGCTCCACTCGCCGAATCTAGCGAAGGGCATGTCGCTGGACGCTCCCAATTGGACAGTGCTGACCACGGATGCGAGTCTCTCGGGCTGGGGAGCGCATTGCCTGGGTCAGGTAGCCCAGGGCCGATGGACGTTGGAGGAAGCATCTTGGTCCATCAATCGCCTGGAGACTCGAGCAATTCGGTTGGCTCTTCGGTCCTTTCACAGCCTGTTAGAAGGCAAGGCAGTCAGGGTTCTTTCCGACAATGCCACGGCCGTCGCATATGTAAATCGGCAGGGGGGAACGAAGAGCCAAGCGTTAGCTGTGGAGGCAGCGGAGTTAATGTTGTGGGCAGAAGCTCATCTTCAGGGTCTCTCGGCGGGACACGTGGCAGGGGTGGACAACGTGAGCGCGGATTTTCTAAGCAGGCACACGTTAGACCCCGGGGAGTGGTCCCTCCATCCCTCAGTGTTCAATCGTCTGGTGTTGGCATGGGGTCGGCCGGTGCTGGATCTCATGGCATCGGCCGACAATGCTCAGGTCGCTCGCTTCTTCAGTCGTCGAAGAGATCCTCGGGCCGAGGGCATCGACGCGTTAGTGCTCCCGTGGCCGACTCAACAGTTGCTCTATGTATTCCCGCCGTGGCCGCTGGTGGGCCGCGTGGTGCAGCGGATCGGGCGCCATGCAGGTCTAGTGGTTCTGATTGCGCCCAATTGGCCTCGACGTCCGTGGTACGGAGACCTGGTTCGGTTATTAGTGCAGGCTCCGATTCCGTTGGGGCCCAGGGTGAGATTGGTTCAGGGGCCGATCGAGATGGCCGACCCTGCTCCATTCTCGCTTACGGCCTGGCTCTTGAGAGGCTCAGATTAAGGAAGAAAGGTTTTTCGGCCAGGGTAATTGATACCATGTTGCGCTCTCGTAAGAGGTCTACTTCTTTGGCTTATGTGCGGGTGTGGCGCATTTTTGAGAACTGGTGTCAAGAGCGGGATTATGTTCCTCTACGTGTTTCGGTCGCGGAAGTTTTGGAGTTCCTGCAGGACGGTCTTGACAGGGGGCTCTCGCTCTCCTCCCTGAAAGTACAGGTTTCAGCGTTGTCTTGTTTCCGGGGAAAGATTCAGGGGTTTTCCTTGGCGGCTTCGCCGGACGTGGGCCGGTTCTTGAAAGCTGTCAAGTTGCTTCGTCCGCCTCGTCGGCCGACGGTTCCGCCTTGGGATTTGAATTTGGTCTTGGAGGCTCTGGTAGGCCCTCCGTTTGAACCGTTGGCTTCCATCTCGTGTAAAGATCTTACTTTAAAGACAGTGTTTCTGGTGGCCATTACGTCGGCGCGTAGAATTTCGGAGCTACAGGCTTTGTCTTGTAGAGAGCCTTTTCTCTCCTTGGCTAAGGAGAAAGTGACTTTGCGGACAGTTCCTTCGTTTGTTCCTAAGGTGGTATCCTCCTTTCATGTAAATCAGGTGATCTCGTTACCAGTGTTGGGGGATAGGTCTGGTGATCTCTCTCAACGTCGTCTGGCTAAGTTGGACGTTCGACGCATCTTGCGGTCGTATTTGAGCAGAACGCAGGCCTTCCGAGCGTCGGATCGTTTGTTCATTTTGTTTGGAGGTCCCAGAAAGGGGGAAGCGGCTTCCAAGGCTACTCTGGCTAGATGGTTGAAGGAGACTATTGCCTCGGCGTATTTGTTGAAGCGTCGGGCAGTTCCCTCGGTACTGAAGGCACACTCTACTCGGGGGGTAGCCGCTTCTTGGGCGGAAAGTAGTTTTATTCCTCCGCAGGACATTTGTAAGGCGGCGGCGTGGTCGTCCATTCATTCTTTTGTAAAGCATTATAGGATTGATGTGCAGGCAAAAGAGGATGCTCGGTTTGGAGCGGCTGTGTTGTCTTCTGCTTTTCGTGGGTCCCACCCTTAATGTGTCTACTGCTTTGGTACTTCCCAAGCGTCTTGACCGGTCTGGAGGGTTGCTGAGGAAGGTGAAATTAGGCCTTACCTGCTAATTTTCTTTCCTCTAGACCCTCCAGACCGGTCAAGAGCCCGCCCTGTCTCTTATCAGAAGTATTTTTCAGCCGTGTCAATTATCAGAAGTATTTTGAGCCGTGTTCTGCTATGTCTGTTCATTTATATTCAGTATGGTCGGAGAATTTTCTTTGACTCTAATATTCTGCAGAGTGGGACGCCTGGGCGTTTCATCTGGTTAAGCACACTGTTGGTGTTTAACTGTTAGTTTTCCAGGTACAGGGGTTTCATTAGTTTCAGAGTTACTGTTCCAGGGATTTGTTTCTCTGCTTTGCTAAGTGTATACTGGAGATAGAGGGCTAGCACAGGTTATATGTACTCAGTTTGAAGTTAGTGTTCTCAGTCTCCCTCTGCTGGTAGGCATGCATAACCCAAGCGTCTTGACCGGTCTGGAGGGTCTAGAGGAAAGAAAATTAGCAGGTAAGGCCTAATTTCACCATATTCAGGATCTGATTACAGCAGAGTGGGTCACTCCAGATGCAGGGTTTAAGGTAAGATTTATTTATTTTCTGCATTTATATCCCACATTTTCCCACCTCTTTGCAGGCTCAATGTGGCTTACAAATATCGTAATGGCGATTACCATTTCCGGAATAAGAAATACAAAAGAATGTTCCAATCAGAGTATATAGAGTACACAGTAAATTAGAATAAAATCGGTAATCAAAACATATCAGGTGCTGAAATTAAGGGTAGTGAAAAGCGTTCAGTAATGGCAATATGATAAAGTAACCAAAATAAGAATAATTCAATGTTAACTAATTCTGGTACAGTTCTGATGTCCTGTTTTTTAAGAAGGGTCCTTTTGATAAGTCTCTCTGAACAGGTTAGTCTTTAATAGTTTCCGGAAGGCTGCCAAATCTTGTGTTGTTTTTATGGCATTTGGCAGTGCGTTCCAACGTTGCGTACAAATGTAGGAGAAACTAGATGCATATATTGATTTAAATTTAAGTCTTCTGCAATTGGGATAATGGAGATTCCAGAAAGTATGTGACAAACTTTTTGTGTTCCTTACAAGATGGGCCATGGTACCTGTATCCCTTAGTTCCTGAAGAGAAGAAGATGCTCTTTCTCCCCAGAGTGGATTCCCTTGTTACAGCGGTGACTAAGAAGACTACCCTGGTGGTGGAAGGGGAAATTTTCCTAAAACATCTGCAGGATCCAAAGCTGCAAAATGCGTTTGTGTGCTTTTCAGGTAGCTTCCCTGGGCCTCTAGATGATCATTTGCAGCTCTTTTGTGACGAGAGCCTGCCTGAAATGGCATCAGAAGTCTGGGACACAAGAAGGACCCCCATTCCACCTAGTGGGAGGCTGGTTTGGCTTACTTGGTAGATGCTATTTACAGTATGCTCTGCACTATGGCCAGGGGCATGTCTTTAGCAGTTATGGCTCATAGGCAACTCTGGTTGAGGTATTGGTTGGCAGATGCAGCTTCTAAGTCTCTTTGGGGAGTATTTCAGTAACCTAAGAACTGGGTGAGACTAAGCCTCAGCGCTTGCCTGAGGATAAGCTGAAGTCCTCCACTTGCTGATCTTTGGGGGGAGGGGCTCCCATAGTTGGTTTTGGGAGAGCAGGCAGTACAGAACTGGCCATTGGCAATATGAACAGAAGTCCTGACTTCAGTTCCATTCACACGGACAGGAAGTCCTCTTCCTGGTCAGCTCGGGCATCCAGTGCATCCTAGCTTCACAATGAGATGAGGCTAGCCCACTCTTCTCTCCTTCTGTTGTAGGGTGTTTTTAGGGGTTTCTAGAAGGGTGGGCCAAAGGGATGATTTTTCTTCCGGGAGGAGCAGGCAGAGATGCTCCGGTCACAGTTGTGCCAGTTGTGCAATGTCTCGGAGCCCACCGTCTCGGATTACTTACAGCTCTTGGGCTCCGTGGCTGCAACTCTAGAGGTGGTGTCATGGGAGAGGGCTTACTTGCGTCCATTACAGCAAGCCCTATTATCCCGGTGGGTGCTTCATTCTCAGGATTTCCATTGTTCTCGCGTGCTCTCGCCCAGGGCATGGATCAGTCTGGCCTGGTGGGACAGTCCTGTAAACCTTTTGAGAGGGGACCCTCTGAATCCTCCTCAGCTGGTCACTGCGGATGTGTGACTCCTTGGTTGGGCAGCTTATTGTCTTGGGCATGTGGCTCAGAGCACCTAGTCAAGCCAGGAGGTGTCCTGGTTTATGAACCACCTGAAGACCTAGGGGGTTCATCTGGTTCTGCAGGAGATTCAGATACTCGTGGAAGAGGAAGCAGTCAGTGCTGTCGGACAGCACCATGGCGATGGCATATCCAGAAGTCTGGTGGTCGCCTTGGAGGTGGAGAGTCTCTGTCAGTGGGCAGAGATGCATCTGCAGGTTCTCTCAATGGTCTGTATTGCAGGCAAAAACAATATACAGGCCGACTTTCTCAGTCGCTCTCTCCTGGATATGTGAGAATGGGAATTAGGACTTCAGGTCTTCCAGTTCCTTGTAGACCACTTCGGGCCTCCTCAGTTCGACTTGATAGCGTCCAGAGCCGATGTGAAGGTGGAGCCCTTTTCAGTCATCGGAGGGACCCGGTCTTTCACAGCATAGATGTCCTGGTACAGTCTTGGCCCGGTAGTGGATCCCCCCCACCCCCCAAAAAAAGTCTTCCTCCATGGCCTCTAATTGATTGCTTGTTGAAGCAGAGTTATGCCACTAGCGACGGAGGATCTGGAGCCCTTTTGGCTTACGGTATGGCCATTGAGAGGCAACGATTAGAGAATTGTGGATTTTCTCCTGCAGTGCTTTCTACACTGCTTCACTCAACGAAGTCCTCTGTCCCTTGCTTATGTCAGGGTCTGGCTTTTATTTGAATCCTTATGCAGGGTACGGCTCCTCTCTCTCTGTAGGGCTCAGGTTTCTGGAACAGGGGCTGGCCTTGAGCTCCCCGAGGGTTCAAATGACTGCGTTTTCCAGCTTTTGGGAGAAGGGGAGGCTCTCTGGCTTTGCTTAAAGGGGTAGCTGAGTTTCTGAAATGGATGGCACATCTGTGCCCCCCTCTTTGTCCTTCCTTTCCTTCTTGGGACCTCAGTCTGGTCCTCTGAGTGCTGTCCGAGGATCCGTTTTAGCCCCTGTGCTTGGCTTTCAGCAAGGATCTAACCCTCAAGACATTGCTTTTGGTGGCCATCACCTCTGCTAGGAGGATTTCTGAATTACAGGCTCTGTCGTGTTGGGATTCCCATCTCTCCTCAAAGGATTTTGTGTCCTTGTGCATGGTACCTTCCTTTTTCCGAAGGTGGTAATTTGTTCTTTGTGAATCAGGAAGTTTGTTTGCCCTCCATGGTGACGCAGGGATCATCACCAAAGGGTTGGAGGTTTCATGAACTGGATGTCCGGAGGATGCTGCTCAAGTGCTTCCAGGAGATGAACGAGTTTTGTCTCTTGGACCACCTCTTTGTACTTTTCCATGGCATTCGGAAGAGCCAGGAGGCCTCCACTGCAAGGTGGATTAAGGTGGCTATTGAGTCCGCTTACATCGGCAAGAATTGACCAGTGGCTCATAGGCTCAAAGCTCACTCTACTAAGGCTCAGGCCGCTTCTTGTGTGGAGGCCCAGGCTGTATCCCCCGAGGAGATCTGTAGGGTGGTGAATTGGTTGTCGCTTCATTTGTTTGCTAAGCATTACAGATAGGACATGCTGGCCAGAGTTGTCATTCGGGGGGGGGGGGGGGGTCTTGTTTTGCCCTGTTCAGTAG
Organism: Microcaecilia unicolor; assembly: GCF_901765095.1. Taxonomy (NCBI): domain Eukaryota; kingdom Metazoa; phylum Chordata; class Amphibia; order Gymnophiona; family Siphonopidae; genus Microcaecilia; species Microcaecilia unicolor. Next base: position 93,319,106 of record NC_044036.1, on the reverse strand, counting down.
GTCTGCTTCAGTACATCCCATTGGTTTAGAACAGTGCAGCTGATGCTAAGAAAGGAGAAACTGTCTTGCTAATTTTATTTTCTTTAGTCAACGACACTGTTCTGAAGACTGGGTGTGCCCTCTGCTTCCTTTTCAGTGCTTAAAAATTTAAAAAAAAAAAAAATTTTTCTCAATCCATCTCAAATGGGTTATCATCTCTTCCTACCAGCAGGTGGAGTTAGAGAAATGACTAGATTCTACCAGTGACCTCACCGTGCCCCCTGGAAGATTCCAGTGTTTTTCTCTACCTTCAGCAGTGGTAGTTTGCTGTTCTGTGCCCTGAATCCCCGGCCTAGCTCCCCACTTTGCTGATCATGACCACGGCACCACGTGGACTTAACCCAGTCTCTTCTGAAACTCCAGGTTCCTTTTTTTTGTTTTTTCCTTTTTTGAGCCTGTCTGTGTAGGGAATAGAACTGTTTTGCTGCTTCTGCAGCTTTAAGAGCTCTAAAAAGAAAAAGTAACTGCACAGAGCTTAATTGGGGAAATATCTTTTACTCGCAATTTCCCCAATTAGGATCCCAGTAGAGCCAGGGAGCATCGGGGCTGCCTGGACTTTGGGCTGAGGGAATTTGGCAGCACACCCCCCCCCCCCCCCCCCCGCTATGTGGTCAGAAATGCCAGCAGGCAGGCGCTGCAGATTCTGCATGGCTGGAAACTTAGTACAGCTGCTGGTTCAGTGTGTCCAAATTGCGATGGAAAGTGTCCAGCAACAGCTCCTATTCCTCTGGGTCCAGGGAGTTCCTGCTGAGGAAATCCACTTGCAGATTGAGAGTTCCCACTATGTGAGTGGCTGAAAGCTGCTGTAAATGCATCTCTGCCCTAATAAAGAGACACTTCTGTTGCCAGAGGAAGACTGCGAGTGCTGCCCTTCCTGTTCATGTAGGCCACTGTAGTCATGTTGTCTGAGAGAACATGAACCAGTTTGTCCTCCAGAATAGATTGAAAAGCCCGAAGAGCATTGCGAACCGCTCTGAGCTCCAGTCGATCTGCCAGAGCAATTCAGTGTGGTTCCATAGTCCTTGGTCAGTGTGCTAAAGACAATGAGCTCCCTAACCTATCGGGCTGGCATTGGTCAGTACAACTACCCAAAGTGGAGACACCAGAGACACACCCTGAGGGAGATTGCTCGGTTGAAGCCACTACGACATACTGCGTTTCGCTAGAGGTGTTCCTAGGAGACGCAAATTGTAATCCTGAGAAACTGGTGACCAATGGGACAAGATTGCTGGAGAGGGCGCATGTGAGCTGTGGCCCAAGGTACCACCTCCAAGGTCGCTGCCATAGAGCATAGCCCCTGAACATAATCCCAAGAGTGGGGGTTATGATTCGCAACAAGTGGCGAATTTGCTTCTGAAACTGCCTTGTGTTGTGTTAAATCGAACTCCCAGATATTCTAGAGTCTCTGTTGGGACAGGATGACTTGGGTAGATTAATAACCCAATCTAGAGACTGCAAAAGTGCAATGACCCTGGAGGTGACTTCAACCTTCCTGTTCTGTCAAAGCCCTGATCAGCTAGTCATCCAGATAGGAATGCACCCCGATCCCTTCTTTTCTCAGAAATACGGCTACCACCATAACCTTGGAAAAGGTTCTGGGCGCTGTAGCTAGCCTGAACGGCATCACTTGGAACTGAAAGTGTTGACCCAGAATTGCAAAGCGAAGAAAACGCGGGTGCGGAGGCCAAATGGGAATATTCAGCATAAGGGTGCAGCATAAAGGTTAAATGCAGGGAGCTGCATTAAGTATTGTGTAGATACACTTTTTATGTCTATTGCTGTTTAATTTGCAGAAAGGGGGTGGGATTTGATATACAGTACTACACCAATTATCCAGACTATCTTCTGCAGGGGGTAGTCCAGATAATTGGTAAAAACTCCACTGCCCCATGTAAGCCGCATTGAGCCTGCCATGAGTGGGAAAGCACGGGGTACAAATGTAACAAAAAAAAACCAAAAACTTTTGAATATTAAAATTTCTCACCAGAAGGCTACGGCACTGTTTGGAGCTGGATAGAAAGTCCCTTTCGAAGTTCCACTGAGTAGCGTGAGCCTTATATATATATATATATATATATATATATATATATATATATATATATATATATATTTGTTGCATTTGTATCCCACATTTTTCCACCTGTTTGCAGACTCAATGCGGCTTACAATAATATATCATCATAACAAGTGCCAATCAAGAGTAGATAAACAATTGGTTACTTAAAGAGCAAGTGAAACATAATGGATATAATCAATTCAATAAATCAGAAGGCAGACAGATTATCAGGTAATTAGTGATTTCCATGATTCACATGCACGTATATATGACCACACATGTCACGCAGACACTTGTGATACAGTGGTGCTTTGCGGGGGCTTCGTTCTATCCACCTCCAGACGGTGGTTCCGCATCCTTCTGGTGAGCAATTTTTATTTTTCAACTATCTGTGGGAATTGGAGACTAGAGGGTGCGGTCCAGATAATTGGACATCCGGATGATCGGTGTTCAGATAATCAGCTTCCTACTGTACCGCCTTTCTGTGTTTACAATCAAAGTGGTTCACATATTGTATACAAGTAATTATTTTGTACCTGGGACAGTGGATCGTTAAGTGACTTGCCCAGAGTCGCATGAAGCTATACTGGGAATCGAACCCAGTTCCCTTGGTTCTCAAGCCACTGCACTAATCATAGGCTACTCTTCCACCACAGTGGAGCCAAGAGAATGTGGATTGCACTAGTGGAATTGCTGCTTGAGCAAGCAGGAACCAAGAAAAATTGAAAACAAACTGTTTGATATGAGTGTCTGTAGTAAAAACAATTGTAAGTTACCTGACTGTGTGAAATCTGTTTTACCAAGTGAATGATGTTTTTATATTTCTCCAGGATTTAAAGCAGTATTCAGCAGGAGTCAGAACCTGCCCTCCATGGGTGACATAAAGAACTTCCTTTACGCCTGGTGTGGGAAGAAGAGACTAACACCCAGCTATGATATCCGAGCTGCGGGGAATAAGAACCGGCAGAAGTTTTTGTGTGAGGTACTGTTAGGTGTCTGAAATGTTTAATTAATATTTGAGAGAATTGTTTTAAAATTATGCAGCTAACATCTTCTCATATGCTGCTGTTTGTAGAATAAGTGATGAGAGCCTAAATTACCGTAGCAGAGAACCATTCAGCAGCTCCAGTGACTTTGAAATTTTAAGTGTATTAGATAGGGCTCCTAGCAGTTACAAAATTCAGTTGGCAAAACCATAAAATCTGATGTGAGGTCTTTAGAGTTATTACCTTGAACCAGCAGTATATGTTCATACTATGTACGGTAGTATGAACATATACTGCTGATTCAAGATAATATGATTAGAGGTGTGAAAACTCAGGTGTCTGGTCATTCTGACAGGTAAAAATTGTGGTATGGGGTCAGACCAGCTATCTTTTTTTTTTTTTTTTTTTTTTTTTTAATGTTTTATCATTTTGTTGGTGACTGTACAAAGAAAAATACAACAATAAAGATACTATAAGGCTCATTTTCAAAGCACTTAAACTTACAAAGTTCCAGTCTAAGTACTTACACCTCTGTGTAACTTTATGTTCAAATGATTTTTATTGATGAATTCAGAAAACACAAATACAACTGTATATGCCAGAATACAAAGTATCAAGACACAATAATGCATTCAGAAACAGACTGTCACCTAGTGAAAACATGTTATCATCATTCTTTTATCCCCATTCCCCCTCCACTAGCTCAATGGTTATAGCAAGGCCATCAACCTATCAAGCCCCCCTTCCCACCCCCCCCCCCTTGTCCTTCGACAATGACACATCCTATTTAAAAGTTCAACAAAAAACTTCTTCCTTTAGGGGGAAGAGTAACCCACAATAGTTCCCACATTGCCTGAAATTTAAGACCTGGAACACTCAAAGTCCGTGACTCCACAATGGTCTAAACGCATCTGTTGTATTAACTGCAACCTCCAGACTTGTAGCGAAGGTCTTGCAGTGGGCCTCCACGATTGCACAATAGAAGTCATCCCAAAGAATATGGCTATCTTAGTAAAACCCTTAAATCCCTCCGGGGGATCAGACGAGTATTTGTAATTATTGAAGAGCAGCAGGGGGTCATATATTAAAGTGCAGTTCCACATCTGCTTCACGCCCTTTAGCACATCTTTCCAAAATCGTTGTATAAACGTGTACCGCCAGAACGTATGTCCCAGCGTGGCCAACTCTCCCCCACACTTAGGGCAATTCCCCCAGTTTGTGAATTTCGCTTGAAATGCCCTGCGTGGAGATATATAAAGTCTCAGAAGCCATTTATATAGCCTTTCTCTCTGTGGTACCGAAAGCCTCTTGTGTATATAAAGATTTTAAGTAAGATCTACACAAATCAGCTGACACCCCACATTCAAGGTCTTTCAACCAGCTAAGAGCCAGCTAAGAGCCAGGCGCAACCTCTGCGATTGAATCCTTCAACTGTTGGTGACGAAATTTCAATGGGATGGACAATTGGGCCCCCAGTGAGAAAGTCTCAGCACTTCCACCACATCCTCTGTCAGGTCAGTCCATGTCAGTGTAGCAATGTAATGTTTTAATTGATAGTATTCAAATAGGTGTCCAGGAGGAATCCCATATTGAATCTGCAAATCAGAGTAAGTGCGCATACAACCCTCTTCTGTGACTACCTGCACTAAATAAACTATACCTCTCTTAGCCCACGTACTAAAAATGCAACTCCCCTGACCCGGGGGAAAAGCAGGATTGTTACATATAGAAAGCCATGGTGAACAAACAGCTGAAAAATGATGCCTCCTACACATTCAACGCCAGGTATCCCATAGAAACTGCAGTAACGGATGTCTTAAAAAGGCATGAGGTGGTAAATTCCCACCGGAGTGTATGAGATGACTAAAGTGTACCTCCGGGAACAAAGACGTCTCTACCGGTGTTAAAGAAAAATCAGAAGACCCCCCCCCCCCCCCCCCCCCCCGATACCTATCATTAATATGGTGCATTGCACATGCAATTGTTAAAGATCTTATATTCAAAAGACCCATTCCTTCCCCATCCCTCAGAGTAGCAACTATATCAAGTGGCAGCCTTGGTCGCTTCCCCTGCCAGAGGAAGTCTTGCAGAAGCCTCCTCAAGACCCATAGCGCTATCCGCCCCCACACTGTAAGCGGAAGGGCCCTCCACATTGCCAATTTCTTCTGCTCATATCTATCAGTGGATTGATATTAGCCTTGTACAGAGAGGCCATGTCCTTAGTGAGAAATATCCTCAGATATTTCATCTTTGTGGCCTCCCACCGTAGTGGAAACTCCCCCCTCCACAAACTTTCCGTCTTCTCATCCAATGCCATCGCACAAAATTTATTAAGGTTAAGGGTGAAATCTGACAGGGACCCATACTCTGTGTAACTTTATAAGTGTAAGTGGTTTGAAAATACACCTCAATGAGTATAAGTTCAACATTAGTTACCTACTTTTTGTTTTTGTTATCCCCCACCTCAATTACTACCACCTCCTATCTCAATAACCCTACATCCTCCCCCCCCTCCCCATTCTGAGGTGGATGTTAGCAGTAAAATCAGCTGCTAGAAGGCCAGGTGAGTCCCTAGCATCTCTCACTTTCCAGGTATCTGAAATCCTTATTTGCACGCGTTGAGTCCCCGAGGGCGAAGTCTGCTTCTCAATATGTTATAATATTATGCTTTACAGTGACCCCATGAACTTCTATCATTGTTGAGCCCTATTTGGTCAGTAGGCTTCCCGTGTGGGATGGGGGGGTCACCGGACTATCGGAGTACAGGTCCGGGTGGACATGGGGGAGGGGTGGGAAGGGGGCTGTGGTTGGGGTGTGATTCAAGGTTCTGGTCTTTGCGTGTCATAATGTTATATTAATAGAGGGTGGTGTGGAAGGGGGGGGAACTTGCTAAAAGATTGATGATAGTCTGTATATTTCACTATCTGAATATTTGTGAAAGATGTGGTTATTTTGGCTTATCAATTAAAATATTGAAATAAAAAAGGGTTTATGGGAGGAAGGAGTGGGGGGAGAAAATTAAAAGTTTGATGATTTTACTTGGATTGATAAACATGCATTGTTGTGTTTTCTCGTCAATAAAAAACATGAAAACTAAAACAATCCAGGAACATCAGACTTTGAATTTAAAATGATCAGGCGCTTTAGAATCAAAATTAAGGACTAAAACAATTTCTGATCACCCTTTAATCTTTTTTTTTTTTCCCCTCTCCTCTCCCCTCTAGACTCTGGCATGTTTTTCATGTTTAATTTTTCTGCTGTTGCCTGTTTTTGTTCATTTTAGTATGACTCGGGGGGTTTTTTTTGTTTTTTTTTTAAAAGCTCTCAAAAGTTAGTCAAATATATTCTTAGTCCAATTAAGTATCATATATGTTTTAATATTTATTTCTGAATGAATATAAATTCAGAGTGACTGTAAGTAACTGTTTTGATTATAGTTGTCGTCAGACATGTAGATCTCTTCATATCACTGTGACCTTTTGACCCTTCAGCTTTTTGGGATCGGCATATAGACTGCCTCATGGACAGCACATATGTATAAGCACTTGAGTTGTGCTCTCACTATTCTGCTGCATATATATATATATTAGTAAAAAAGGCCCGTTTCTGACACAAATGAAACGGGCGCTAGCAAGGTTTTCCTCGGAGTGTGTATGTTTGAGTGTGTGTGAGAGTGACTGTGTGAGAGAGAGTGAATGTGTGAGTGTGTGTGTGAGCATGAGTGTGTTCCAGGGTCTCCCCGCCCTCCGAGTTCCAGGGTCTCCCCCTCCCTGCCTCCGTCCCCCCTCCCTCCGAGTTTCAGGGTCCCCTCCCTCCCCTGCATTCATCCATATGCAGGCAACGTCCTCTGTGCCCTGCCCCCTCCATCCATCCATGTGCAGCATCTCTCCCCTGCCCCCCTCCACCTCCCTCCGAGTTCCAGGCCCCCTCCCTCCCTCCCATTTTTATGGTCCCCCTCCCTCTGTTCCTCCGTCCCAGTTCCTGGGTCCCATGGAACTGGGAGGGAGGGGGGACGTAGAACGTTGGAGGAGTGACGTCAGCCGGTGGTTACAATCCCAGTGACACACATTGGAACGTTGGAGGAATGATGTCAGCAGGTGGTTACGATCCCAGTGAGACACATTGGAATGTTGGAGGAGCAAATTATTATATTAGAGAGAGAGATATATATATATATATATATATTTTTTTTTTTTTTTTTTTTTTACTGAGGATATTGTTGCTGTTGCAGGTGCGGGTGGATGGCTTTAACTATACTGGCATGGGCAACTCCACTAACAAGAAAGATGCCCAGAGTAATGCTGCCAGGGACTTCATCAACTATCTGGTTCGAATGGGAGAAATAAAAAGTGAAGAAGTTCCATCTTTCACAGTAAGATTCAACTTTTGTTTAAGTCTCAATATACTTTCTTTCTGTGATACAACCAAAGTGGTTTACATATTTACAGATACAGTAAGTATTTTCCCTGTTCTTAGTGGGTGTTTAGCCTTATACCTATAACTCCTTTTCAGACAGGCTACAAAATGCAATGCTAAACTTTCAGACACTTATTCCCTGGATAAAATAATTTGGACTAAAGATCACAGGAAGAGATACACCATTAGCCAATCATAAATTTATCATGGAAGCTTATTTACTACAAATAGGAAAATAGACATCTAATTACTGTTTTGCCAATTACAATTCATAAGTAATACATACATAAGTAATACATACTGGTAATTCCTGTGGAGGAATTACCAGTCTGGAATCAAAAGCGGTTCTCAGTGCTAGCAAAATTCCTGTTTCTGTAGTAGTAAACCATTCCTTTTATATATTTAACTGTGTGTACCTGGCCTTATCACATGACTCTGTTACTATATCTTTGTGGTATTATGTTCCAGTTAACATAACTTCCACCAACCAGCCTACCAAACTCTTGTTTATAGTTTTCCTCCATTGTCATTGGTTGGCTTCACAGTATGATCACTGCATGAACCTTGCTTTTCCATGCACCTGCTCCATATCTGCTCCCCCCCCCCCCCCCCCCCCCCCCCCCCGTATAAACATGTGTACGTGTCATTTCACATACTCAGCTCATTCCTTCCTAACCACCTGGATCCTTCAGTGCCGTAGAGATTTTCTTTAGACTGTCCCTTTGTCTTGTTTGCTATTAACCACTTATCTATTCAGCATAGCTTATCTCTCCAGCACAGGATTGCCTGCAGCTGGTCAGACTACTGACACCATGGGAACTTACCTGAGCCATTTATTTATTTTTTAACTTTAAATTTTTATTGCATATTTTTATTATGTTTACGTTTGGAACCATTAAATATACATCAGTTTTTGTGTCCGTCTCTTTACATTGTCTCAACGTACAGACGTTCCAGCTATCTGGTATTATAAAACATCAATACAGCCCGTTAATTCCAAACTATTTCCTTTAAACAATTCCCTCCAACCATGTTCCCCACTAAGTTTTCCCCATATTAGTTATTCTCTTACCTAACACAGGTGGTAGAATCAACATTGCCCCAACCCCCCTCCCTGGAATGTGTCTCGAACCCCTCTGGAGTCTCTCAACCATTTGCTGAAGTCTTTTCCATCCCCTTTTGCGTTTAAGTTCTCCCTCCCTCTTATATACCGTTAAACGCTCCATATGTCACAAAAGTCTCACCTTAACCTTCTAATCCCCTATATTTGGAGGGTCCACTGATTTCCAGCAGCACGCAATAAGACACTTAGCCGCTGCTAGTCCCCACCGCATCAGTTTACTCCCGCTCATTGTACATTCCTAATAAACACTCCTGTGGACCACACACCAGAGAAACTACCATAGTTCAGGCCCCCAGCCCTATTGGTTCACCCATCCTGTGACACTCCGCTTCACTCAATCTATGCAGGGGGATCTGATCCAGATATCAGGCTATACTCTCCGGCTGTTCCCCCTCCGGTGCTTTATACAATTCTGTGTAATACTTTAGAAATCCCTTTTCTGTGTCTTGATCTGTATACACCCATCCCCCTTTCTCATCTCTTATTTTCTGTATCATCGACTTCACCCTTTTAGCTCTCAGGCATCTAGCCAGCATGGTGCTTGACTTATTAACGAATTAAAAAAACTGCTGCTGGAGGCGCGTTCTCATATATTCCACCTCTTCCATCTGCGCCTGTTCCAGCTCCTCCCTAATCTTTTTGAGTTTTGCCCATACTCGTGAAGATGGGTTTCTCTGGTGGGTCCTTTCCAGTTTATTTAGTCGCAACCGCAAAGCCATCATCACCTGTCCCTTTTGTTTTTTGTTTTCTAGCTCCCCATTTGATCAATACTCCCTTCATCGCATCCCACAAGATCCCATCCCCCCATTTCCCCCGTGTCATTAATGCTCCAGTACTCCTATATGATGGCCTGTACCTCATCCCTCACCTGTTCCTCACCCAGTAGAGACTCATTAAGTGTCCAAGTGGTGTTCCTCTTCCTGTGCCTCCACCCCTGTAATCTAATCCACATGGGGGCATGGTCAGAGATTTGAATAGGTTCTATTTCTGCCTCCTCTATCGTTGGTGCACTGTTGCGATGTACCCACAACCCATCTATCCTGGTGTAGGAGTTCGCTGCATGGGAGTAGAACGTATATCCCCGTTGCATGCCATGTATCATCCTCCAACTGTCCACCAGTTCCATTTGTTTCAGAAATTTATGAAGTGCCTTTCTCCCCGAACCCGACTGGTATCCCCATCCTCCCGAGTGATCTAATCGAGCATCTGGGGGTATATTGAGATCTCCTCCCACAATCACCCGTCCCCTTATGAACCCTTGAATCTCCTCCCATAATGTGTGAAAAAAATCCTCCCTGTCCCGTATTAGGGGCATAGATGTTAATCAATGTTACCTCCTTCCCCTGTATCAGTCCCCTTAGGGCCACACATCTCCCCGTTGTGTCCTTGAATTTGTTTTTAATGATCATCCCTCATGTCTGTCTTACCAATATGGCCACTCTCCCTCTTCCCCCCCCCCCCCCCCCCCCCGGTGCCTTGGCGTGTTACCACCTCTTTATATATTTTACCTTGTAGCAGATGCCCATCCCTGGGCCTCAAGTGTGTCTCTTGCAAGAACATCACCTCCCACCTCAACCGGTTTAACTCTCTCATTACCCTTGTTCGTTTACGGGGGTCATTGAGCCCATTGACATTCCAGGTACCCATCTTCAATCCCTCCCCCTTCCCTCTCCCTGAATTTTCCCCTTCCATCCATTGCCTACCCCCTCCCCCTTTCCCCACCCTTTTCCTCCCCTCGCACCGATCATGACTTGGTCTATTGGTTAGAAAGGACTCTCCTCTTGCCCCCATTCCCCCGAGTCGTCCCCTCCCCGACTCCTCCCCTCTAATCTTTTTAATAGTAAGCCCTCATCCCCACCTACCCCCCATGCTAGGTCAGCTCACCACCAAACATCAATAGCAGTCTTTGTTCCTGAAAGTTTGTCAGACTTATCACTACTCCCTCTCGTTGAGGTCATCAGGACACGCTTCTATCGTTCTTCTTCCTTCTGTTGGTTACCATCTGCCATGCCGAGTCTGTTCTTGGCTCCACCTCCTTCAGTGGCTGTTGCTCCCGGTCTGGGAGTCCCTCACATCCTAACAGTCTCAGCGCTGCCCATGCTTCCGCAGGTGTCTTCACCTTTCGTGACTTGCCCACCACCGTGAGCCACATTGCAAAGGGGAAAAGCCATCTGTATTGAATCCCTTTAGCTCTCATGAAGCCTGTCACTTCTCCCATTGCTCTTCATTTTTGCAGTGTGGTTCCCGCCAAGTCCTGATATACTCCTATCTTATAATTTTTCCATTGTATCACCTTCTGTTGTCTTGCCTTTGCCAGTATCAGTTCTTTGGTAGGGAAATCCAGAAAACAAGCTATATCTCTCAGTGCGGATTCCCATTGGAAACCCGTACTGTGATGTACGCTTTGTAAACTGATGTCTCTTTGCACACTTTCACCCTCCGGGCTTAAGATGTATTGACACAGTTCTTTGATCACCGCCTCGCAATTGCTGAAAATGTCCAGTTCTGGAATTCCTTTAAACTGTAAATTGTTGCGGCGAGATCTGTTTTCAAGGTCTTCCACCTGGTCTTTTACTATTGGATTTCTACTGCCGCAACATGTGCCTCTACCTTTTTTTTTTTTTTTCTCTGTACTTTCGCCTGTACTATTTCCATCTTCTCCTCCACTCCATCCACACGTGATCCCAGGTCTCTAATCTCCGTCCGGATCTCTCTGAGTGTGCTTTGAATATCTTTTCTGACCCCTTCCAGTTCTGACTTCAGTTCTTTGAACCAGCCCACCACATCTGCTTTAGTAATGTCTTCATTATTCTCACCCACTTCTCTGAGGGATTCTTCCTCTGAATCTGAAGGAATTGCTGCCATCTTCTCCGCTCCCTGGCTGGCTCCTGCCGCCTCCTGTTTCGCCTTCCCCGCCTGATCTGTCGTATACCTGAATTTTTCCAGGCTCTCTTTCGGCGGCATCCTGTTTGTCTCCTTACCTTGACTTTATTTACTCAAAAGTCCTTTTAGCGCTGGTTAGCTATGACCCTTGTATTTCCCGCCCCTTGCAAGGTTCCGCGTTAGGAGTTACGGATCAAGAAAGGGATCTGGGTGTCGTCGTCGATGATACGCTGAAACCTTCTGCTCAGTGTGCTGCTGCGGCTAGGAAAGCGAATAGAATGTTGGGTGTTATTAAGAAGGGTATGGAGTCCAGGTGTGCGGATGTTATAATGCCGTTGTATCGCTCCATGGTGCGACCGCACCTGGAGTATTGTGTTCAGTACTGGTCTCCGTATCTCAAAAAAGATATAGTAGAATTGGAAAAGGTACAGCGAAGGGCGACGAAAATGATAGTGGGGATGGGACGACTTTCCTATGAAGAGAGGCTGAGAAGGCTAGGGCTTTTCAGCTTGGAGAAGAGACGGCTGAGGGGAGATATGATAGAAGTGTATAAAATAATGAGTGGAATGGATCGGGTGGATGTGAAGCGACTGTTCACGCTATCCAAAAATACTAGGACTAGAGGGCATGAGTTGAAGCTACAGTGTGGTAAATTTAAAACGAATCGGAGAAAATTTTTCTTCACCCAACGTGTAATTAGACTCTGGAATTCATTGCCGGAGAACGTGGTACGGGCGGTTAGCTTGACGGAGTTTAAAAAGGGGTTAGATAGATTCCTAAAGGACAAGTCCATAGACCGCTATTGGACTGGAAAAATTCCTCATTTTTAGGTATAACTTGTCTGGAATGTTTTTACGTTTGGGGAGCGTGCCAGGTGCCCTTGACCTGGATTGGCCACTGTCGGTGACAGGATGCTGGGCTAGATGGACCTTTGGTCTTTCCCAGTATGGCACTACTTATGTACTTATGTACTTATGTACTTAGTATGAGACGTTCAGCTTGTATTATACAAGGTGTTCTCCTTAGCTCAGTCCTCTCTAGCAATGAACTCTATTTTGTTGTGGGCCCAAATGCACTCACCCCCTCAATTCGACAATCAGCTCCAGACTTCTGCTCTGTCCAGGGGGGAAGCTCTCCTCCATTACCTTCGTTGCTTCTTGTTCTGGCGTCACAAACGCACCCTCAGCCTGCACTGATGGTTAATCTTTTTCCTCTGCTCCTTTGGACACCGGTTGCCTTCAGGGGGGATGCCTTTACCACCTCTTCTTCACCATTCCCTGGATCGGGGCTCCGCCGCTGCTCCTGTTATCCTCCGGCCACTGACCTCCTCTGCACCCTCTGCTACTGTTATTCCCGGCCAGGGAGGGGGAGTGCCCGTCACTCCCTCTGCTCGCTGGCCTCCACTGCACCAGCCACTGCTCTTCCCAGTCTGTCTGGGGCGCCAACTCTCTCCTCGCAGCCCTCTGAGGATCCCAGTTTCGGGTCCCGCGCTTTTAGGATCACTGCGCTCCGTCTCCGTCCGCCATCTTGGATCCCTGCTTGTTTTGGCACTCCCCCAGCTCTCCCCGATCCTGCTGGGCGTTCTTCTGCCTTTCTGCCCGCGTCCCCGCACTTGCACCTGCTCTAGGGAGCTGTATGATCCTTCGGCAGGGGGTTCGGGGGGCCTCGATTGGGGTCTGGCGGAGCTCACTTCTCGGTGGCCATCTTCCTGCACAGCTCCACCGGAAGTCTGAGCCATTTATTTTTATGTTTAAACGGTTTTTTTATTGAAACTTCAGCATATTACAACTGTTCAATATAATACACTGCGTAATTCCACAGACATATCATGCTGCATGTAAACAACTTAATACAAATTAACATCCTAATAATTTTTTATAACATCTTTCTCCCCAATCCCCCACCTTCCCTCATAGCATTAGTAGTCATGCACCCTTTATTGGCCAAATTATTATAGTCTCACATCCAACTATCTCAAACTCCAACTAAAATTTACAACCTCCTCTCCATCAATACCCCGTGAGGTCTGGGCTCTGATGACCCCCCCGGGCTGACGTGGGAGAAGATCTCATGTTTCAATAGTTGTTTTATAGTGCAACATTTTTATCGATGACCTGCATAAGAAACACCGTCAACAATATAAACATACTGAAATTCAAATATGAAAATGTGTTCTGTATAGATACAATAATACAGTCCGTCATCAAACTTTTAACATTTTATCCCCTCCTCCCCTTCTATTTTTGTATATTTATTTATGTTTCAACGTTTTATGAATAATGAATCAACCAAATTAAACAGTCAACATGTTCCCCCCCCCCCCCTTCCCTCTCTCATTCAGACAACTGACCTTAAGTCAATAACTTTTTATTCTGGTAGGTCTTCTTCATTACTTATCTTGTCCCCTTTCTTCCCCTCTTAATTATTATGGTAACTCGACTCTGTGCGCATCCGAGGTCTTGAGACGCCCCAGCCGTCCCAATGTCTTCCCCTCCACTACTTCCTATTACCTTCTTTGTGTCTCCCCACTCGGAATTGAGTTCAACACTAAACTGCGGGTTCTGTGTGACAAGGAATGAATAATCTATCCCAGGTTAACAAAAAATATTTTCTCCTCTTAAAAGTCGAACGTGTGTATTGGAGTTCCAAAAGCATCAACCCATGCAATCTATTCCTCCACTGCCAATACGATGGCGCCTGGTCGCTGGTCCATGCTCCCAACGCTGTTCTCTTGCCCAACATCCCTGCTTTCCGAATCAACAGTTTAAAATGTTTATCCTGTGTACCAAAGTCTTCATAACGATCTAAAAGGAATCCCGTTGGGGATACTTTCACCTGTCGTCGTCCCCCAACTGTTCCAAGTATAGAGCCACCTTCTTTCAGAATGTTTGGATGTGTTCACAGTTCCAGAACGCATGAGTAAATGAGTTAACCTCTGTCCTACATTTTGTACAAATGGGGGAATCAATCCCTCCCACCTTAAATAAGCGTTCTTGTGTAAAATATGCTCTGTGTATTACTTTAAAATTACATTCTCGAAGTTCCGCACTTATCGACCCTGATGGTATGCGCCCTATCAGTTTGCCCAGATCTAAGGTATTGGCCGGGATGTCCAAATCTCGACTCCATCTTTGTTGTAGTATCTCCCTTCCTGATGTCTTTTGTAGTTTATCTAGGTAATGTTTCAATATTGTTATTGACAACCCTTTATCTCGAATAGATTTATAAAGCTCTATTTTCTGTCTGATGGGAAATTTTGGATCTGTAATATCTAAACTGTGTACATAGTGTTCTATTTGCCGATAGGCGAAGAAATCTTGTGACTCCACCTTCCCGGACTCCAACATTGTTTCCTATGTCTCCAGCCATCCTGTCGCATCTAGTAAGTCTTCAATATATCAAATCCCTTTACTTTCCCATAGTCGAAAACTAATATTGTCATTCCCTGGCGTGAAAGCCGGGTTCCCCACTATTGATATGTGATCCGATTGTCACGGGTTCCCGCCCAGTAAAGGAATTAAGAAGTTCCATGTCGCCCTCATGGACTTAAAGAGAACGTTGTCCCTGAGCTCCCCCGGGATATCCCCCGTGGGACAATGTACCAGTGAATATATGTTCCATTGACCAACTCCTTAGGAGTGTATTTTTGTTTTTCCTGAGACCAAATCCCCTAAGTGCCTTAACAAGCATGCCCAATTATAAGTGTGCATATCCGGTATCCCTAAGCCCCCTCGTTCCCAAGGGCCTAATAAGTATTTTAATGGAGTTTTCGGTTTTTTTCCCTTGCCAACAACATTTAGATATTATTTTATATAAGGTTGTTATGTCTTTCTTTAAAAGCTGAATTGGCAAGGTTTGCAATATAAAGAGCCATTTGGGGAATACAATCATATTATATAATTGTATCTGGCCATACATTGAGATTGGGAGAGATGTCCTATTTGTTTAATAAATACGCCATGTTTAGGTCTCGTATCAGAAATGTTTTGTATGGGAGTTTAATTCCCAGATATTTAAATTGGCGACTCGCCCATTTCAAAGGGAAGGAACCCTCCCATTGTCTACGTACCATCAGACTTGTTGGTAAAGCAAGGGACTTATCCATATTTAATTTAAACCCAGAAAAATCCCCGAACTCCGCTATGCTATCCATTAGATTGGAAAGGGATCTCCAGGGATTAGTCAGGTGCCCCAAGAGGTCGTCTGCGAAGGCTGAGATCTTGAAACTTTGGCCTCCCATTTCTACTCCCTGAATGTCTGGGTTGAAAAGGACTTCTCGTATCAAAGGGTCCATACTTAGCACAAATAATAAGGGAGATAAGGGGCAGCCTTGTCGGGTGCCCCGCTGAATATTTATGGATTCAGATAATACCCCATTCCTTGTCATCAAGCAGATGAAGCCATTACGTATGGGTTATGTCCATCAACCAGCAGGGGAGATAGAGAGCACTCAAACTTTCACAGTGCCCTCTTGGCCAGCTAGCTCCACTGCCTCTTCAGTATTCTCTATCTCCCTTAGCAGGGTGGCTGCAGCTTGTTCGAGCTCCAGAAAAATTCTGCCGGGAGGTGGTTCCTGGCTTGCCAGTTGTTAACCGGGGTGTTGGAGGCTATAGCAGCTTCACTTTAAAGGCACTGGTTAGCCCTTTCCCTGCCTTACCCATACCTCTGTGGATGTGGACATATTGCCTTGCTTTCCCTGTCCTTACCCACCAACAGTGGATGCAGGCATATAGGTTCGCCCTTTCCCTGCCTTTCCCACTCATCTGAGCCTCCGGAGTCTTCAATATCTCTGCTTTCCTCACAGCTTAAAAAAAAAAAAAAGTTGCGTCGCGTTTTTAAACGCAGACACGCTGGAACAGAGATTTTTGACCTGATTTTCAGCAGGATCGTAGTTGTACACTAGATCCTTTGAGGTAAGAGTGTTTTCCAACTCCTCCGGGGTGGGCCCGCGATCGGGGCGATTTTGGCGCGAAATCGCCATTTTGGATTTTATCGCCGTTTTTCGGCGATGGCTGCGGACCATGTAAAGCGCTGTTCCACTTGTGGCAAGCGCAAATCAGCAGCAGGGCTCTGTAAATCGTGTTGTATTGGCGTAGGAGCCGGCCCGAGCATGGCGAGCGATGTTTCTTCCCGCTCTGAGCTGGCAGCGGGCGCCATTTTGCTTACACCGCATGGCGCGGCCTCCGTGGACACGGAGAGACCTGAGCCGGGTGGGGCACCTCGAGTTGAGGTTATTTCAGGAGTGGCTAGCACCAGACAGGATTTGGGTGCCCAGGGTGAGATTTTCTCCCCGGATTTTGTGCTTTTGCTGCATAAAGCATACATGATGAAAAGAGCCCTTCCTCAAGGGTCGCCTGAGGCTCCTCTGATTGCCCCCCCCCCCCCCCCCCCCCCCCCGATGGATTCTGGCCTGGGACTGCCCAGTGAGGCTTTTTTCCCGGATGCTTGGCCTAAACATAAGCGCAGAAGGGTTAATTCCCCTTCAGATTGTGGTGCACCTTCCCCCCCCCCCCCCCCCCCCCCCCCCCCCGTGGTCGGGGTGTGAGGATTCGGAGAACTCTGACAGACGTTCTTGGTCTGAAGAACCAGAGTCAGGTGCGGATTTACCACAGGATCTGGATGATCCCTCCGCGGTGAGGATTTTCCACCGTGATGAGCTGCTAGCGCTTATTTCAGATACCCTGCAGGCCCTCTCGATTGAAGATCCTGACAGTGGCATGGCCTCCTCGGGTAATCCCAGGATGGCTAGTACCAAGAAAGCTGCTCGGGCCTTCCCTTTGCATGACTCCATCCTAGAGCTTGTTTCGGCTCAGTGGGCTGACCCAGAGGGACCTTTGAGAGTTTCCAGGGCTATGGGGCAGTTATACCCTCTGCGTGAGGGACATATGGCTCGTTTTCAAATGCCTACAGTGGATGCCCTAGTCACTGCGGTGACAAAGAGAACTACCCTCCCTGTTGAAGGAGGTGTTGCCCTGAAAGATGTTCAAGACCGTAGGCTGGAAACAGCGTTGAAACGGTCCTTTGAAATTGCAGGTCTCACTGTTCGAGCGTCTGCATGCAGCTGTTATGCTGTGAGAGCCTGCCTAGCTTGACTGCAACAGGCAGTGGCTCAGCCCGGAGATGGAGCGGAGCCCTTCTTGGATGTGGCTCCGCGGATGGAGGTGGCCTTGTCCTTTCTGGCTGATGCCCTTTATGACCTTGTCAGAGCTTCGGCTAAACAAATGGCAGTAGCAGTGGCGGCTCGCCGTCGTCTGTGGCTACGACACTGGGCAGCGGACATGGCCTCTAAGCAAAGGTTGGTGAAGTTGCCTTTTCAAGGACTTCTCCTATTTGGTGAGGAGTTAGAGAAAATTGTGAAAGGCCTGGGTGATCCAAAACCCCAGCGCTTGCCCGAAGATAGGCAGAGGCCTTCCTCTAAGGGCCAGGCGGTCCACTCCTCGTACAGACCTCGCTTCCGTGAAGCTAGAAGGTACCGCCCGGGGCGTTCTGCTGGGTTCACTTCACGTGCCCGTGGTCAGCAGAGGAACTCCTTTCGCTCGGACAAGCGTTCCGCAGCCGGTGGCTCAAGACCAGGAGTTCAGGGGCGACCCTCTCAATGATGGTGCGCCGGCCCTTTCCTCGATGCCTGTCATCGGAGGACAGCTTTCCCTCTTTGTCGAGGAGTGGGCCAAGATTTCCTCAGATCAGTGGGTTCTGGACCTGATCAGAGATGGATACAGAATAGAATTCAACGCCCCAGTAAGAGACGTGTTTGTGGAGTCCCGATGCGGTTCTGCCGTCAAACGGGCGGCGGTGGAGGAGACTTTACAAGGTCTGATTCGGTTAGGGGCAGTGACCCCGGTGCCTCCTGCCGAGCAAGGCTGCGGCCGATACTCCATCTACTTTGTGGTGCTGCGAAAAGGTGGGTCCTTTCACCCTATTCTGGACTTAAAAGAAGTGAACAAGTCCCTGAGAGTGCGGCATTTCCACATGGAATCCCTGTGCTCCGTCATTGCGGCGGTTCAGCCAGGAGAGTTTCTCACGTCTCTAGACCTGAAAGAAGCTTACTTGCACATACCGATTTGGCCCCCGCACCAGAAGTTTCTGAGGTTTGCGGTATTGGGAAAACATTTCCAGTTCAGGGCCTTGCCTTTTGGCCTCGCCACAGCTCCCCGCACCTTTTCGAAGGTAATGGTGGTAGTAGCTGCTTTTCTCAGGCGAGAAGGTATCAGGGTTCACCCGTACCTAGACGACTGGCTCATCAGAGCAGACTCTGCGACAAGAGAGCTTACAAGCTACAGCCAGAGTGGTCTCCGTACTGCAATCTCTAGGCTGGGTCGTCAATATGGCCAAAAGTCACCTGTCCCCTTCACAATCTCTAGAGTTTTTGGGGGCCAGGTTCGACACAGTCTCGGGCTTTGTGTTCCTACCCGAGCTAAGGCGGTGCAAGCTTCAGAATCAGGTCCGTCTGCTCCTGAGGATGTCCCGCCCGTGAGCTTGGGACATTGTCCAGCTGCTGGGATCGATGACAGCCACGATGGAAGTGGTACCCTGGGCGAGAGCGCACCTGAAACCTCTACAGTATTCCCTACTCCGGAGATGGTCTCCTATTTCTCAGGATTACCAATGCAGACTTACTTGGCTCCCTGCGGCCCGTCTCAGCATGGAGTGGTGGCTCTCGGACAGCATGCTGCGGCGAGGAATGCCGCTGACGCTCCCCGTTTGGTGCCTAGTGGTAACAGATGCCAGCCTGAAGGGCTGGGGTGCACACTGCAAGGGGAAGCATGCCCAGGGTCTATGGACACCAGAGGAGTCGGAGTCTAGAGTTGAAAGCGGTGTTTCAAGCGCTTCTGGCCTTTCAAGTGACCCTGGAAGGATTGGCTGTCAGAGTGATGTCGGACAACACGACAACGGTGGCCTATATAAATCGACAAGGCGGAACAAGGTGCAGAGCACTAGCCGCGCAGGCCGAACTGATTTGCCACTGGGCCGAGCTGCATCTTCAGTGTCTGTCGGCAGCTCATATTGCAGGTCAGAGCAATGTGCAGGCTGATTATCTGAGCAGGCATCAGATCGATCCAGCAGAATGGAATCTGGCAGATGAAGTATTCCTGCAGATCTGTGCCAAATGGGGCAAGCCCGTGATGGATCTAATGGCGACAAGTGCCAATACCAAAGTCCCATGCTTCTTCAGCAGATGGAGAGATCCTCGCTCGGCGGGGTTGGATGCCTTGGCTCAACCCTGGCCTCCGGGTCTACTTTATGTGTTTCCCCCCATGGCCCTTGATAGGGCGCCTGCTCTTGCGGATTCGGCTGCACCCAGGAGAAGTGGTCCTCATCGCCCCGGATTGGCCAAGGAGACCTTGGTATGCAGACCTCCGACAGATGCTCCTGGAGGCTCCTCTGCTGTTACCTCTGGTACCGAACCTGTTGACTCAGGGACCGGTAGCCATGGAGGACGCCGGCCGCTTTGGTCTTACGGCATGGCTATTGAGAGGGCGCAATTGAGGGATAAAGGTTATTCCAATAAAGTTATTTCCACTCTCCTGCAAGCCCGCAAGCGGTCCACTTCCGTGGCTTCTGCCAGGATTTGGTGCCTGTTTGAGTCTTGGTGTGCTTCCAGAGCCATTGTTCCAATGCGGGCTCCTGTCTCGCCGATTCTGGACTTTTTGCAGGAAGGTTTACAAAAAGGCTTGGCCTATAATTCCCTGCGGGTGCAGGTGGCAGCGTTGGCCTCCCTTCGTGGTAAGATGGAAGGCGTGTCTTTGGCTGCTCACCCAGATGTGGCACGGTTTCTTAGAGGAGTGCTTCGGCTCTGACCTCCAGTGCGAGCACCCTGTTCAGCTTGGAACCTGGGGCTAGTTTTGAAAACCCTGCAGGCATCTCCTTTTGAGCCGCTTCAGCGAGCATCGGAGAAAGACTTGACACTGAAGGCCATTTTTCTGGTGGCCATTACCTCGGCGAGACGGGTGTCAGAGCTCCAGGCGCTCTCCTGTAGAGACCCATTTCTGCAATTTTCAGACCGTGCCTTCCTTTATGCCTAAGGTGGTTTCAGCCTTTCACTTGAACCAGCCTATTTTCTTGCCCTCTTTTTCAGAGAAAGAGTTTCCAGAATCTTTTGGGCAGCTGCACCTTTTGGATGTGCGCAGGATTCTGCTGCAGTATCTGCGAGTTACTAACTCTTTCAGGACTTCTGATCATCTGTTTGTTTTGCTATCTGGTTCTCGCAGAGGGTCTCCAGTGTCTAAAGCCACTATTGCCCGCTGGCTCAAAGAAACTATCTTTTCAGCTTATCTGCTGGCTGGCAGGGTTCCGCCTGTAGCCTTTAAGGCACATTCTACTAGAGCGATTTCTTCCTCTTGGGCTGAAACTGGAGCACTCTCTCTTCAAGAGATATGCAGTGCAGCAACATGGGCTTCTAAGCTCTCCTTTGCCCGACATTACAGGCTGGATGTGGCTGCCAGGAGGGATGTGCGTTTTGGTGCACAAGTGCTAGCGCGTGGTGTGGCTTGTTCCCACCCTATCTAGGGATTGCTTTGTTACATCCCATACGTAATGGCTTCATCTGCTTGATGACAAGGAAGGGAAAATTAGGTTCTTACCTTGGTAATTTTCTTTCCTTTAGTCGTAGCAGATGAAGCCATGAGCCCTCCCTGTATGATTGTCTGTATGCTGTGAATCTGTTTTTCAGGTTCTGTTCTAATTTCCTGAAGTTCCTTCCTTGGGAGAAAGTTGGAAAACAATCTTCAGGATTCATGTTCAGTTTAAATTTAGGAGGATGTGTTCATTCCCTCCAGCATGTTTTTTTTTTTTGGAGGATGTGTTGATTCTCTCCAGGAGGCGCGTGTGTTCCCCTCCAGTTCTATAAATAGGAGGATGAGTTCATTCCCTCCAGTGTGTTGGGAGGATGTGTGATTCCCTCCAGGAGGCGCGTGTGTTCCCCTCCACTTATACAATAAGGAGGATGAGTTTATTCCCTCCAGGAGGATGTGCATTCCCTCCTTTATGAGTTCATGCCCTTGTGATGGGCCATCGTTCGCTGTGAGGAAAGCTCTTGTGATTCCCATTGCGGTTTGCCATACTGCTTTGGAAGCTTCAAATACTGAAGAGGCAATGGAGCTAGCTGGCCAAGAGGGCACTGTGAAAGTTTGAGTGCTCTCTGTCTCCCCTGCTGGTTGATGGACATAACCCATACGTAATGGCTTCATCTGCTATGACTAAAGGAAAGAAAATTACCAAGGTAAGAACCTAATTTTCCCTTCACCCAAATTTTTGCCCGTGGGGCCTCATATAAGTCCTTGACCGCTGCGACCCAAAATTTCTCAAAGCCGTACTTCGCCGCATGGTCCCAGTTTATTCTGTCGAACGCCTTTTCCGCGTTAAAACTTATGAGAAGAGAAAGCGTCCCCCGCTTCTCCACCCAGTCCATTAAGACCAAGATCTTTCGCAAGTTTTTAGCTATGGTGCGTCCTCTAACGAACCCAGTCTGGCTATCTTCTATAATAGAAGGTAAAATCACCGCTAGTCTGTTAGCCAGCAGTTTGGCGATATTGGCCTATACGAAGCCGGCTTCTGTGGGTCCCATCCGTGCTTCAGTAGTACAACAACTCTGACTTCTCTCAGAGAGTCCGACATATTTCCGGTTTCTACGAATTTATTAAATGACACCGTCAGGGTCGGTACCACCACTGGTTCTAAGATTTTATAGAATTCATATCGGAATCCATCTGGTCCCGGTGCCTTGAGTGTAGCCCCTTGTTTTATAAGTCTGGATACCTCGTCTTCTGTAATCTTATGATTCAATTTAGCTCTTTGTAAGTCAGTTAAATAAGGTAGGTCCCTTCCCTCCAAGTATGACTGGCTATCTAAGTCCTCCTCTAATGTCTTTCATATAACATGTCATAATATTGTCGAAATGTTTCTACTATGTCTGTGTCTGATCGAACTAAAATCCCCCCGGGGTTCCTGATTTGTAATATTTTCTGCTTCCCCAACTTTCTTTTTACTAAGCTGGCCAACATCTTCCCCTGTTTATTGCCATGTAGATACAATTGATATTTATAGTATTGTATGGATTTGACTGCTCGTTCATGTAACAGTGTTAATGACATCTACAGTGCCAGTAGATGTTCTCTCTTCTGAGGATTTTGCGTACAACCCCACTGCTTACGCGCTTTTCCAACTTGTTGTCCCAGTCCTCGTAGGACCGCTTTTGCTGTTTCCCAGAACAGAATTGGATCCTCCCGGTGTGCAGCATTATGAAGTTGGAACTCCATCCATTGGCGTGCTATATGTTCTCTAAACTTATTATCATGAGTCAAGGCCAAGGGAAATTGCCAGTCAGGCCTCTGATCATTAGCCGCTGACCCATTCAGGGTCCACCACACATATGCGTGATCTGAAACCTCATATGGCCCTATTCCTGCATCCTGCACCTTGGAGAAAAGGCTTCCCGAAAGAAGCCAACAGTCAATTCGTGATTGAGATGAGTGAGCTCTGGATATATGTGTGTAGTTCTTGTCATTGGGACGTAGCATCCGCCACACATCAATCAGATCTAAGGTCTCACAGAGCATCAGGATACCTCATAGGCTAGCCCCTTTCTTGGCCCTCTGTCCTCTCGACGTATCTAAATTGGGGTCATGGACCGTATTGAAATCGCCTCCCATTATTACCTGGACTCCTGCATGTTGGGCTATATCATGGACCACTGATCTAAAAAAGGCCTGATCGTAAACATTAGGGGCATAGATATTTGCTAATAAAAACTCCTGTTTATTTATCATTACTTTGGCCATTAAAAACCGGCCATTCTCCGCTCGCCAACAACCTTTGGCTTGAATATCCAGTGTTTTTCTAAAGAGTATTTTATTTTTTTTATTTTTATTACATTTCTACCCCGCGCTTTCCCACTCATGGCAGGCTCAATGCGGCTTACATATTATATACAGGTACTTATTTGTACTTGGGGCAATGGAGGGTTAAGTGACAAGGAGCTACCTGTGCCTGCAGTGGGAATCAAACCCAGTTCCCCAGGACCAAAGTCCACCACTCTAACCACGCCAGCCTTACGTTGTTGTGTTGGAGCTTCTAAAAGATGTCCTACCCACCATTTTTGAATTTGGCATGTTCTTCGGAGGATAAGTGGGTCTCTTGTAAAAATACGATGTCCGCTGTTTGTCGATTCAAAACCTGTAATATTTTTTGGCGCTTAATCAGGGAGGTAACCCCACCCACGTTCCAGGAGACAAAATCTTATTGGTTTCATCCCTCCCCTTTAGGTTCTTTCCCACTCCGATAATTAACATCTATCCGAGTAGGAGGAGCCAGCCCAGCTCCTAGCTCCCCCCCTACTATCCAAATGTCAAATTGATGAGTCTCCAAGGCCACTACTTCCCATCCCTTCAGACCTGCCGCAGTGCCGCCCCCCAACCCCCCCCAAACCGCACAGAGCCGAGTCCTCCCTATCCCTTCCTTCCAGCTCATCTAATGCCGCCCTCCCCTTATCCTCCCATATCCCCTCCCCCCGCCATCCCTCCCATCCTCTACTTCCTCCTTATATCTATCTAACCTCTTGCGAGGTTTGCCTAACCATTTTCCCATCATGAAAGGCAATTCTGTTAGGGTCCCTGAGAAGAGACTCCCTCTCCCATCCCCCCCCCCCTCCCAGACCTTTCTCTGATTTGTTAGAATGTATGCTACCCATCTTATGATTAATCAATTACAAAATCCCATTGTAAGCATATTAAACAAGATTTAACAATTTAGAAATCCAAAACCCCTTCTATCCCTCCCTTCCATATGATGCAGCCGTCTTTAACACTTTTGGTGTTATTGTGTCTCCCTGTTCTTAACTCTGTTCTCATAAGATCTATGCGTATATCACTTAATTCAATCATGTCTTCCCCATTCCGTTAGTTGCAACTCAATTACTGGTTAACCCCGATCCTCAGTTTTATAGATATTCTGTGTCTCTGTTTCCCGCCCCCTTTTACAATATATGAAAACAGCAGTTATACATCTAATATTTCCCCCAATAAACCCCCCGTTCAAACCTGTAATTGTATGTCAGTTCGATATATCAGGTAACAAAGTTTTTTTTTTATTTTTAGAAGATTTTATTGATCATTGCATAGGATAACCAGTCCAAACTCAATGAGAGAACTTACACTTTCTTAACACAATATGAATCTAACATTGGGTATCTAGTAAAGAAACGCACCATCACCAACACAATGCTTTAACAGTAGCTTATGTTACTTCTATCATTTTTAATTTTATACAACAGATCCTCCCTCCCTTCACCTGCCTTGACCCTCCCCCCCCCCCCCCCCCCCCCCCGGTCTTCCCATCCTTATCAGTAAAGACTGCTAAAATTACATTTGTTATCCAGTTCCCTTTGTGTGCTTTAAAAAGGGAGTCCATATCTTTTGCCATTTTGCAAAATTTCTCCCTTTCGCTGCAGTCAGTCTCTCCATTTCACATATGTAACTCACTTTAGTAAGCCAACCACTCATTGAGGGTACCTGTGGTCTTTTCCAATTTTGGGCCAAGTGGACTCGGGCCGCCACCAAGGACTGTCTTACCAATCCCCACTGATCAGATGTAATGCCCTCAGGTCTCTGTCCTAATAGGAAGATCAAAGGATGCCACCGCACAGAACTGCCGAGCCATACTTGAAGTCGAGAGTGCACACCCCTCCAATAGGCCTGTGCCTTAGGACATAGCCACCATATGTGTCCCATAGTCCCCTCCCCCCCACAATTCCGCCAGCAGCCCTTTGAAACCTGCGGAAACATATGGTGTAATCTAACCGGGGTCAGGTACCATCTATAGAATACCTTTACAGCATTCTCCTGCATGTCCACTGCACAAGAGACCCACAACAGACTCCTCTCTAAGGTCAGCCAACCCGTCTCCGGTAACGAGAACTGTAGCTCCTGTTCCCACCGTTTTCTATTCAATATGGATGTTTTGGAGCCTTTCACTAAGTAAGTGTACAGTTTGGAAATCAATCCTTTCGTGCCCTTGGGGTCCACACATACCTCCTCCCAACGGGTGAGTATCCCGTTTCAGGCATCCCATATATGCCTTCCCTTTCAAAAGGTGTTGTAGTTGCAAGTGGGCGTATCGATCCCCCCGTGAAAGACCGAAGTCAGTCACAAGAGTCTCGAAGGGTACAATAGTCTCCCCCACATGTAATTGACCCAACATGTCCAAACCCGCCTCCGCCCATTTACAGAATGTAGTGTTTCCTATACCCGGGGCAAACAGAGGATTATCCACTATCAGGGCTAGTCCTGACACCAAAGGTTGCTGCTGGGGAGACAGGAGGTCCCAGTAGTGAAAAGTAGCTTGTACTGTAGGTGGGAATTTATCCACCCGATCCCTATGATTACCTGCGATCCACATTAGATGTCCCAACTTACGAGAACCTACCAGATTTTGTTCAATGTCAACCCACAGCTTGTGGTCCTCTCGTCGAAACCAATCTACTGCCGCCCTAGACTGTGCTGCACAATAATACCATTGAAGGTTGGGTATCCCCAACCCTCCCTCCCGTCTACTCTTATATAAGAGGGCTCTAGGTAGCCGTGGTCGTTGCTGATTCCATACGAATCTAATCAATATATCTTGCATCCCAGACAGAAATGCTCTAGATACCCGCAGGGGGAGTACCTGAAATAAATACAGGAGACGTGGCAAAACATTTATTTTTATCGCTGCTATCCTCTCAAACCAGGAAAGACCTCTTGAGGACCGGGTAATTGGCAGTGAACAGCTCGGATAACTTGCCTGTGATCTGCACCCCAAGATACCTCATTGCCTCATTCTCCCACTTAAAAGCGAAGGACGACCTCAAGGTGTCCATCAGGTTCAGGGGAATTGCAACCGCCAGTCCCGTTGATTTGCTGGCATTCAATTTATATCCCGACACCCTCGCATAATCTTCTATCACTTTCATGAGATTAGGGAGAGAGGTCAGCGGTTTCGTTAAGGTCAAGAGAACGTCATCAGCAAATAAAGCAATTTTGTATTCTCGGGCACCCACTCTAACTCCAGCAATATCATCATTATCTCGGATCGCCATCGCCAGGGCGAACAATAACGGGGATAATGGGCACCCTTGCCGCGTCCCACGCCCAAGTGGAAATGCCGCAGAGTGCCCTCCGTTCACTCTGACACAGGCCGTCAGCGATGAATATAATGCCTGAACCCAGGCTCGATATTGCTGACCTATCCCTGCTCTATGCATGACCTTATCCAGGTACCCCCAGTGGACCCGATCAAACGCTTTTTCTGTGTCCAACCCAAGCAGTACCACTGGTCTAGCTTTTGTCTGCGCAGCGTAAAGTAGGTCCACTGTCCTTCTGATGTTGTCCATAGCTTGGCGTTGGGCTATAAAGCCCACCTGATCCGGATGTATTAAGCTAGGAAGCACTCTACCCAGGCGATTCGCCATCACTTTAGCCAGTATTTTCACGTCAGAGTTAAGTATCGAAATTGGGCGATATGAGGCACAGTCTGTTTTGTCTTTACCTGGTTTTGGTATCACGGCCACCCACGCCTCCAGCATTGTCTTAGGGAGAGGCGCTCCCTCTGTCACCGAGTTCATGATCATTGCCAAGTAAGGTGCTAGTACTCCCACATATGCTTTGTAAAACTCGTTCGTGAAGCCATCTAGACCCGGAACCTTCCCTGTCGGGAGTTCCTTTACCACTCGCTTAATCTCATCCACCCCCACTGGCTCCTCAAGTTCCTGTCTTTGAGAGTCGGACAAGGTCGGCAGACCCCTGTCCACCAGGTAGTCCTCTATTTTCTCAGTCTGTACGGCAGCATCCTCTTTATATAAAGTCTCATAGTATTGGGCAAAGCATTTCCTGATCTGTGCGGATCTCTGGAGCATCCCTCCCTTATCATCTTTAACTCTCATGATTTGCCGATCTGATCTCAACTTTCTTAATTTGGCAGCTAACAGTCTGCCTGGCTTATTGGTACCCTCATAATAAATTTGTTTTACCCTTGCATGTACAAACTTCAAATTGTCCTCGTGCAACGAGGCAATCTCAAGCCTCGTGTCTTGAAGCTTTCGGTAGTCGGACACCGACCCCGTGGTCCGATACCTGGTCTCCAAGGCTCTCACCCTGTCCATACATTTAATCAATCGTGCTTTATGGGCCCGGGCCTTCTGACCTGCACATTTCATAAAGTATCCCCTAGATATTGCCTTAAAGGCGTCCCACACTGTTCCTAGGGACGGTCTCGAGTCCACATTGAGGTCGAAATATTCTAACATTATAGGGATAAAACCAGCCACAATTTACGTGTCTCGTAGCAGGCTATTATTAAATGTCCATCTTTTTTCTCTCTCCTCCTCTCGCAAGGACGGAAGCACCATCCAAGCAGGGGCATGATCAGAAATAGTGATGGGGCCTATACCTGAGTCCCCTCCCCCCTCTGACAATGTTTTATCAAGGAAAATATAATCCAATCTTGAATAAGAAAGGTGTACAGGGGAGTAATAGGTATAGTCACGTCCTCTAGAATGCCCTTGTCTCCACACATCATACATACCCATTTCTTCTACAAAATTTTGCAACCCTCGAGAGTTGCTACAATCCACCGAGGCAGGCGGTGCCGATCTATCCACACTTGGTTGCATAGTAGCGTTAAAATCTCCCGCCACTAACACTTTACCTGCAGCGAAGGCTTGCAACTCTCTCAGAAGGCGCAAGAAAAAACCCTCCTGCCCTTCATTTGGAGCGTAAACGTTAGCCAAAGTATATTCTTCCTGCTCCAGCAGTGCATGCAGAAAAAGAAATCTACCCTCCCTGTCCCTTTTCCGGTGCAGAACCTGCACCTGGACATCCTTATGGACTAGTATAGCCACCCCCCTCTTTTTTGCACCCGATTCATCTGAGGCACACACCACATGCGGGTACTGCTTAGATATCAGTAACCCTTCATATTTCTTTAGCAGGTGGGTTTCTTGCAAAAATACTACATGCGGGTTCATCAGCCTCAATTCCCGCTGTAAGGAATGTCTCTTATAAGGAGAGTTCAGACCCTTTATATTATAAGTAAGGAACTTAAGATCCACCATATATCAAACTCTGATCTACACTAAGCTTTGAAGGAAGACCCCAGTCTCCCGATCCCTCCCTCCCGACCCTCCCACCCTTCTCCCCCCCCCCCCCCCCCCCCCCCCCCCACAGACAAGCCACCAACCACCAGCCAGCGCTATGTAGCGCTACCTGGGACCCAGAGGAATGTGACCCCCTTAACCAATTTTATAATAACAATACAAACTCTAACATAAAAAGAATGAGTACTCAGACCCACCCCAACTCCACAACCCACCCTGCATATACATTCACATAGATGGCTCTGACCACCCAACCAGCAAGGCACTCAAAATCGCCTCTCCCCCCCGACATCTGTTCACTGGGATTCTGAAAAAAGAAAGTTATCTCCCCTGTCCAGGGAACCATCACCCATTTCATCCCACCAGTCTTTCAAGTCTTGGATCTTGAAGCCTTTGCAGTTTTCTCCACACGCTTCCACCGCTGAAACCGGGCTTTCGTTGCAGGCGCTATCTCTGTCGGTAAAGATGCAGTCTGGGCCAATCCTGCTTCATGCAGTCGCTTCCACGCATCACCCACTTTGCGGCATCTGAGCTATTCTCCGTTGAGTGCTCTATGGGCTCTTTCTATGCCCATCTCGTTGGAGTTAAATTCAGGGCCCACCATTTGGGCACAGAGAGCACGCACCACTGCTGGGACATCTTCTTTGTCTCCGTTCTCCGGGATACCCCGGAATCGAAGGTTTTGTCTGCGCCCCCGATTCTCAAGGTCATCCAGCTTATAGTGAAAGTCCTCAGCCTGCTCCCCCAATTTTTTAAGGAGTTGCTCTACCTCCTCGTTTTTTTCTTGCTGCTCATCTGCCCGCTCTTCTAGGGCCTCCACCCTGCCTCCCAGCTCTCTCAAGTCCACACTGAGGGCATCCACGTGCTCCAAAATCTCTTCTTTAGATGCACGAATCTCGGCCCTCATTACCTCGAAACATTTTGTGAAGTCTTGCGGGAGGTCCTGTACAGAAGCGGACTCGCTCCGCTCTTCATGGGAAGACGCTGACCCCGATTCCGACACTCTCCGCGCCTTCGGGGAGGCATGGCGAACCAGGCCCCGATCCATCTGTCTTGTGGAGGGCCGTTCGCTTTCACGTTGCAGGGCGCCGCTTTTTTTTACTCATGTTGCGGCTCCGGGTCGAACGCCAGACCTTGCAGTCACTTTAAACTACGGGAGGCAGTTTTTGAAATCGGGTGGTAGCTTATTTAAGGTGAGTTGGCACGGAGCTGCGGGGCTAAGCAGCCATTCAGTCGCGTGACGTCACTTCCAGGTAACAAAGTTTTAACAGTGGTGGATTATGTATTAATCAGTCACCTCTATTAGTCCTGTCTGTGGGCGATCTTCAGCCTGTATAGCTTGTGCTTGTCGGTTCTGGCTATTTGAGCTTTTATTTCCACATGAGCCATTTATTTTTATTCAGTACTTCAGATCTTTAGACCTGGTCAGGCTGGACCTTGCAGGGTATAAACTACAGTACATTTCTATATGGGCTCGCAGTCTGCATTCTCACATGCGAGAGCTGCATTGAGAAACTAATGGAGGCGGATGATGAAAGCATACAAAAACCAGAAAACTCTCAGTGATTTTAGATGAGTTATAATGATTTCTTGGATGATAAAATATATATATATTTTTTTAAATTTTGTTACATTTGTACCCCGCGCTTTCCCACTCATGGCAGGCTCAATGCGGCTTACGTGGGGCAATGGAGAGTTAAGTGACTTGCCCAGAGTCACAAGGCGCTGCCTGTGCCTGAAGTGGGAATCGAACTCAGTTCCTCAGTTCCCCAGGACAAAAGTCCACCACCCTGGAAAAATGTTTGAAGTTTGTAAAAATCTGGCACCATGAAAATATACTACACAAGTCTCACCTGCATTGATACCCATGGCAGTAATATTTACTAGGATTGATGCCAGAGTGAAAAATGAAAACATTTTTCCTATCAGCAGTTGACATTTTCTTGATTACTATCCTATTCTACCTGGTCTTGGTAAGTTTTTAAGGCTTTTTTTTTGTAATCATTCTGTCCTCTTCTGAGTGTTTAATTAGATTGTCTCAGAACTGACAGGTCTTTTTTTTTTTTTTTTTTTTTTAATTATAAAAGCAATATGCATTACAAAATAGTTCTACTAAACAAATACTAGCTCCATATCTGTTTACATACAGTCTAGAAGGATACTACTGGACCATCGATTGTACAATAACGTTTGTACCTTACTTATGAACAAATAATCAAGTTAATCACAAAGAGCATCCCTCCTGCTTAGAAAGTCACTTTAGATATTAATCCATATTTTATCCCCCCTCCCTACACTCTTCCCACCCCTCTCTAACCATAACTCCAAAGGAAATAGCAACGACATCCACTTAAAAACCATGAGAATAGACCTTGGGGATCTTATGACACATCAGAAACTATAAACCAGAAAGGATTTGGACTCTTATACTCCCTACCTTAGTAGACTTCCCTAGCAGTCTGTTGTAAGTCACTCCCTGCCTACTCTCTACATCCAACCACTCTTCCCAGCCCCACCCTCCCTCCCAGGCACCCAAACGTATTCCTCATAACATTCTAGAATCACTTTCCAATGAACCACTAAGCTGCTTGCTCTCGAAGATAGGGATTGAATTAAAAGGTTGTTTAGCACTCTGAAGCTCCAGAAAATTTAGTGTATTCACCTTATTCCTCCATTCCCAAAAAGAGGTTGCAGAGTTCTGTGTCCATGTTTCCAGTATACATTTTAAAGCAATCACTCTTGTTTTATGGATAAATAATTTAGCTCCCTTTCCATCATCTCCCTTTCCCAACACTAAGTCCAAAGGAGGATATTTAAAAGTCTGACTGACAGCTGTTTTGTTTGTTTGTGAAGTATTGTAGACTCAGCAAACAAGCAACCAGATTCCAATATCCTTTAGTATCGTAGCAAGGTGAGAACAATAGACTTTGTGTTGTCATTTGATTGTAAATGGTGGTGGCAGCTCCCAACACTATGGTGCTTGATCCTGTTTTCCTTTTGGATATTGAAGAAACATTTTGCAAGCTAGTTAGGAAGGAAGAGAGAGCTGATATCTCAGGTGGAAGATCAGGCCCTGTATTCATTATATGTAGTTGATCTTTTTGTGTCTGTGGTGTACTCAGTGTTTTTCCTTTGCAGGTGGGGCAAATGGATACTCCAGATGGATCAGAAGGTGGTCAAGGTGAAGGGTTTGGTGATCCATCCAAAGGATCTGTTCCTCCCCATGTGGTCATAAAGGCTGAAGGAAGTAAGCATTTCAGACTTCTGTGGTGCGCTATAGGCATAGTGTTTTCAGGAAGAAATATATTTGACACTAATCTTAGATACAGTGCCACTGTAAAATGATACTGGGTTTGAATATGATTTCTAGTGGTTTCCTAGGAAGTCTTTATGATAGAATTACTACTACTATTTATCATTTCTAGGGCATAGATTAATGCAGGTGTAGAGTCGGTACTTCAAACCTTCAACTCTGAATCCTCTATTTTTCTACTCTTCCAACTCCTACTGATAAGCTTTTAGATCCAGAACAAAATAAATAAAAGAGAGAGAGAGAGAGAGAGGAGTTGGTACATTTTTATCAATTTTGACTCCACAACCCTGGGTTAATGAATGTAGGGACCTGTCAAAAAGCTGTACAGAATCTGTTCAATACATGGCTATTTGTGATGAGACCTGGGCTCTGAGAACACTAATAACTATCTTTTTTTCATCTATATCTTGGATGAATGCACAGCGATTTAATCTTGGTTGAGAGATTTTTACGTGTATAACTCAAGAATTTTAAACATGTCATTTTTGCCTCAGTATAATATAACCAGATGGTACTGAATATCTGTAAGTTGTGAGGGTTTTTTTGTTCATGTACTCCTTGCTTCCTCTTCACTGACTGGACCTGGCTGTACTCAGTTTTGTGGAGGTAGGTCCCCTGTAGTATCCTCTGTCTTTCCCCCTTTTCAAAGTTAGTGACTGGGTTTTTTTATGGGAGGGGGGTTCTTTGTGGGTGCGAGATGGGGTTAAAGTGTCATGGTTTGTGTATATATCCCCAAAAAATAAAAAATTGAGAGACATCAGGGCCCAAACTTCAGTTTAATAATAGAGAACTGAAATGTCAACTTTAATCACTGCCCCAATATGATTCCTTGGGCTATATCACTGACCAGGTTGGAGCAGTAAGAAAATGGAACAGTGAGACCCTTCGGAGTGGAGGAGTGGCCTATTGGTTAGTGCAGTGGACTGGACTTTGATCCTGGGGAACTGAGTTCAATTCCCACTGCAGCTCCTTGTGACTCTGGGCAAGTCACTTAACCCTCCATTGCCCCTGGTACAAAATAAGTACCTGAATATATGTAAACCACTTTGAATGTAGTTGCAAAAACCTCAGGCAGTATATCAAGTCCCATTTCCCTTTCCCTTCTTCTAGGATTAACAGAAGAATTTAGAAAGTCCATGGCAGGCTTGCCATGCAGCCCACAAATGCTCTGTGTTGCTGCCAATATAGACAACAAACAAAACAGCGAAGATGACCAACAGAAGAAAAAATAATAAAAAAACAAAAGTAAAAAAGTGTATATAAAAAATGTAGAGCGTC
The DNA here is from genome assembly GCF_901765095.1 of Microcaecilia unicolor. Classification (NCBI taxonomy): domain Eukaryota; kingdom Metazoa; phylum Chordata; class Amphibia; order Gymnophiona; family Siphonopidae; genus Microcaecilia; species Microcaecilia unicolor. The sequence continues at coordinate 93,285,887 of NC_044036.1, read as the reverse complement.
AACACTCGACACAGCTGTGTTTCGGCCATACAGGCCTGCGTCAGGAGTCTTCTCACTGGGTGCTGATCTCTTATACTGTCCAAATTTGGAGGGAATATGTATATCTGTGTTTGAGGTCCATATCCTGCCTTTGTAAACTTGCGATTGATTGATTCTCAGATTTATATCCCGTTCCATCCAATGTTCTGAGCAGGTTAAACAGCCTCAGATGTAATTGCCAGTCCTATTAGAGCCTCAGGCACCGACCACTAGGTTACTCCAGGGACCTGCTTGCTGCTCTAATAGGACTGGCAATTACATCTGAGGCTGTCATAGAGGCTGTTTTTTTTTTTTTTAATATTTATTTAAATTTTCCAATACATCACCACTTAAGGTGAATATGCAATCGGCATTATTTAACATTAGGAAACAAAAATGATAGGTATATATCTTTACAGCCCATTTGTCCACAAGTTAAAGAAATTTGATTCCAAGATTAAGGAAATTGAAAAAAAAAAAAAAGAGAGAAAAAAAAATACAAAAATTAACAATCAATAGATGCTTCCTCTGGTTCAGACCCCTGCCTGCTAATTAGGGAAGGTTTACTATATTCACATCAACTCTTGCATCAATAAACTCTTTCAACTGTTTTGGGTCTACAAACTGAAAATGTTTACCCTCAAGCATCACATTACAAAAACAAGGAAATATCAAGAGAAAATTTGCTCCCATTGCCACCACCCTGGGGCGAAGTTCCAAAAAGGCCCTTCGTCTCATCTGTGTAGGCCGTGAAAGATACGGACCTTTGAGCCCAAAAACAGATTTTCTAAATGTCTCAACGAAAGCCGTAGTACGGCATTCCTATCAGGCTCCAGCGCAAAAGTGACAAGCAGAGTTAACCTCTGAGTAACTATTTCTAATGAGCTTTCTAGGAATGAGGTAAGATTCATTCCTTCCCCTGTTACGGGGGGGGGGGGGGGGGTTTCCTACCACCACTCCAGTACTCCCGATGTAATAAGCCCGTGTAATGGGAGGGAGTGAGTCCTTGTCCATTCCTAGGATGTTCACCAAATATTTTTTAACCATCTCCAAAGGAGAAATTAACGGCGATTTGGGAAAATTAAGAAACCTAAGGTTAAGTCTCTTAGTCTGATTTTCCAGGTATTCGTTGTTTATGTAGGAAATTATTGTCTTTAACCAAAGCTGTTTCTATAGATCCCATTTCTTGAATTTTGATATCCACATGTTCCAATTTCTGGGTTTGCTGTGCAGTCACTTGTGCTTGAAGCAGGGCAGCCTCAGAAAGAACTTCAATATCAGAAGAGTTCTGCTTTAAAGTAGTTTGCATAGAGGTTTGGATATTGTAAACCATATCCCATAGTGACTCCAGCGTCACAATTGCTGGTCTAATCACTCCACTAGCCACAGGGGGAGATTGAGATAGACTATCAGCATGAGCTAACTTGGAAACAATAGCTTGAGGCAATACCTTTGAAGCCTGTTGTAGTAATGTTTCCCGAAGTTGAGAATCCATCTCCGTTGCTGCAGTCACACCCTCAGACAGGACCAGCTGAGCCACTTCGGTGTCTGTCTCTGTTTGAACAGCCAGCAACTCTCCTCCAGGCTGGGGAGGTGCAATTCGCTCCACAGGGCTCAGGGAAGCCTCGTTTCCACTCTCGATCGACTCCGAACGGCCGAGAGCTGCAGAGGGGGGTCGAAGTTCCCTGAGGACCCGGTTGCTGCCTGGGAAATTGCAGGGTTGTTTGTTTCATCGTCGAGGATGTCACAGGAACCGAGGGATATTCCTTTACCTTCCCCCTCCGCTTCCCCATCGTTGACGAGGCTACAGAGGCACCGAGGAAAACTCACAAACACAGCAGCCTCCAGGAGCAAACACAGGTGCGTCCATTCACAGCGCCATCTTGGAATCATAGAGGCTGTTTAACCTGCTCAGAACATTGGATGGAACGGGATATAAATCTGAGAATAAATCAATCGCAAGTTTATAAAGGCAGGATATGGACGTCAAACACTGAGATATACATATTCCCTCCAAATTTGGATAGTATAAGAGATCAGCACACAGTGAGAAGACTCCTGACGCAGGCCTGTATGGCCGAAACATAACTGAGTCGAGTCCCTTTCTCCCTGCTATCCATTGATAAATAAAGTTTATTTTTTAATTTCAACAACCAAGTGTTGACGCTCTACATTTTTTATATACACTTTTATATTTGTGTTTTCATTTTATTTTTCATTTTTTACTATTTTTTTTCTTCTGTTGGTCATCTTCGCTGTTTTGTTTGTTGTTTTTTTTTTGCGAAGACTGGTTTCTTCTGTTTTTTGCGCTGCTAATATAGAGGCAGACAAAAGATGAGAAGAATATAATTTTTTTTGAGTAAGACACCTGCCTTCTACATAAGTTATAACTACAGCACAATTGAAATATCTCTTGTCGGTCACGTTAAATAACATCTGTTCCTTGTCATCAACAGCAGGTAAATCCATTAACTGATGGGTTGTATCCGCCTACCAGCAGATGGAGATAGAGAACACTGAAGAACCACAGTGACCCTTGGATGGCTAGCCCCATCTGCCTTCAGTATTTCTCTATCAGCCGGTGTGGACGTAGCTTGATCAGCTCCTGGATTTCTGCCTGGGGTGGCTCCTGTGCTTTGCCAGTTGAGCAGGGGTGTTGTGGCTGGTGGTGCCCACTTTAAAGGCATATAGGTTCGTCCTTTCCCTGCCTTACCCATTCCCCCCTCCTCCCGGAGTCCCTCTGTTGCTGCCTGCCTCCAACTTTCCTCACAGCGTTTAAAAAAAAAAAAAAAAAAGCGCGCTTTTACTGCGTGGCTGTTCTGAGGCTTTCTCCAGAGATTCTGGTTCAGCGCAGCTTGACCGGAGCTCATTGACTTGGTCTTCTGAGGTGAGAGTGATGGCCAGCTCCGAACGGGGAGGTTCCTGCGGACAGCGTTCCGAACGGGGTAAGTTTTGGAGTCAAGCGCTGCTCCCACTGTGATAAGCGCAGGTCAGCAGCGGGGCTTTGCAGTACGTGCTCGTTAGTCACTCGAGCTAGTACGAGCATGGCGAGCGATGATTCTTCCCGCTTGATGGAGCTGGTAGCGGGCGTCATTTTGGAAGCGCCGCATGCCTCGACCCCTGCGATGGTGGAGGAGTCTGAGTGCAGGGGGACGCCTCGTTTAGAGGCTGTCAGAGGAGCTTCAACCTCCGTTTCGCCTAATTCAGGGACAGAGGGCCCCTGAGTTTGCGCTTCTGATGCATAAGTCCTTCATGCTGAAAAGAGCTCTGCCGCAGGTGTCTGTCACTGCGTTGCATTCTGGTTTCCCTCCCGGTGTTGATGCCCCGGGGATGGCTACGGATGTTATTTCTTCCCTCGAGCGTTGGAAACACGCTAAACATAGACGGGTAAATTCCCCGTCTGAAAGTGGCGGGGTGGTCCATCAATCATTTGGAACTAAGAGCGATATTCCAGGCTTTTATGGCCTTCCACAAGACTCTGAAGGGGCTTGCTGTCTTTGTTCTGTCAGACAACACAACAGCGGTAGCCTACATCAATCGTCAGGGCGGCACTCCGTGCAGGGCCCTGGCCGCGGAGGCCGCTCAGATTTGCCACTGGGCCGAGCTCCACCTGCAGCTTCTGTCAGCAGCTCACATAGCAGGTCAGAGCAACGTGCAAGCCGATTTTCTCAGCATGCATCAAATCGACCCGGCGGAATGGGAACTGGCAGAAGTGTTTCTCCAGATTTGTGCCAAATGGGGGCTCCCGGAATGGATCTTATGGCGTCAAGTGCAAACGCCAAAGTCTCTCGCTTTTTCAGCAGAAGGAGAGATCCTCAACCCTGGCTCTCGAGCCTTCTATATGTGTTCCCTCCTTGGCCCTTGATAGGGCAAGTCTTCCTGCAGATTTGACTACACCGAGGATTGGTGATTCTCATCGCTCCAGATTGGCCAAGGCGTCCATGGTATGCGGATCTCTGCCGGATGCTGGTGGAGGCTCCACTTACTTTACCTCGGATTCCGAACCTGTTGGTTCAAGGCCCGGTGACTATGGAGGATCCCTTCCGATTTGGTCTTGCGGCCTGGCTCTTGAGAGAGCGCAATTGAGAGATAAGGGGTACTCTAACAAGGTCATCTCCACTGTCTTGCAGGCCCGCAAACGGTCTACTTCCGCAGCCTATGCTCGGATATGGTGTAAGTTTGAGGAGTGGTGCCTCCCGAAACAGGTCACTCCCGCACGGGCTACAGTCTCGCTGGTCCTGGACTTTTTGCAGGATGGCTTACAAAAAGGCCTGGCTTACAATTCTCTTCGGGTGCAAGTGGCATGCTACCGAGGGGAAGGTCTGTGGCTTGTACCTTGCTGCTCATCCGGACATTGCCCGATTTCTTAGAGGGGCGCTTCGGCTCCGCCCTCCTGTGCGGTTGCCCTGTACGGCCTGGAACCTGGGGCTGGTGTTGAAGGCTCTCCAGTGTTCGCCTTTCGAGCCGCTCAAGCAAGCTTCGGAGAAGGATGTGACTCTCAAGACAGTCTTTTTTTTTTTTTTTTTTTTAATTTGTATATATTTATTGGTTTTGTGTAATAACAAACATATTGCTTATCAAACAGTCATTCACTGATACAATCCAAAATATTCCCTTCCCCCTCCCTCTCCCCCCCCCCTCCCTCCCCAGCATGTTATACATTTAAGTTTTATGTCATGTGGGTTAAACTCCGATATTGAGTCCATAACTCTGAAGATTCATTATAACGTCCCAATCTCTTGTCCGTAAATTTCTCCATTTCACCAATCAAAGATAGCTTCAAGAGCCAGTCCTCTTCTGAGGGTGCCTCTAATTGTTTCCAATGCCTTGCTATGACAGTTTTTGCTGCTGCCAAACACATTCTTTTAAACCGGCTCTGCCATTTAGCTCCTCGTCTATTACCCAATCCAAGCAAACACCATTGAGGTTCACACGGGAATGGCTTCCCCGTGTGGGCTGCTATCTTTGTAGCAACATTTCCCCAGAAGACCTGTATTTTGGCACAGGACCACCAAATATGTAGATAGGTCCCCTCCTCATCTCCACATCTCCAACACCATTGTGATGTCCCTGGAAACATAACATGCAATCTGTGTGGGGTATAATACCATCGTGACAGGATTTTGAAAGCATTTTCCTTTATCAGCACACAGGTTGAGGCTTTAGTAACCTCAGCCAGAATTGCCTTCCACTCGTGTGCTGTAAATTCCTTCTGCAAATCCCGTTCCCACTGAAGCATATAAGGACATTTCTCAAAGGTCCTACCCCTTAAAAATTTATACAATATAGAGATAGTACCTTTCATTTTCCCCAAGGAGCTCCACATGTTCTCTAGGCCCTCATACTCCTCCGGGTCCGCCTTCAACCACCCTTGTGTTTGTATATAATGTTTGACTTGTATGTAGAAGAATTGTTCAGTATCTAAAATCCCATTTTGCTCTTTAAGCTCTGCAAAGGGAACCATTTGTCCATCATCCAGTAGATCTCTAAAACAAATTATCCCCTTCTCTGCCCATCTCCTTGCCACCGGATGACCCATCCCTATCTGAAACCCTGGTTCCCCCCCAATGTATGCGTAAGATGAGGTGAGCCTGGACTGCCACAGTTTACTTCTAACCACTGCCCACAATATTAAAAGGTGTTGCACGAATGGGTTGGAAGTCAATGTTGTGTACATCCTACGTGGAAAGGAGGCCCAAAGTACTGATTTTAAACAATGATTCGGCACCATAGATTGATCAAGTTGGGCCACCACTGAAAGCCTGTCTTGGCTCCATGCGGAGATGAACTTTAATTGAGCAGCCCAGTAGTACCATTTGAGGTTTGGAACCCCTCGTCCCCCCAAATCAACTGACTTCCATAACAACTTTCTGTTTTGCCTAGGCGCTTTGCCCTCCCAAATAAATCTCAAAAGGGCTCTCTGCAATTTCTCCAACTCCCCCTTAGGCACCAGTATTGGTAATGTCTGAAAGAAGAATAGCACTCTAGGTAAAATATTCATTCGGACAACTGCTATACGCCCCCACCATGACAACCATTTCCCCGTCCATGCTTCCATATCTGCTCGTACCTGTTGAAAAAGTGGTATATAGTTCAGGTTGAATAATTGTGAAATCTCTATAGGTATCCTGACCCCCAGATATTTAATCTTATCGTGCCTCACACGAAATGGGTATGTTCGCATGAGCTCTTGCATCCAGGCCTGTGTGATGGAAACCCCCAACAACTCCGATTTGTCATAATTGATCTTAAAGCCTGACATGCGTCCATACTCTGCTAAAGCTACCATCAGGTTCGGAAGGGTCAATGCAGGGCTTCCCACAAAAAATAACACGTCCGCAAATAATGCTAATTTGTGTTCTATAGTCCCAATTACTATCCCTTTTACATCCGCAGATTCTCGAATCTTCTGCGCTAACGGCTCTATATAGAGCGCGAAAAGTAGCGGAGACAGTGGGCAGCCCTGGCGAGTTCCACGTTCTATCTGAAATGTCGACGTGTACCCATCATTGATTTTTAATCGAGCTATTGGCCTTTCATATAACCTATGGAGCCATCCCAGTAGACCAGTCCCAACTCCCATATGTTCCATAACTTCCCATAGATAGGGCCACTCCACCCTATCAAATGCCTTTTCTGCATCTGTACTTAGTAAAGTGACCGGTATATCCTGTCTCTTAGCCTCCCATATAACATGCAGTGTACGACGTACATTATCTGCTACCTGCCGGCCCTTAACAAACCCAGATTGGTCAGTATGTACTAATTTTGGTAGAATTGCACCTAGCCGGTCTGCCAATACTTTTGATAATATTTTTCTATCTAAATTGATCAGCGAGATTGGTCTATAGGACCCACATATAGCCGGGTCCCTTCCTGGCTTTAAGAGCAGAGATATTCCCGCCTCATGCATACTAATGGGCAATGACTGACCCTCAAAACAGGCATTACCCACTCTCATCAACAAAGGTCCCACTTCCCCCGCAAAAAGTTTGTAAAATTTGGCGGAGTAGCCGTCCATTCCCGGGGCCTTTCCTCCCTTAAGATTCTTAATGACTCCTGTAATTTCATCAAGACGAAATGGAGCTTCCAGCTTACGGCTCTCCTCGCTAGTCAATTTGGACAGCCCAAGTCCCTCAAAACTCTGGCGCACCTCAGCAGCTTCCAACCCTAATTCTCTTTTGTAGAGCTCTTTATAAAAAGTTAAGAATTGAGTTCTAATTTCGTCATCCCTGTAATATAGCTGATCCCCTGGGCCTTTAATTTTTGTAATGGTATGATTTCTCTGCCTAGCCTTAAGGCAATTGGCCAGCATTTTCCCTGACTTATTACTATACTCATAAAATTTATGTTGGAGAAGCTTCCTCATAAATTCCACCCGCACTATTTGTAGCTTTTCTAGTTCCATCCGGCACCTCCTGAGCTCTTGCAGGTCTTTTGCCAAACCCCCCGCCTGGTGGTGTCTTTCCAGATGAACCAGTCTGGATCTCAAATTGAGTTCCGCTGCTTCTCTGGCGCGCTTTCTACGAGCCCCCCACTTTATGAGATGCCCTCGTACCACCACCTTCAATGCATCCCAGAGAGTCCCATCTGAAACCTCCCCCGTGTCATTGCTTATGCAGTAAGACTGGATCACTTTACGAATATCTGCACAAATTCTGTGATCCCCCAGTAATGACTCATTTAATCTCCAGAAGAGGAGCCGATCTTCCTCCCTCCACCCCCTTCAGTTCAAGTTCTACTGGAGCATGGTCTGAAATACTAATGGGGCCAATCTCAGAATCTAACACACTATCCCAGAGTGTGCGACTGCACCAAATCATATCTATTCTGGTATATGTAGTTTGTGAATGAGAAAAAAATGTATATGTCTTTTGGCCTGGGTGTCTGAGCCTCCAAACTTCAACTAAATCTAACTGTGAAGTCAATTGTTTTAGTTTTTTACTGTGGGTCACATTTATACTTCCTCCTCCTCTAGAATGGTCCATTGGTGACATATATGTATTAAAATCACCTCCTAAAATCATATGACCTTGTTGGAATTGGGAAAGTTCCTCTGTCATCTTTTCGAAAAAGTCCCCCTGCCCCACATTCGGAGCATATACATTCACAATAGTCACAGGTTTGCCATATATAAGTCCCTTTACCGCCAAACATCTGCCTAGAACATCTTTATAAATATCATCAATTATAAATGGTATACCTTTCCGAACATAGATTACAAGCCCTCCCACTTTTCCTCCTCTTTTATCAAAATGAGCTATACAATCAGCAAAAGATTTGTGCTTGAGCAAATGAGCATCACCACTCCTAATATGTGTTTCCTGTAGCATTACTATATCCCAATGAAGCCGTTGCACCTCCCGAAATACAAGACTGCGCTTTGATGGGGAGTTCAACCCATTGACATTCCATGTGCCCACTTTTAACCCCTGACCCCCCCCCCCCCCCCCCCCCCCCCCCCCCCCCCTGAAGTAGCTGGTAGAAAACCTGCCAGCTGATGGTTCTGAGGAAGTAACTCCTCGCCAGAGCAGACTATTATTAGGCTTCGTATGAAAAACCCCAATTGCAATAAACTGTTTCTATCTTTATCCCTCTCTCTAATCGTGTCTTAATATTATTGCTAGCCAACATAAAACATATATATTAACAGCATATATATTAACAGCATGTCACCTAAAATAAACATGTTCAACCAACTGGTTATATAATTAACACTGTATGGTATGCATCCATTTCTCACACTCGTGTGCTCAAGTCCCACTCTTCTTTGGAGATCCTCGAGGACTTGTTTCCTTTCTGGATCCCACTCTCTGCCATGTGGATGCCATGCGTGACTGATTCATATTTGTAGAGGTTGATCCAGAAGCTTCTGGTGGCAAATCCTTACAGCCCAGATCCTTCAATATAGTCCACGCCTCTCCTAGCCGTGACACCCTCCGGGATTGACCTCCAACTGTAAATTGTAATCCGAATGGAAATGTCCATCTATATCTAATGCTGGAGTGTTGAAGATATTGAGTAAGATCTTTAAATGTTCTTCTCCGTTGTAGGGTGCCTAATGCCAGATCTTGAAATATCGTAATTTTCTGGTTTTCCCAGAGGACATCACCCTTAGCTCTTGCTTTTCTCCAAATCATGTCTTTGATTGTATAACTTGAAAAACAGACGATTATATCTCGAGGTTGAGAGGACCTCCTGGGTCCCAGGCTTCTATGTACTCTGTCAAACTGAATTGCAGAATCTCCTTGATCCTGCTGGGTCTCTGCAGTCTCTCCTAGAATAAGAGCACATATTTCTCTAATGATTTTAGCACAATCCATATTTTGATCAGTATCTGGTATGCCTTTAAATCTGAGGTTACTTCGCCGTGAGCGATTTTCCAAGTCCTCCAGGTCTAATTCCATTTTAGCCTTATCCTCTTTCAGGGATTGAATTTCTGACTTTAACTTGTGCACTTCGCTTCCCACGTGCTCCAGTTCACCCTCTGCCTGCTCCATTCTATGCCCGATTTCCCGCATGTCTTTCTGTAAATCAGTGACTGCCTCCTTAATCGTCTTGCGAACAGATGACATCTCCGCTTTCAGGGCCTTAAACCATTGAGCGACTTCTTTCTTGGCGATCTCTGTATCGCTATCATGTTGTTCTATGAGGCCCTCCGCCTCCGATTCGGAATCTGCAGCCACCATTTTGGCGCGTGTCATGTGCGATATGCTGCCGGAGTTCGCTGCTCCGTCGCGCTTCTCCGCCGTGAATTTAAATTTATCTAATTTTTTCCGGGTCGCCATAGGCTTGTGTTGGCCGCTGTGTTCCTTATCTGGAGGCCGAATTTTCGGGGTTTATTCGCCGTTTTCGCCGTCGCTCTAGCGGAGCTCCGGAATCATGCGTCCATCCCCGACGCTGACGTCACTTCCTCCTCTCTCAAGACAGTCTTTTTGGTGGCCATTACATCGGCTAGACGCGTATCTGAGCTTCAGGCGCTTTCCTGTTGGGACCCTTTTCTGCAGTTCTTAGAGTCCGGGGTGACGGTACGTACAGTGCCTTCCTTCCTGCCTAAGGTGGTTTCAGCGTTTCACCCATTTCAGCCCATTTTTCTACCTTCCTTTTCTAGGGAGGACTTTCCGGATTCCTTTGGGCAATTACATCTTTTAGATGTCCGCAGGGCTCTGTTGCAGTATCTACAGATGTCAAATGACTTCAGGACTTCTGATCATCTTTTTGTCTTATTGACAGGTCCTCGACTTGGGTGCCCGGCGTCTAAGGCCACTATAGCCCATTGGCTCAGAGAAGTCATCTTTTCTGCGTATCTGCTTTCAGGGTGGGCTCCCCCTGAAGCGTTTAAAGCATATTCCATGAGAGCGATTTCCTCCTTGTGGGCTGAAACAGGTGTCCTTTCTCTTCAAGAGATCTGTCGTGCAGCTACTAGGGCTTCTCAGCTCTTGATTGTACGGCATTACAGGCTGGATGTGGCAGCAAAGCAAGACGTGCGTTTTGGAGCGCAGGTACTGGCTTGCGGAGTTGCCGGTTCCCACCCTACGTAGGGAGTGCTTTTGTACATCCCATCAGTTAATGGATTCATCTGCTGTTGATGACAAGGAAGGGAAAATTAGGTTCTTACCTTGGTAATTTTCTTTCCTTTAGTCACAGCAGATGAATCCATGATCCCTCCCTGTCTGACTTTGTGTTTTTGTTCAGTTTTCATGCAGATATTAAACAGTTCTTAAAGTTTCTACATGCTGTTCTATTGCAGGAGGTTGAGTTCGTCCCTCCTTTGTGTGGTTATTGCTCCGGTTCTGGGGCGTTTGTTCGCTGTGAGGAAAGTTTATGTGATGTTACCTTTCTTAGTCACTCTGCTTTGGAAATTTCAAATACTGAAGGCAGATGGGGCTAGCCATCCAAGGGTCACTGTGGTTCTTCAGTGTTCTCTTTCTCCACCTGCTGGTAAACGGATGCAACCCATCAGTTAATGGATTCATCTGCTGTGACTAAAGGAAAGAAAATTACCAAGGTAAGAACCTAATTTTCCCATCCTCAAGATTTAGAGAGAGCTGTATTAAGTCATGTCACCACTGATGTGGATTGTATCTTGTGTCTTTATGAGTTGTTGTGTGTTTTTTTTTTGTTTTGTTTGTTTTAATAAGTTTCTAGCCTTAGCTGAACTATGAACATCAACTTTGCAATTATTTCAGAAGGGATCTATTTACTCTGCCTTCTTTTCTAGACACTGGCCCCACCAGTGGATATGGAGGAGGAGCTCACTGGGACCGTGGTGCCAACTTGAAGGATTACTATGCTAAGAAGGAGGAGCAAGAAGCCCAGGCTGTAAGCTGCTAGAAAAATACATTTAGCAAAATGATTTTAATGTTGTTAAACAAGACTAAAGACCAACAGTTGGTATTAATCATTTGAAATCCAATCTAGGTATCCATCCATTTTTATAAAAAAAAGTAATCTGCAGTACTTGGCACATATTAAACTACTGTAGAAGATTTGGATTTTAAATTTAATTGCTCACCTTTTCCAAATTTGAGCTGAAGGCAAGTTACAGTCAGGTACATGAGTTATTTCCTGCCTAAAGCAGAGATGTAATTCACATTAGATGACTCTTTTCAGCAGATCTCCTGGTGGCACATTGGGCTCCAGACACTATTCCTGAGTTGCCCCCCCCCCCCCCCCCCCCCCCCCCCCCAGCCTTAATCGTCTTCTAGTTCTATCACTTTTCCCGTCTCTGGGAAAGGTTTGTTTTTAGATTAATACAGACATTCAAATATTTGAAAGGTATTATATCATCCCTGTCTCTCCTTTCCTCCAGGGTATGCATGTTCAGGTTCTCAAGTCTCGCTTCCTTATATGTCTTGTGATGCAAACCCCATACCATTTTTGTTGCTTTTCTTTAAACTGCTTCAAGTCTTTTTATGTCCTTAGCAAGATATGGCCTCCAAAACTGAACATAATACTCCGTGTGGCCTCACCAATGACTTGTACAGGGTTATCAACAACACCTTTCTTCTGCTGGTTATACCTCTCTATGCAGCCTAGCACCCTTCTGGCCATGGCCACCGCCTTGTCTCACTGTTTCGTCACCTTGAAATCCTCAGACACCATAACCCCACGGTCCCTTTCCTGAGCTGTGCTTATCAATCTCTCTCTCTCTTATCTGCTATATCTCCTTTGGATTTCTGCTCCCCAAGTTCATCTGCTATTTGGGACCACATCAGTGGTTTCAAGGGATGAGGATTTGGAGGAGGACCTAAAGAAGGGTTGATTTTTCCAGGGACCTTGGAGGATGGTGAGCTAGTCTGGGCTGAGGAGGATGATTCTATAGTAAAGGGTCTTGGATTTGATGTACTGCCTTTATGTGGTATAACAAAAAGCAGTTTACATGTACTGTATGCAGGTACCCTTTTTCTGTCCCTAGTAGGCTCATATTCTAATTTTTCTACTTGGGGCAATTGAGGGTTAAGTTGCTTGCCCAGTAATTTGGTTGTTGCACAAGGCGGAGTTCCTAGATGTCATCCATGATCTAGAAGCAGTTGGGATACAGTGGGCTGCAGAAGCTGATCCCCCCCGGAGGAGGCATTATCAGAAGATTCAAGAAACTGCCCTGGGACTTCCTCTTACACTTAGCTGTTAGGGAGTTCATTTCTGTTGAATGAGCAGATTCCTAATACTAGGCTGAAGGTGTCTTTAAGGTCATGATAATCTTGAATCCCCTGCTAGAGGAGGAGCAGGAGGCTTTGAAACCCCTGTAAGTATAATACTCTCATTATGGTAGTAATGTGGAAGACAAACTCCCTTTTTAAAGATGGCTATAATCCTTAAGGAATCTCAGGATAGGAGGATAGAGGCTCTTCTGAAGCAGTGTTTTAAGGTGACAGGTTGGGCATTTCAGGCAACCATCTGTAGAAATTACATTGACAGGGCATGTCTTTGTTGGATTCAGGCGAATTGGGATGAGACCTGTGAGGAGTCAGGCTCTGTCTGGAGGGTCAGCCCAGTTAGAGGTGGGGATGGCCTTTGGTTGGCATCCTGTATGATATTGTTAGTTTCTGCTAAGTGCATACATAGTTTGGTGGCAAGCTGGTGGTTCCTCTGGTAGATTCAAAGTCTAAGGTAACTGAGTAAGCTCCCCTTCAGAGGTTGGCTGGCTTGTTAAGGACTTGGGATCCTAAGACTCCCAGGCTCTCAAAGGATAGATTGCAAAATTTATTTCATACAATGAAGGCTAAGTTGTGGATTAAGGGAAACAAGTATAGGATGTTTTGGCTCAGAGGTCCATGCCCTTTGGCTAGGACCAGGCCCTTCACAGATCTTGCCATGAAGGTAAGAAGGACCCCACAGGGGGCTCTTCTCTTGATCAGGATTCCCAGTGAATATGTGGAGTCCCTCATTTAAGATGAGTAGATGGGCAGGTATCTCTGTGTTATGGATTGATCAGCTATGATTAATGGAAAGAAAATTATCAGGTATGATACATAATTTTACCTTCCATATCATGCTGATCAATCCATAGACTGGTGGGATGTACCGAAGCAGTACTCACCCAGGGCGGGACATAGAAATCCCTGACCGCAACACTGAAGCTCCAAACCGGGCCTCCGCCCGAGCAGCCACAGTCAAGCGGTGAAGCCTGGAGATTATAGTGGCCAGTTACATCTTGGAACTATCTTGCCAGGTAGTTCTTCCCCTCCTCTTTTTTGGAAGGAGGACAAGGTGTTGAGCTAGAAAGATTCCTTTCTGTGTGTCGGATCATCTGTTTGTTCCCTGAGCAGGTGAGAGAGGCCCAGGAAACTTCTAAGTCTGCATCCTATGTGGACAGGCAGCTTTATTCTCTAAAACAGATTTGTAGTGCAACCATCTGGCCATTGCTACGTTCTTTTGCTAAGCATTATAATTTGGGCATATAAGCAAAGCAGGATGAGGCTGGGAACTATAGACCAGTTAGTCTCTTTTGTGGTGAGTCAGTTAATGTATACGCTATTACAACAGAGGCTAATGCAGTTTCTGGAGTCCAGTGGATTGCAGGATCTGAGGCAGGTTGGTTTTTACTAGAGGTAGGTCTTTCTAGACAAATTTTATTTATTTATTTTTTACTGGTTAACCCAAGAGTTGAACTGAGGGATAGTGCTAGACAAGGCATTCTTAGATTTCATCAAAGCCTTTGATATGGTTCCACATAGGGAACTTGGGATCTTGCCAGGTAGTTGTGACCTGGATTGGCCACTGTTGGAAACAGGTTGCTGGGCTTGATGGACCTTTGGTCTGTCCTAGTATGGCAATACTTATGTACTTACGTATTAACTGAGTGTGTCCTTGGTATGGGCCCAAAAGTGATTGACTGAATTAGACTCTGGTTTAGGGGAAGGCTAGTAGTAAGTTAGTAGTAAGTGGAGTTCATTATGAGAATAAGGGCATTAATAGTGGTGAGCCATAGGGACTGGTCTTTGGTCCAGTTTTTTTTTTTTTTTTTAACATTTCTATAAGCAGTAAGAAGGGTTGTTGAGTAAGATTTACAATAAACTCTGCAATAGGGTAGATAACCCAGGAAGGTGTGGATAAAGTGAGGAGGGATCTAGTGAAACTTGAAGAATGGGCTAGAATTTGGCATCTGAGATTTAGTGCTAAAAAGTGCAGAGTAGTGCATTTGAGCTGTAAAAACTCAGGGAAAGCATTACAGTATAAGGTGTGAATTATTTCTGCGCACAAAAAATGGGACTTCCCTATCATCAAGCCGATCAATTCATAGACTGGTGGGTTGTGTCCATCTACCAGCAGGTGGAGAGAGAGAGCAATCTTTTGCCTCCCTATATGTGGTCATGTGCTGCCGGAAATTCCCCAGTGTGTTTTCTATCTCAGCAGGTGTGTGGTCACACAGCAGCAGCTCTGGCTAGGTCTCCAAGCCTAATTTTTAGGTTTTGTTGAGTACCTGGGGTTGAGGGCTCTTCGTGAGCAAGTGCAAACCTGGTGGTTCCAGGTCCCTCCTTTTCTCCCCCCTCCCGCTGGCTCCGTTAAACAAAAAAAAATTTTTTTTAAACGTTCAAAAAGGACGTCCATTTGCAGCTGCTCACTGGAACAAGTCGTCGCTGCTCGGAGCAAGAAGCAGGTAATTTTTACCTTTTACTAGCGGGCAGGGGGTTTCCCGAACGGTCTCCACGTGGCTATGGCCTCGGATGGCAAGGGCGCGAAAAGACTCTCCCCGGAACGCGTTCGCGTGCCTAGCGAGGGGATCGAAGGTAGAGTCGCCCTTTTTGGGCGCCCTTTCGGAGCCGGGAGAGTTCACCGGTTTTTTCTCTGGCGTGGCGGCCTTTCCCGCCTTAGGCGCCCATCCCCTGCTGGCCGCCCTCCTGGTCGTGACCAGCCACGCGGCTCGGTCGGCTTCTTCTTGGACCGCCCTCGAGATGGGAAACGTTAACAGCTTAGTCGCCCTTGAATCAGGCGGCAGAAGTCGGCGAAATTAAAACACCCTTCTTCCCGCGTGGCTCCGTCTCGGAGTTTCACGCTGGACGCAATTTTGGACGCGCAACACGCCTCTCCCCCGCTACTGGGAGCGCAGATGGAGGGTGCCTCTAGGGCTGCGGCACAGGCTGCAGAAATGCACAGACTGGGGGGTTTCTCCCCTGAGTTCATTTTGCTGCTGCATCAGGCCTTTCTTATGCAGAACACTGCCCCTGCCCACCTCTCTGATCGGGGTGATGAGGTCTCTATGCTTAAGCGCCCTCGGGTGGATCTTTCACCCTCGGGGGACTCTGTCTCCTCTGATGTGGATGACGGCAGCGTGTCTGAGTTCTCCCAGAGATCCTTAGCGGAATCGATGGAAGAGACTGATCCTCGCTCGGATGGAGCGGACGACCCCTCTGCAGCGCGGCTTTTTCGCTCAGAGGATTTGCCCAACCTGCTTGTGCAGGCCATGAGCATTTTGAAGATTGCCTCTCCAGAGGAAGGCGCTCTCTCAGCCTCTACTGGCTCCACCATTATGCTGGGAAAGAAGCGCCCGCCTAGAACATTTCATGTTCATGAAGCCATGCAGACCTTAATTTCAGCGCAATGGGATGCCCCTGAGGCGAGCCTGAAAGTAGCCAGGGCTATGTCCCCTCTGTACCCCTTTCCTGAGGGGGAACGGGAAGCCTTTGTCTGGCCCACGGTAGATTCCTTAATCGCTGCCGTGACTAAGAAAACGGCGCTGCCGGTGGAAGGTGGCACTGCCCTGAAGGACGCCCAGAACAGGAGAATGGAGGCGGCCTTAAAGTCGTCCTTTGAGGCGGCCGCTCTGAGTTTGCAAGCCTCGGTTTGCGGCTCCTACGTGGCTAGGGCGTGCCTGACTGTTTTGCAGCGGGCTTCCCCCTCGGACCCTTCCTGGAGGGCGGAGTGGCCGACCCTGGAGTTGGGTTTGGCCTACTTTGGCAGACTTGCTGTATGATGTTTTGAGAGCCTCGGCCAAGGGCATGGCTCAGACAATCTCTGCGCAGCGGTGGCTCTGGCTTAAGCACTGGTCTGCTGACCATGCCTCTAAATCTCGCCTAGCCAAGTTGCCTTTTAAAGGCAAGCTGCTCTTTGGGGACGAGCTGGACAAGATCGTGACAGAGCTCGGCACGTCCAAGGGCAAGAGGTTGCCAGAGGACAGGACTCGGGCCGGCAGTGCCCGTCCTGGTTCCTCTAAGGGCCGATGCCAGGAAGCCCATCGATATCGCCCGGGCAAGTCGGCCTCCTCTGCCTCCGCTTCCTTCAAACGGAACTTCTCCCCCAAGCAGCATTTCTTTCGTAGGGACCGCCGTCCCGGAGGGTCGTCCTCCGGCCTGCTCCCAGGGTCGCGTACCCAATGATGGGGACCTAGTCCATGGCCCAGTGCAGATAGGAGGAAGGTTATCCTCGTTTCTGGGCGAGTGGACCAGGGTAACTTCAGACGCTTGGGTTCTGGAAGTCATCAGAGATGGCTACAAGCTAGAGTTCTGCCGACCCCTAAGAGACGGGTTTGTAAACTCTCCTTGCAAGTCTCGGGTCAGAGCAGCTGCCGTGCAGCAGACTTTGAGCAACTTGATCCGCCTGGGCGTGGTGGTCCCGGTGCCAGTAGATCAGCTTGGCAAGGGGCGCTACTCCATTTACTTTGTGGTGCCAAAGAAAGAAGGATCTGCTCGGCCTATTCTCGACCTCAAGGGAGTCAATCAGGCCTTGAAAGTTCGGCACTTCCGGATGGAGACCCTCCGCTCCGTAATAGCTGCGGTGAAAAAGGGAGAATTCCTGGCCTCCCTGGACATCAAGGAAGCTTACCTACATATTCCTATCTGGCCGCCTCATCAGCGCTTTCTGCGCTTTGCAGTGCTGGGCCGACACTTCCAGTTCAGAGCCCTCCCGTTTGGGTTGGCTACGGCTCCGCGGACCTTCTCCAAAGTAATGGTGGTCATCGCGGCCTTCCTCCGCAAGGAGGGAGTGCAAGTCCATCCCTATCTGGACGACTGGCTAATCCGAGCCCCTTCCTATGCGGAGTGCGGGAGAGCTACAGACAGGGTCATTGCTCTTCTGAGCTCCCTGGGATGGCTCATCAACTGGGAGAAAAGCCAGCTGCGCCCGACTCAGTCCCTGGAGTATCTGGGAGTTCGATTTGACACCCAAGTGGGCAGAGTATTCCTGCCGGACAACCAGAGCGTCAAGTTTCGGACCCAGGTGGGCCAGTTCCTAGCCTCCTCTACTCTTCGAGCTTGGGACTATGTGCAGCTGTTGGGCTCCATGACGACCATGATGGAGGTAGTGCCCTAGGCCAGGGCTCATATGAGACCACTACAGCACTCTCTTCTGCGGCGGTGGACTCCAGTCTCAGAGGATTACGCCGTACGCCTTCCTTTGGATCCAGCGGTGCGAAAGGCGCTGAGCTGGTGGCTGAGGCCAGGCAAGCTGTCCGCAGGAATACCTCTTACGACCCTGGAGTGGGTTGTCGTCACGACGGACGCCTGCTTGACGGGCTGGGGAGCCCACTGCCTGGGACGGACAGTGCAGTGGCTTTGGTCTCCTGCAGAGACAAAATGGTCCATCAACATCCTGGAGTTCCGAGCCATTCGGTTGGCGCTTCTAGAGTTTCTCCCGGTACTGGTGCTGAGGCCTGTACGGGTCCTGTCGGACAATGCCACAGCTGTGGCCTATGTCAATCGCCAGGGAGGTACCAGGAGTGCCCCTCTAGCCAAGGAGGCCATGAAGCTATGCCTGTGGGCGGAAGCGAATCTGGAACAGCTGTCGGCGGCCCACATTGCGGGAGTCGCCATACCTTGGATCCCGGAGAGTGGCAACTGTCTGCTCGGGCGTTCTTGGACATCACGAAACGCTGGGGCCGGCCGAGCCTGGATCTGTTGGCGTCCTCGGCCAATTGCCAAGTGCCGCGTTTTTTCAGCAGAGGACGGGACCCTCGATCTTTGGGAGTCGATGCTCTTCTCCAGCAGTGGCCGGCACAGGAGCTTCTCTATGTGTTCCCGCCCTGGCCCATGATGGGCAGGGTGCAAGGCCGGGTGGCAAAGCATCTGGGCCGGGTGATCCTGGTGGGTCCAGATTGGCCCAGACGTCCCTGGTATGCGGACTTAGTCAGACTCTCGGTGGACGGCCCTCTGCGGCTGCCAGCGGAGCGGGGCCTCTTACATCAGGGTCCCGTGGTGATGGAGGATCACTCCCCCTTTGGTCTTACGACCTGGCTCTTGACCGGAAGCGGCTGAGGAAGAAGGGCTTCTCAGACAAGGTCATTGCCACTATGCTGAGAGCGAGGAAGCGCTCTACTTCCACCACTTACGCCAGGGTTTGGTGTACCTTTCCCTTGTGGTGCGAGGCAGGTTCTGTACCACCCTTCACTGCTCCAATATCTTCAGTGTTGGCGTTCCTGCAAGAGGGGCTGGAGAAAGGCCTGTCGCTCAGTTCGCTGAAAGTCCAGGTGGCGGCTCTAGCTTGCTTCAGGGGTCGTCTGAAGGGGGCTTCCCTGGCTTCACAGCCGGATGTGGTACGCTTTCTCAAATGAGTTAATCACCTGCGCCCCCCTCTGCACTCGATAGTGCCTACGTGGAATCTCAATCTGGTGCTACGGACCTTGCAGAAGCCGCCATTCGAGCCCTTGCCAAGGGCATCGCTGAAGGACCTGACGTTGAAAGCAGTCTTCCTGGTGGCTATCACATCAGCCAGAAGAGTTTCCGAGCTCCAGGCACTCTCGTGTAGAGAACCGTTCCTGCGATTCACTGAGGCAGGAGTATCAATTCACCCAGTGCCTTCCTTCCTGCCCAAGATTGTTTCTTGATTCCATGTGAATCAGCAGCTTTACCTACCCTCCTTTCGTAGGGAGGATTTCCCGGAGGAGTACCCTGCGCTCAAATACCTGGATGTTAGATGGGTCATCAGATACTTGGAAGTGACCAATGATTTCCGGAAGTCGGATTATCTGTTCGTGCTGTTCGCAGGCCCTCGTAAGGGTCTGCAGGCATCTAAGCCTACAGTGGCACGTTGGGTCAAGGAGACGATCGCGTCAGTTTATGTGGCGGCAGGGAAGATTCCGCCTATTCAGCTGAAGGCACACTCTACTAGAGCACAAGCAGCCTCGATGGCGGAGTCCAGATCTGTCTCCTTGGAAGAGATTTGCAGAGCGGCTACTTGGT
This sequence comes from Microcaecilia unicolor, assembly GCF_901765095.1. Taxonomy (NCBI): domain Eukaryota; kingdom Metazoa; phylum Chordata; class Amphibia; order Gymnophiona; family Siphonopidae; genus Microcaecilia; species Microcaecilia unicolor. Next base: position 93,266,253 of record NC_044036.1, on the reverse strand, counting down.
CGTCGGCTCATACCTTCTCACAACATTACTGCTTGGATGTGGCTGCTCGGGCCGAGGCCCAGTGTGGGGCTTCAGTGTTGCGTTCAGGGATTTCCATGTCCCGCCCTGGGTGAGTACTGCTTCGGTACATCCCACCAGTCTATGGATTGATCGGCTTGATGATAGGGAAGGTAAAATTATGTATCATACCTGATAATTTTCTTTCCCTTAATCATAGCCGATCAATCCATAGCCCCTCCCAGATATCTGTATTGTTTGTGTTCTGGTTATATTTCAGGTTCAAGTTCAGTCTTCATTTCCTGTTCACGAGGACTTCGTGTTCAAGTTCTTCCAATTGAAGTCTCTTCGAGTTGAGACGATTTTGTGTTACAGTGAGCTGCTGCTTCCTCTCCCCCCGTTTCGGTGGTGGCTGGATTGATAACTAAATTATGCCGGCGCTCCCTCCCGCTTCGTGCGGCTGTAGAGTAGCTTTGTATCCCTCCCGCTTCGGTAGTGTTAAGGTAAGCCAGCTCCTCCCGCGGTTGCGGTAGCAGGATAAACCAGTTCCCCCCACGTTGGAGGGTGTGGTTTCCCGCCCACCGCCCCGGCGGTGGTGCGCTGGAATATTTCCCCTCTCCCGCTTCGGCGGTGGTGAGCTGGGCAGAGTGTCCCTTTGTGGGGGTAATTCTCTAAGTGCTGAGTCCTGCGGATGGAACTTTGATATCTACATACTGGGGAATTTCCGGCAGCACATGACCACATATAGGGAGGCAAAAGATTGCTCTCTATCTCCACCTGCTGGTACATGGACACAACCCACCAGTCTATGTATTGATCGACTATGATTAAGGGAAAGAAAATTATCAGGTATGATACATAATTTTACTTTGAAAAGACAGTAGTAAAAGCCAGAAGGGAGAGAAATGATCAGCAGGAAAAAAGAGGAGATGGTACAAGTATCTGGTTAGACTTCAATTAGAGCACTTTATGCAATTCTGCAGACTGCACCTTCAAAAAGATATAAACAGGATAGAATCAGTCTGGGGTTAGCAACTAAATTGGTCAGTGGTTATCATAAAGCATATAGGGACAAACTCAAGGATCTCAATATGTATGCTTTGGAAGAAAGGTGGGAAAAAGGAGATATAATAGAGACATTTAAATATCTTTATGGCATAAATGCATAGAAAGCAAGCCCCGCTCAGTTGAATAGAAGTTTTGGAATGAGAGGTCATAGGAAGAATGTGAAAGAGAATAGACTCAATAATTTAAGCCCATTCAAATCCTGCTGCTGCTGCTACTTGTTGTTCTGGGCAAGTCATTTAACACGTCATTACCTCAGATGCAGGCTTAGATTGTAAGCTCTCCAGGGATATGGAAATATGTACTGTACCTGAATGTAACTCACCTTGAGCTACTACTGAAAAAGGTGTTAGCTAAATCCATTGAAATGTTCTGCCAACTCCCCTTAAGAGCCCAAAGCAGATTAGAAATTAAGAGGCTGGTATAATACAGGAAGTACAATCAGAAAAAGCAAAGCAGCTCATTAATGTGACTTTTTGCAAAACCCAGTGCACAAAAAGATTTTACATGCTGATTTGCAAGAAAAACTATAACATGTTGTAGTGACGTGTGTGTGTTGTTGTTTTTTTTTTAAATTAATTTATTTATTTTTTAAATTTGCCCTGCTCCATATTTTGATAGAAACAGCACATAAAGGGGCTGCTGGCCTCTGTGTCCAAGGTCCCTGAATCTAATGGTCTCATGGCCCTTACCTTTTTCCTACCTATGGCAAATGGCCCACCCATCTTTGGGAAGTGAAGGGGAGCTTAGTTCCCTATTGAACCAGTGGCTCCTGACCAAAGGCTCTTTCCGGAGGGGGAGGGGAAGGATACTGTAAGCCTTGGTGCACCAGTGACCCATGACCCCCCTCCTTCCATAGCCTAGGACTGAAAGGGCAAAAGAGGCCTGCCCCTAGAATACCTCTCCTACCCCACATCAACCCACCAGAGGATGCCACAAGAGTTCCCTTTCGCTCCTGTCCTGTAGCAGTCATTCTCAGAGGACAAGCAGGCTGATATTCTTACATGTGGGTGATGTCACGTCGGCCCCGGAGGATTTTCCAGCAAAATCGGCAAAAGTCTCTTCCAAGGTGTTCCGTTGTGCGAGAGGATCACACCGCGCATGCGCGTGCACGATTTCCCGCTCGCTGCGCGGACACGCTCCTCAATAGTTTTCTTTCCACGTCTGAGGAGACACGGAGTTTCGCTTCGCACGCTTCGTGTTTGTTCGGGTCCCGGAGTGAAAGTTTCTTCGTCGAGTGAATTTCGCTTGTATTAAAAAAAACAAAACAATTTCCTTTATTTAACTTTAATTTTCTTCGTAAAAGTTTCCTTCCTTTTTCGTTGTGACCGTTCTTAGGTCACTTGGTCAAGTTTTTCCCCTTTTTGTGTCCTTGTTTTCTGAAACCATTGCGTCCTTTGATTTTGCGGAGGCCATTTTTCTCGTGATGTCATCGAAGATGCCCAGCGGCTTCAAGCCTTGCACCCGCTGCAACCGGACCATCTCTGGCACTGATCCGCACTCCTAGTGCCTTGGGCCCGACCATCTGCAGGAAAGCTGTAAGTTGTGCCTAAAAATGAAAAAGCGCACTCAGCTTTCTAGAGAGGCCCAAAGAGAAAAGCTTTTTGGGTCCGGTACCTCGGCGTCGACATCGGTACCGTTGACGTCGAGGGCAGCGTTGGCATCTGGAGACCGGGTACAGGCTGCCAAGAGACCGATGCACGCTGGGAGCAGTGATGCATCGAGCGGGTCTCCACCTGCCTCGGCGCCTCCTGCTTCGCAGGCCCCCCGGCACCGACCTCTATTGGCCCCGGCCCCGAGGAAGCGTGTGGATTCCACGTCTTCCTCACCGGTACCGAGGAGTCTCGATGACGGGCGTCAGGTGAAGGCCAAGAAGCACCGTCATCATTCTCCTTCTCGACACGGTACCGCGAGCTCTGGGTCATCAAGGCATTCGGTACCTGAGAAGCATCGATGCCGAGCGGATCACTCTCCCTCTGTTATGGAAGTATCGACGCGCAGGTTGTCTGGCAGCCCGGTACCGGCTCCCCAGCCTCTGCAGATTCTGCCTCTGACGCCCACACCGGCACCGCAGCCTTCCCCGACAGCTTCTGTAGATGAGCGCATCAAGCTATTTTTAGCGTTGCTGCACCATTTGCGCCTGGCACCGGAGGTACCGGTACCGACGGTGCCGGAGGCTCCTGCGGCACTGTGCCTTTGTCGGTGGTGAGGTCTCCTTCTCCGGTACCGCTTCCGGTATCGGGGTTGGTTGCTTCCCGGGTCGACTTTCCATTGCCTTCGGTGGAGGAAGCTTCACCGGAGTCTCCTGGGGAGTCGACTTCTCGACACCGTCATCGAGGTCACCGCACCTCTATGTCGAGACGGGCTCGGATCCGGGCTGCTCTTTCTGAGTTGTTAGCCCCATCTGATGATGATGGGTTTCATGGAGTTTTCTCTGCCAAGGATTCTCTAGGTCTTCCGTCTGATTTGACCCCCTCACCTCAGAGACAGCTCTTCCCTCTGTAGAGCTTGTCTTTTTCATCTTTTGTGCTGGAAATGTCTGAGGCCATTCCCTTCCCTGTGGAGACTGTGGATGAGCCCAGAGCCAAGATGCTCGAGGTCCTGGATTATCCATCTCCACCTAAGTCTTCTACCACTGCTCCTTTTTATGATACACTCAGGGAAGTGCTGATGAGGAGAAGCCTCTTTCGTGTCCAACTATTCCCAAAAAGGCTGAATCCCAGTATCGGATCCACGGGGAACCCAGTTTCGTCCGGCCTCAGTTGCCTCATGACTCTGCGGTGGTGGATTCCGCTCTCAGAAGAGCTAAGAGTTCTAGGAACTTTGCCTCAGCGCCCCCGGGGCGAGAGCATAGAACCTTAGATTCTTTTGGGAGGAAGGCGTATCAGGCTGGCATGCTCGCTTCCAAAATTCAGTCGTACCAGCTCTTCACGAGCATTCATTTGCAGAACTCAGTGCGGCAGCTTGAGAGCTTGGTTGATGCACTCCCACCGGAGCAGGCCGAGCCTTTTCGCCAAGTGGTCAGGCAGCAGAAGGCGTGTCGCAAGTTCCTGTCCAGGGGCATTTACGATACTTGCGATGTGACATCCAGGTTTTCTGCTATGGGTATAGTGATGCGCAGACTCTCATGGCTGCTTGCCTCCTACCTGGAGGAACGAACTCGGCAGAAAATTGCAGATATCCCTTGCCGGGGGGATCATCTTTTCGGTGAGAAGGTTGAAGAGTTGATTGATCATCTCTATCAGCGTGATAACACTATGGACTGTCTCTACCGCCGGGCGCCTTCTGCATCCGCTTCCTCATCTAGGAAGTTTTTCAATGGGAAGAGAAGTGCGCCTTATGCCTGTAGGGGCCGTAAGTACACTCCTACTTCTCAACGGCCGGTTCAGGCTCTGCCACAGCACGCTCGTTCTCGTCAACAGCGTGCGCCCAAGCAGGCCCCTGCAGCTCCCCAGCAAAAACCAGGGACGGGTTTTTGACTGGCTCCAGTTGAGCATAGCTGCCATAAATGTGTCTGTGCCAGACGATCTGCCGGTCGGGGGGAGGTTAAAATTTTTTCACCAAAGGTGGCCTCTGATAACCTCCAACCGGTGGGTTCTTCAAATAGTCCAGTTAGGATACACCCTCAATCTGGAAACCAAACCTCCAAATTGCCCACCGGGAGCTCAGTCCTTCAAACTCCCAGCACAAGCAGGTACTTGCAGAGGAACTCTCCGCCCTTCTCAGCGCCAATGCGGTCGAGCCCGTTCCACCAGGGCAAGAAGGGCTGGGATTCTATTCCAGGTACTTCCTTGTGGAAAAGAAGACAGGGGGGATGCGTCCCATCCTAGACCTAAGGGGCCTGAACAAATATCTGATTCGAGAAAAGTTCAGGATGCTTTCCCTGGGCATCCTTCTTCCCATGATTCAGGAAAACGATTGGCTATACTCTCTGGACTTAAAGGATGCTTACAGTCACATCTCAATACTTCCAGCTCACAGGAAGTATCTGCGGTTTCGGCTGGGAAAGCAGCACTTTCAGTACTGTGTGCTGCCTTTTGGCTTGGCGTCTGCGCCCAGAGTTTTACCAAGTGCCTGGCAGTTGTTGCAGTGTCTCTACGCAGACTGGGAGTGCATGTGTTCCCTTATCTGGACGATTGGCTGGTGAAGAGCACCTCCCACGACGGGGCTTTACAGTCCATGCGGATGACTATTCAAGTGCTGGAGCTACTAGGGTTTGTCATCAATTACCCAAAGTCCCATCTCAACCCAGTTCAAAAATTGGAATTCATTGGGGCCCTGTTGTGCACGAAGATAGCTTGTGCCTAACTTCCCGAGCCAAGAGCAACCTTCTGTCTCTAGTCTCCAAGGTTCAAGCATCTCAACAGATCACAGCTCGGCAGATGTTGAGACTTCTAGGCCACATGGCTTCCACAGTTCATGTAACTCCCATGGCTCATCTTCACATGAGATCTGCTCAGTGGACCCTAGCTTCCCAGTGGTTTCAAGCTACAGGGAATCTAGAGGATGTGATCCAGCTGTCCATCGATTTTCGGAATGCCCTTCAGTGGTGGACAATTCGATCCAATCTGGTTTTGGGGTGCCCATTCCAAATTCCTCAGCCACAAAATGTGCTGACGGATGCATCCCTCCTAGGCTGGAGAGCGCATGTAGATGGCCTTCACACTCAAGGAGCTTGGTCCCTTCAGGAAAAGCGTCTTCAGATTTACCTCCTGGAGTTGCGAGCGATCTGGAGTGCTCTAAAGGCTTTCAGAGATCGTCTATCCAACCAAATTATTCTGATTCAAACAATCAGGTTGCTATGTACTACACAAACATGCAAGGGGGCACCGGAACTCGCCCTCTGTGTCAGGAAGCTGTGCAGATGTGGCTTTGGGCTCGCCAACACGGCATGTTTCTCCAAGCCGTTTATCTGGTCGGCGTAAACAACAGTCTGGCCGACAGGTTGAGCAGGATAATGCAACCTCACGAGTGGTCACTGAGCATGGCTGTCGCCAGAAAGATCTTCCGAGCTTGGGGCACCCCCTCGGTGGATCTTTTTGCCACTCAATTCAATCACAAGGTCCCTCAGTTCTGTTCCAGACTACAGGCCCACGGCAGGCTAGCGTTGGATGCCTTTCTCCTTCATTGGGGAACAGGCCTTCTGTACACGTATCCTCCCATACCTCTGGTGGGGAAGACTTTGCTGAAACTCAAGCAAGACCGCGGAACCATGATTCTGATTGCGCCTTTCTGGCCGCGTCAGATCTGGTTCCCTCTTCTTCTGGAGTTGTCCTCCGAAGAACCGTGGAGATTGGAGTGTTTTCCAACCCTCATTACTCAGAACGAGGGGGCGCTTCTGCATCCCAACCTCCAGTCTCTGGCTCTCACGGCCTGGATGTTGAGAGCTTAGAATTTGCCTCCTTGGGTCTTTCTGAGGGTGTCTCCCGAGTCTTGCTTGCTTCCAGGAAAGATTCCACTAAAAGATGTTACTCTTTTAAATGGAAGGGGTTTGCCGTCTGGTGTAGCAGCAGGGCCCTAGATCCTTTTTCTTGTCCTACACAGACCTTGCTTGAGTACCTTCTGCATTTATCAGAGTCTGGTCTCAAGACCAACTCCGTAAGAGTTCACCTTAGTGCGATTAGTGCTTACCATCAACGTGTAGAAGGTCAGCCTATCTCTGGACAGCCTTTAGTTGTTCGCTTTATGAGAGGTTTGCTTTTGTCAAAACCCCCTGTCAAACCTCCTCCAGTGTCATGGGATCTCAATGTCGTTCTCACCCAGCTGATGAAACCCCCTTTCGAGCCACTGAATTCCTGCCATCTGAAGTACTTGACCTGGAAGGTCATTTTCTTGGTGGCTGTTACTTCAGCTCGTAGGGTCAGTGAGCTTCAGGCTTTAGTGGTTCATGCTCCTTACCTTAAATTTCATCATAACAGAGTAGTCCTCCGCACGCACCCTAAGTTCTTGCCGAAGGTAGTGTCGGAGTTCCATCTGAACCAGTCAATTGTCTTGCCAACATTTTTTCCTCGCCCTCATACAAGTCCTGGCGAAAGCAAGCTGCACACTTTGGATTGCAAAAGAGCACTGCCCTTTTACATGGAGCGGACAAGCCCCCACAAACAGTCCGCCCAGTTGTTTATTTCTTTTAATCCCAACAAGAGGGGAGTTGCTGTCAGGAAACGCACCATATCTAATTGGCTAGCAGATTGCATTTCCTTCACTTACGCCCAAGCTGGGTTGACTTTAGAAGGCCATGTCACGGCTCATAATGTTAGAGCCATGGCTGCGTCAGTGGCTTATCTGAGGTCAGCCACTATTGAAGAGATCTGCAAGTCTGCGACGTGGTCATCAGTCCACACATTCACATCTCACTACTGCCTTCAGCAGGATAGCCAACGTGATAGTCTGTTTGGGCAGTCGGTGCTGCAGAATCTGTTTGGGGTTTAGAATCCAACTCCAACCCTCCTAGGCCCATTTTTATTCTGTTCCAGGCTGCACTCTGTTAGGTATTTCTTGTTTCAGGTCAATTTTTGTTATGTCCTCGCCGTTGCGAGGCCCAATTGACCACTGTTTGTTGTGTTGAGTGAGCCTGCATATTCTCACATGTGGGTGACGTCATGTCGGCCCCGGAGGATTTTCCAGCAAAATCGGCAAAAGTCTCTTTCTTCCAGAGAGTTCCATCGCGCGAGAAGATCACACTGCGCATGCGCGCGCATGATTTCCCGCTCGCCACACGGACACGCTCCTCAGTTGAATCCAAAAAATGAAAGAAAAGCAACTCCAAAGGGGAGGTGGGAGGGTTTGTGAGACTATGCAGCCTGCTGTCCTCGGAGAATACCTGCTTCAGGTAAGAAACTTTGCTTTCTCCGAGGACAAGCAGGCATATATTCTCATAAACCCTCCCACCTCCCCTTTGGAGTTTTTTGTTTCATTTTTTGGATTCAACTGAGGAGCGGGAAATCATGCGCGCGCATGCGCGGTGTGATCTCGCATGATGGAACTCTCTGGAAGAAAGAGACTTTTGCCGATTTTGCTGGAAAATCCTCCGGGGCTGACGTGACGTCACCCACATGTGAGAATATGCAGCCTGCTGTCCTCGGAGAATACCTGCTTTATGTAAGAAACTTCGCTTTTTGAAAATTGATGTCTCCAGTGTAACACTACAGATCCAGAGACATTTATTCAAGAAGACCATGGTAGCTCTGGAGTGCATGGATGCTCTTCTCATCCTTTGCTGGAAGGCATCCTTCTGGGCTGACTCAAGGAAAAGTAGAAAGGGGAGGGGGGTCATATGCCTCTCAGATGTTTTAGCTATGGGGCAGGGGCTAGGCACAAGGGGAGTTAGGGTTTGGTGGGGAGCTTATTTTAGTCCTGCATGAAGGCTAGTCGGGAGGTGGGGGAGAGGGGCTTCACAGGCCCTACAGGCTTTCACATCCCTCATGTAGGGACCTCAGATAAGGGAAACAAGCTCATCTGGGTATTAAAAACACACATACACCCCCTTCCTCCCAGGTTGAAGCTTTGGACACCAGGTCAGTGGCCCTTTTAAGCAACTGCTGCTATTTCATCAAGAAAAGAAAAAAAGATATGAAAATATTTAAGGATCGATGACGATTGCGCAACGCCCCTTTTAGACATATGCTAGGCTCATTTAGCCTTATTAGGGGAAGGTGCGCTGATCTGAGAGATCCATTTATAAAAATATATATATAAATACTGTGATTCTGAACTCAGTGAGCTATGATAAATGTATGTTAGAAAATGGATTGAAGCAGAGCATTTATCTATTGGTTAT